>NW_026652282.1:42506670-42604729 GCF_009828535.3 Hylobates moloch
AAAAAAAAAAAAAAAAAAGTAATCATGGTAGGGGGCGGCACGTGCCTTGTAATCCTAGCTACTCAGGAGGCTGAGGTGCGAGGATCACTTGAGCCCAGAAGTTTGAGGCTGCAGCAAGCCATGATCGTGCCACTGCACTCCAGTCTTGGTGACCAGAGTCCTTGTCTCAAAAAAGAAAGAAAGAAAGAAAGAAACTTTGGCCAGAGTTATATCATTACTTTGAGAAAAGCACCCAAGGTATTGGTTTTGCAGATTGTGCGGAGTCATTAAGAAAAGGAACAGGCACTTCTGCTTCTAGCCAAAATCAATTAACAGGGACCAAATGTAACTTCCCATCTGAAACAGCCAAAAAATCCCAGACTACGTAAGTGAAACAAAGGTTTTAAAGACACTGGATATCAGGCAAAGAAGGACAGTGGCCCCTGAGAAATGGGAAATAAACAAGGTGAGCCCTATGACTGTCCCAGCTCACTGCCGTGATAAGGGATGGAGTTTCCAGGCCATAGCACAGGGAGGAGGAATTGAGGTGAAACCTGGTAGAGTCCTTGAATCAAAGAAATTTCTTTGTCATAATATTGTACTATAGTTTTGCAATATGTTATTATGGGAGGAGTTTGGCAAAAGGATACACTAATCTGTGTTCTTTTCTTTTTTTTTCTCGATGGGAAGGTGGGGGTGGGGACAGGGTCTTGCTCTGTTGCCCAGGCTGGAGTACAGTGGTGTGATCACACCCACTGCAGCCTTGACCTCCTGGGCTCAATCGATTCTCCCACTTCAGCCTCCTGAGTAGCTGGGACTACAGGTTTGTGCCACTGGGAAAAATACACTGTATTAACACCAGTGAAAAGAAACTGGGGTAGCTATATAAATATCACACAATTTAGATTCCAGAGCAAAAAATATATAATGGAAAAGAAGGCCATTCCATAATGATAAAGCAGTCAATTAATCAAGAGAACATAACAATGCTAAACACTTACGTACCTGGCCAGGCATGGTGGCTCACGCCTGTAATCTCAGCACTTTGGGAGGCCAAGATAGGTGGATCACCTGAGGTCAGGAGTTCGAGACCAGCCTGGCCAACATGGTGAAACCCCATCGGTACTAAAAATACAAAAATTAGCCAGGTGTGGCGGTGCATACCTGTAGTCCTAGCTACTCAGGAGGCTGAGGCAGGAGAATCGCTTGAATCCGGGAGGCAGAGATTGCAGTGAGCCGATATCACACCACTGCACTCCAGCCTGGGTGACAGAGTGAGACTCAGTCTCAAAAAAATAAAAAATAAAAATAAAAAAAACAAAAGACACTTTATGCACCTAAAACAGAGCTTCAAATTACATGAAGCAAAGCCAACAGAATTGCAGGGAGAAATAGATTTCAATTCCCTTCTTTCAAAAGCTGATAGAGCAAGTAAGCTAAAAACTATCAACAAGGATTTAGTTGATGTGAACAACATTGTATTAGTTTGCTAGGGCTACCATAACTAAATGCCACAGACTGAATGGCTTAAACAACAGAAATTTATTTTCTTCTAATTCTGAAGCTGGAAGTTCAAGATCAAGGTGTCAGCAGCTTTTGTTCCTCCTGAGCCCTTGCTCCTTACAGATGGCCACCTTCTTCCTGTGTCCTCACATGGCCTTTTTTTCTGTGCACTCGTGCCCCTGCTGTCTCTTTCTCTTCTTTTTTTTGGGCGGGGGGTCAAGTTCTCACTCTGTCACCCAGGTTGGAGTGCAATCATAGCTCACTGTAACCTCAAAGTCCTGGGCTCAAGTGATCCTCCCACCTCAGCCTCCTGGGAAGCAGGGACTAGAGGTGCACACCCCAATGCCCAGCTAATTAAAATTTTTTTTTTTATAGAGATGGGAACTCACTATGTTGCCCAGGTTGGTCTTCAACTCCTGGCCTCAAGTGATTCTCCCACCTCGCTGCCCAAGGTGCTGGGATTACAGGTGTGAGTCACTCCACCCCACCTCTTCCTCTTCATTTATTTTTTGTTTGTTTTTGAATTTTGCTCTTGTCGCCCAGGCTGGAGTGCAATAGTGCGATCTTGGCTCACTGCAACCTCTGCCTCCTGGGTTCAAGGGATTCTCCTGTCTCAGCCTCCCAAAGTGCTGGGATTACAGGTGTGAGCCACCACACCCAGCCTTCCTCTTCTTACAAGAACACCAATCCTATTGGATTAGGACCCCACCCTTACGAACTCATTTAACCTTAATTTCCTCTTTTAAAGGCCCTATCTCAAAATACAGTCACACTGGGGGTTAAGGCTTCAACATATAATTTTTGGGGAAACACAATTTAGTCCATAACAAACACTACTGGCCAGCACTGGCTGACCTGGGTACTCGCAGGCCACCAGGATTGCTAAAACATCTGTCAATGTTGTAACTGAACCTTCTGAAATGAAACTAGCCTTCATTTTGGATTATTGGGGTGTTTATTCTTGTGTAATCTTATCAGTGCCCTTGAACTCGGATCATTCAATAAGTACTGCCAAGGGATATAGATATTTGCTTTGATACTTTAATAATATCAATGGTGATGACAGTGATAACAGGAACAGCTAATAAGTACTACACAGTCACCACGCATCAGGCATTCTGTAAAGTTTGATGCAGATTAGTTCACAGAATCTTACAAGAACCCTATGGTGAAAATACTTTTAGAAAATATTAAAGATGTTAAAGCCTATAATCAGTTCACTTAAAGTTAAAAAAAATTAAAGACGAAACTGAGACACCAAGAGGAGAAACAGCTTGTCCAAGGTCGCACAGTTATTAATACATTGCAAGCTATTTTATACTATATACAGAGAGGACTACATATGTATATTATATCAATAATGATATAGCAAAGACAACATGTGGTTCACTTATCCAGAAAAAATGAAAATTATTTGGAGTATATTTGAAATTTCATTTACAATCATTTTATAAATTGAATCAAAATTTATTAAATATGGATGATGTAAACCAACAGATATTACACTTTTTTTCTCCTATGATGGGTGGTGAAACCCACTGTGGGTCAGTGTATATGTGCTTGGAATAAATGTGTAAACCTTGAGAAAATTTTTACAAAGTGCATTTCTGATTGAAACCAAAAGAAGACATTTCAGAATTCCCTGTTTGGTGGAAATGCTTTTTGTTTCTTTGTTTAATTAATTACACTTTAAAAATAATTGCTGACCATACTGAATTGCAATCCCTACCAAGGGAGCTACCAGGGAGGGAGAGAGGTGTCTGTCACCGTCCATGGCATCTTAAAGGTGGCCCCCACTGCTCGGTGTTTGTTTATGGGTTCATATTGATCCCTTTGCTTAACTATTAAATATTTTCCTATTTGAGAAATAATCATACTTAGCACAGAATGTCCTCATCAGAGTAAATCTTTAATAATAAAATTATACGACTGTTATTTGGTTTAATCATGTTTTTCCACTCATCTGATCCTTGGGTTTGGAAATGGAAAATATATCAGCCTGCACTTTTTTTTTTTTTTAAAAAGGAGTCTCGCTGTGTCACCCAGGCTGGAGTGCAGTGGCGTGATCTCGGCTCACTACAAACTCTGCCTCCCGGGTTCACACCATTCTCCTGCCTCAGCCTCCTGAGTAGCTGGGACTACAGGTGTCCACCACCACGCCCAGCTAATTTTTTTGTATTTTTAATAGAGAAGGGGTTTCACCTGCGTTAGCCAGGATGGTCTCGATCTCCTGACCTCGTGATCCACCCGCCTCGGCCTCCCAAAGTCAGCCTGCACTTTTGTTTAATTTTAAGAAAATATGGAGGTACCCTATATAATATATAATGAACTTAAAAAAAAAATTAAACAGGCCAGGCGTGGTGGCTCACGCCTGTAATCCTAGCACTTTGTGAGGCCGAGGCAGGCATATTGCCTGAGCTCAGGAGTTCGAGACTAGCCTGGGCAACACGGTGAAACCCCGTCTCACTAAAATACAAAATATTAACCAGGCGTGGTGGCGCACACTGTAGTCCCAGCTACTCGGGAGGCTGAGGCAGGAGAATGCCGTGAACCCGGGAGGCAGAGCTTGCAGTGAGCCGAGATCTCGCCACTGTACTCCAGCTTGGGCGACAAAGCGAGACTCCGTCTCCAAAAAAAAAAAAAACAAAAAACTGTCGGTTAAATGGTGTGTTTTTCATAGGGATAGCAAATTGAAATTACTACTCAATGAATTTTGCTAAGAAAGACTTTTTAATAAGAACAGTTAAAAAGTCATGGTTAAATTCACTTACTTGTAAATTTCCTACACCTCTCCCCCCAGGGTTGTATATTAAAAATCCCTTCCAGGAATGTACAGAAGTGGAAACTTCCACACTCTACTTTTATTAAGGATTTCGATGGAACAATTACTGTTGCCTCATCACTAATTTAAAAGCAACATTAAGTTGCTTGTTTGTAGCCGGTCTCAGGCCCACACACCTCCCATTGGCCACCTCCTGGGCATAGCTATTGGTCTGTCAGTGGCTCCGTGGTGAAGTAGAGCCTATCAATGCCCGGGATATCCCAAGGCCCGCCTTCTACTGCACTGCCATTGGCAGATCTCGCTGCCTGTTGGGGGGCCTGGAGCGGAGAGAGGCTCCCTGGGTTTGCAGAGAGGAGCTGATGGTTGAGGGCCCTGAGTCAAACCCGTGTTCCTGGTCTCAGAGAAATGTGCATGCACGGTCATCTCCCCGGAAATGAACAGCTGAGAGGGCGGCGGTGGTATGGGGTCCCAGAGATGGCGCTCTCCAGGCCGCAGCAGGGGCCGGTGAGGTCGGCGGCTTTGGAAAACGAGAGTGGCACGTTTTAGGGGAGGTCCCCAGGCAGGCAGGACTGCTGGGTGGATCTGGGATTCCTTAAGGAGGTGCCCATGGCCCGCACCCTTGTTAAATACTTTTTATCAAAAGAAGTCCTGGAGGACTCTCTCCTTTTCCCCTCTGGTTAGGGCAGCCTGAACCTATAAAAGTAGCTATAAAAGTAGCATTACAACGGCAGTCGGTGAACACTTCAGATTTTAAAAATTTTTCAGACAGGTTTCTGAGACTTTAAAATGAACAACAATAAAAACCAACAAGTACTTTGATAACTTTACATTTTTTTCCAGATGGATAATTACAAGGGGGATGTCAGAAAACTATAATCAACTAGTTTGGGTTTTAATTTTTGTCTTAATACATGGTACTTCTAATGGTTTAAATATGGTGGTGATGATAATGACAAAAAATCAAGAAGGCCAGGCGCTGTGACATGCGTCTGTGGTCCCAGCTTTCTGGGAGGATCGCTTGAGCCCAGGAGGTCGAGGCCGCAGTGAGCTGTGATTGCACCACTGCACTCCAGCCTGGGTGACAGAGCGAGACTCTGTCGCAAAACAAAAGAAAACCAAACCTAAATCACTTTAAAGGACTTCATGCTTTAAAGTGTCAGGTACCTGTAAGGTACTTGGCTGAAGTGCCAGTTGAGATGGGTGTGAAGTGAGTCTATGAGTCCTTGGGGGAGAAAGCATTGCCTTTGAGTGGGCTGTGTCCCTTACCCTTCCCCTCTTTTCCCCTATCCTGCAAAAGCAATGAGCTTTTGCTGGCATTTTTCTCATCTTTTTGTAAACGTTGAACGATGGAGCCAGAGGTCTGTCTTCAAATACTGCCTAGAAATTAAAGTTTTTAAACAAATTAAATATTTAAGTGAATTGAAATGTAAAATGCACTCCCCTATTCCCCTCCCCAAAGCCCCTCACTGAGCTCCAAACAGGAGTTGTTCCTGACCCCACTGGCACTGAGGTGTTTGCCAGGGCTCCTGCAGTGGGAGATGGAGATTCAGGATCTAGGGATTTAATTTCAGAAAAAAGAATTCTTTCAAAATAATTTCTCTAACCAATAAGAATTTGTAATAAACAAATGTTTAGAATTATGTTTGAGGCCTTCTTTTTTTTTTTTTTGCCATGCAGTTCTTATTCTGGTATATTACACATAAAGCAAAATATACCCATTTTCAGTATAGAGTTCAATGAGGCCGGGCAAGGTGGCTCATGCCTGTAATCCCAGCACTTTGGGAGGTCGAGGTGAGAGGATCACTTGAGCCCAGGAGTTTAAGAACAGCTTGGACAACATAGTGAGACTCCATCTCCACAGAAAATTTTAAAAATTAGCTGAGTGTGGTGGTGCATGCCTGTAATCCCAGCTACTTGGGAGGCCGAGGTGGGAGAATTACTTAAGCCCAGGAGGTCAAGGCACAGTGAGCCATGATCATGCCACTGCACTCCAGCCTGGGTGACAGAGCCAGACTCTGTCTCAAAAATAAAAAAAGATAATAATAAAAATAGAGTTCAATGAGTCCTGACAAATGCATACAGAACATTCCAATCACCTGCAAAAGTTCTTTAATGCACTTCCCAGTCATTCTCCCTCAGAACAACATCTAATGTGATTTCCTTCACTATAGATTAGTTTTGCCTGGTTTAGATTTCATATGGGTGGAATACAGTATTTCTCTTTTGTGTCTGGCTTTTTTCATTTGGCCCCATGTCTACGAGATTCATCTATGCTCTTCCTATGTCAGTAATTTGTTCCCTTTCATTGCTGAGTAGTATTCCATAATCCCATTGTTGTATTTCTTTGTCAGTTGTTTCTGGACACCTGGGCTGTTTCCAGTTTTTTGCTATTATGAAAAAGCTAATCTGAATATTTGCATACAAGTTTTTGTGCAGACATATTGTAATAGTAGCATGCTGTAGCTGGCTCACCAGAGATTTTGTGCATCTCTTTTAAATCTGGTTCAGCGACTGTCATATTGGTAGCCTGAAATAAGCCATGGGGACAATACAAATTAGAGCTATTTTCTTCCTGGAGAGTTGGTTGTTAAACATTTACCAGCACACCATTGGACATGTGTTTTCATTTCTCTAGAGTAAATACCTAGGAGTGAGATTGCTGGATTGCATGGCGGGTCTATATTTAATTTTATATGAAACTGCCAAACTGTTTCTAAAGTGCTTGTGCCACTTTACACTCCCAATAGCAATGTATGAAAGTTCCAATTGCTCTACATTATCATCAATATGTAGTATTGTCAGTCTTTTTAATTTTAGCCATTGGAGTTGGGCATGGTAGCTCACGCCTGTAATCCTAGAGTGTTGGGAGAACGAGGCCAAGAGCTCGACACCAGCCTGGGCAACATGGTGAGATCCTGTCTCTAAAAAAAACATTTTTTTTTAGCCATTAAATGGTGAAGAGCCGAATAGAAAAGTGGAGTTGGGGCCAGGTGTGGCGGCTCAAGCCTGTAATCCCAGCACTTTGGGAGGCCAAGGTGGGCAGATCACTTGAGGTCAGGAGTTTCAGACCAGCCTGGCCAACATAGTGAAATCCCGTCTCTACTAAAAATATAAAAAATAGCCGGGCATGGTCGTGGGTGCCTGTAGTCCCAGCTACTCAGGAGGCTGAGGCAGGAGAATCACTTGAACCCAGGGGGCGGAGGTTGCAGTGAGCCAAGATCTTGCCACTGTACTCCAGCCTGAGTGACAGAGCAAGGCTCTGTCTCAAAAAAAAAAAAAAAAAAAGAAAAGAAAAGGGGACTTGGGAAATGGAAATTATATGGGAGGCCAGTAGGCAGAATTTCTGTCTTCCTTCTTATAGGCAGAGAAAGCCATGTGATAAATACAGATTGAAATATGTTGAGGCCCCCCCCTCACCTATGACCTTCCTCTGATCTTTCCCACTACATTGCCAAAGGATGCTAAATCTCCAAACAGGAGAATGCAGTCACTTGAAACACAACAGGCCATTCATGGTGTTGGGGAAATAATTAAAAACAGAATCTCGTGCCAACCCAATGAATCCTCTCCACAAAGTAGACAAGAATGAAAAGGTTTTTTTTGTTGTTGTTGGTTTTTTTTTTTTTTGAGACACGGTCACTCTGTCACCCAGGCTGGAGTGCAAGTGGCAAGTGGCGTGATCTCGGCTCACTGCAATCTCTGTCTCCCGGGTTCAAGTGATTCTCCTGCCTCAGCATTCTAGGTAGCTGGGATTACAGGCGCGCGCCACTGCGCCCAACTGATTTTTTTTTTTTTTTTTTTTTGCATTTTTAGTAGAGACGGGGTTTTGCCATGTTGGCCAGGCTGGTCTCGAACTCCTGGCCTCAAGTGATCCACCCGCCTTGGCCTCCCAAAGTGCTGGGATTACAGGCATCAGTCACCGCACCCGGCAAGAATGGAAAGTTTTATAACTGAATAAGCATTACACCAGACTGTGATGCACATCACAAACAATCTGCTAAAGAGGTTTCAAAGACAGAAATCTCATCCGTTTATGTAGCAGGCAGATACAGCCCATTACAAACATATTCTCAAACAATAACTTGTGCTCAAGAAACTTGACAGCACCATTTGGTACACATACTTCATCCCAAATTCACCTGGTAATTAGGGTGGCTATCTGTGTTAGTTAATTGCCTTTATCCAAAGGAAAACGAAAACTCATATCTCTATGACAAGCAGGTAATAACTTGAAGCCAGGCACGCAGATCAAATTCCCATGAAGACAGGGAAAGACAGGGGTGCTATTTTCATTGATGTTTACATTTCAAAGAGATGGCTACAAGGCTGTTAAGAAAAACATTCCGGGGATGTAAAACTGGCAAGAGATCTAGCTTTTTAAAATACTTACACACATCTCAAAGGGACAGAGAAAATTTTACAGTTAGAAGTTTTCTAAAGGAAATGCTCTAAGAGAGACGTCTTTCTCTTTTGACACCAGGGAAAATTCGATTTTTAAAAATTTGTGTTTACCCCACAATACCTCCACACATTGACCGGCATCGTGCTCCGTACCAGGTCCGCACTTCCCTCTTCACCTGGCCACCTGTGACTAGTTTTTCATAGTCCTAATCAACCCCATTCCTAAAGGAAGCCTCCCAGACAGCAGGCCGCCCCTCCTAGGGCCAATCCCCCAGCCCCTGCCACACCAAAGAACCGCTGTCCTCAAAGGCTATGAACTACAGTCTCCTAGAGCTGGTGAACATCGCCGATCATTTGTTCTGATTCCAACCCATTTCAAAGATGGTAAAACTGAGACACAGGAAAATCATAAAAGGGTGCTTAGGGCACTGGCCCAAAAAGGGTACTTAAGGATTTCTCCGCCCAGATGCCAAAGCCCTAAGGTCAGCCCCAAATGACCTTAAAAAGTTCTGCTTTATACGTCTATGCCACTGTTGGGGTTAAAGCCCCAGGCACGCAGGTCTTGCCTCAACTGCGCCTGCGCGAGTCAGGACTTGCGCTTGCCCCAGATCTTGACGTTTCAAGCGGCCCCTCCTAATCCGGAACGCGACTCACATTCCGTTGGTCTTGACTTGACAGACGTGACCCTGATCCAATAAGGGTGGAAGGCTGAGTCCCGCAGAGCCAATAACGAGAGCCCGAGAGGCGGCGGAGGCGGACTCTGTGAGGAAACAAGAAGACAGGCCCAAGATGGAGGCGGCGGCGGCTGTAGCGGCGTGACAGGTGAGGGCGGGCCCGGGAGGGCTCGGTTTCTGGAGCGGCTGCCGGGCACGGGCAGGGAGCCCGGACCGAAAGCTCAGCTCCAGGATGGCTGCGCCTGGGCCCCGGCGTCCCCTGCCCGGAACCGGAGGAGTGGTTTGACCCGGGGCGAGACCATCGTCGACAGCGGGGGCGGGGTGGGTAACAGGAATAGGCGGGCAAGGCTGCGGGTGATGGTTTCGCCCGCTGCTAGTGGTGGTGCGCCTGCGCAGAGCCGGAAGCCCTTTGGTAGGCGGGACCCGACCGAGTGGTGCCGGGATTCCGTCTTAACCCCCCCTAAGGTGTCCAGTGACCTTTCCTTACCGACTGCGGGGAGTGTGTGGAAATGCGGTTCACTCCCCGGTTTCCTTATTCTGGATCGGCGTCTGACCCCCCCCGGGAGAATGTCAGGATTCTCGCCTCTAACCACCTTCCATGATCCCTCATTCAGTTTAGACCAGTAATGTGCCTGTGACCCCTCACAGGTTGTCAAGGAGAATTTTGGAGCTCCCTCTTTACCTCCATTTTTCTCCCTGCAACACCATACCTTCCTTCTCCTTTTGCTATGACAATGTCTGGTAGTCCACCATTACCTTCCCAGTTCGGCTCAATGTCTGGTCATTTCCATTTCCACCCTTCTTCTCGTTACAGTCCCTAGTGACGCCTGTTACATCTCCCTTCCGCATAGTATGTAGTGACCTCCCCCCCCATGAATTCCTCATCATAGAGTCTTGGGACTTCCATTAGCCACCTAACACGGTGTCTGTGGTCCTAACATCAACATTACACTCCAGGGCTTAGGGATGTCCACAGTGCCCTTTAAGGACATATTTGGTGCAACCTCCATCTTCCCCAAACTACGGGCAGTATCTGATAATCCTCTCTTTCCCATCACCCTGCCTGCGGCTCCTCCCTCACCACAGTATCTGGCATTTCCCCCGTTCTCTGTTAAAAAGCCAGGACACTTTGGGAGGCTGAGGCGAGTGGATCACCTGAGGTCAGGAGTTCGAGACCAGCCTGGCCAACATGGTGAAACCCCGTCTCTACTAAAAATACAAAAAATTAGCCGGGCGTGGTGGCACGCGCCTGTAGTTCCAGCTACTCAGGAGGCTGAGGCGGGAGATTGGCTTCAACCTGGAAGGTGGAGGTTGCAGTGAGCTGAGACCGTGCCATTGCACTCCAGCCTGGGCAACAAGAGCGAAACTCCGTCAAAAAAAAAAAACAAGAAAAAAAAAAAAACAGGACATTCTGTTCGCGCTTCTTATGTACCTGACAGCTCAGTGCAGTGTGTACTGACTTACCCATTGGTCCCCAGCACAGAGTCTTGTGTGCTCCTGTACCCTCCAGGACAGTATGCTCTGTCCCTCTTACCTGTTCTCTCCCCCCCAACCCTGTACAGTGAAGCTGAGACCTTGGCACTCAAGAGTGAGACAAGCAATAGGAGGGTCTGAGCAGAGGAGGAACTGGAAGGACTTCAGATGTGAGCAGGATCTCTTGGGCTGTCGTGTGAAAATTAGGCTGCAGGGGGCGACAGGAGCCTGGACTTTGAATTTTATTTTGTCCCCTGCCACTTTGCTTCTAGACTGTCGTTATTGGACCTCTGAATTCTTCTGTCTGCCTTCTTGTAGGAGCCCCATGGCACCTGCCCAGCCCCACCTCAGCCCATCTTGACAAAATCTAAGGCTCCATGGAGCCACCACGGGGCCCCCCTGCCAATGGGGCCGAGCCATCCCGGGCAGTGGGCACCGTCAAAGTGTACCTGCCTAACAAGCAACGCACGGTGGTGAGTCATGGAAGCGAAATGGCAGGGGCTGTGGATGGACCCATTTGTAACTCTGGGATCAAAAGGGTGACAACGGTTGGGGGAGGCCTTTGCAGAAGGATGGGAACATCAGCTGTGGCTTCTGTTGGGCATTGAGGACCCCTACATCTGCACATACACACAGGTGACTGTCCGGGATGGCATGAGTGTCTACGACTCTCTAGACAAGGCCCTGAAGGTGCGGGGTCTAAATCAGGACTGCTGTGTGGTCTACCGACTCATCAAGGGGTGAGTGTGGCAGCCCCACGCCCACCCACTGGGTGTCCCACCTCCCATCCTCTCCTCAGTCATTTGATTCCTTCTGTACTTTATCACAGAGTCTTCCATTAGTCTTCCCTTAGTCTTTAGTCCCCCCTTATCTGCAGGGTACATGTTCCAAGACCCCCAGTGGATGCTTGAAACCACAGATAGTACCAAATCCAATTGCTATCAGTTGGAACATGTTTCTATTCTTGTATTCTACCCATAAATGTAATGCCTTTTCCATCTTAACTGAGCACGTATCATGCACTCTGGCCATCACTTTTGCAATTTGAGGTATGACATCAAAACTAGCATGAATTTATTTTTCCTTCTTCACAATTCCAAAGGTGGAAGATTCTTTCTTACAGTAGATCTCAACAACCTCAGCATATGATTTTCTTTTAAGTCAAGAACTTTTACCTTCTTGCTTAAAGGAAGCACTTTACAGCTTCTCTTTGGCATGTCCGAATTGACACCAAGACTACTCTTGTGCTCTGGGGCCATTATTAAGTAAAATGGCGGTCACTTGAAGACAGCCACTATGATATTGAGTCAGTTGTTTGATAACTGAGCAGGCTACTAAGTGAGGGGCGGTAGCGTAGACAGTGTGGATCTGCTAGATAAAGAGATGATTCACATCCTGGGTGGGATGGTGCAGGATTTCATCACGCTACTCAGAATGCACGCAATTTAAAACTTATGAATTGTTTATTTCTGCAATTTTCAATTTAATACTTTCCCACCGGGTTGACCACAGGTAACTGAAACCATGGAGAGTGAAACCACAGATAAGGGAGGACTACTGTAGTTCAAGTAATCTATGAGTTCATCCATCTTTTGTTTTGTTACTTCATTGGTTTATTGGCCTGTAAGGTCAGCAACTCATTCTCCCCTGGCCCCCAAGTCTTCACCCTGGTCCGTCACTTCCACCCAGATTTCATCTATTTTGTCCTTTCATGATGTCATGACTTCATCAGCTCTCTTCTTCCTCATTTTCCCCATTCTCTGTCTGCTGAGTTGGGTCTTGCTGACTTTATTTATTCCTCTCTCGTGGGGTTCCTTAATTTTTGATGCAGTTCACACACTGCACTTTGTTGTTTCAGTGCCTCCTCAGCCCCCTTTTCAGGGGCTGGCTTAGCACTTCTAAGATGTAGTTGTTTAGTTTCATTTGCTTCTCCCCTTCTGTTTCAGAGCATGGACTCTTCACACCGTCCTGCCTCTCATTACCCTTGTGGCCCATGGCCAGTGACTTTATCCCTCTGAGCCTGTTTCCCCATCTGTAAAGTTGGGGCAAGGATAGTGACTAATTTCTAGAGTTGCTGTGATGAGAATTAAACACGCCAGACATGACCCTGTGGGTAGCAGGCTTGGAGGGACTTGTGGGGGTTCCCTTCCTCCCCATGGCCCCTGCCCAACCTCCCACTCATTCCTTTCCATGCCCCCTGCAGACGAAAGACCGTCACTGCCTGGGACACAGCCATTGCTCCCCTGGATGGCGAGGAGCTTATTGTCGAGGTCCTTGAAGATGTCCCGCTGACCATGCACAATTTTGTGAGTGCAGGGTGGATGGTGGGGGCGGACTATGGTGGGGGGTGTCCTTGACCAGGTCTCAAACTTCCCTGCTCTGCGGCATCAGGTACGGAAGACCTTCTTCAGCCTGGCGTTCTGTGACTTCTGCCTTAAGTTTCTGTTCCATGGCTTCCGTTGCCAAACCTGTGGCTACAAGTTCCACCAGCATTGTTCCTCCAAGGTCCCCACAGTCTGTGTTGACATGAGCACCAGCCGCCAACAGTGAGCCCAGCCTGGGGTGGGTGGGGGGATGGGGAGCACAGAGGCCCAGCCACAAAGCCCTTGTAGACAGCTGACCCGTGTCCCCTTGCTTTATACCCTTCATGCCCTCAAGGTTCTACCGCAGTGTCCAGGATTTGTCCGGAGGCTCCAGACAACATGAGGCTCCCTCGAACCGCCCCCTGAATGAGTTGCTAACCCCCCAGGGTCCCAGGTAGGGATGCCTTAGCCAAAGGGCTGCTGGGGGAGAAAAAGATCTCGGGGCTCTTGTAGACCACGAGCCATACTTTATTCATTTGTTTACTTGACAAACATTTATTGAGCACCTACAAGTGTGAGTAAGGGCATGAAACTGGGACCTTGGGCAAATCACCTCATTTCTCTGGGCCTCAGTTTTCTCATCTGTAAAGAGGGGATAATGATACTTTCTACCATATAAGGTTCTGATGAGGCTTAAATGAGTTAAGACATGTTCAGTGCCTAGAACAGGATCTGGTACAGTGTAAATAATTTTTTTATTATTAATTATAACTATATTATAAGCATCTAACTACTTTGCTAATTCTTCTAGTATAATCATACTCAAGCCTTTCCATTTTGAAATACGTATTATTTTATCATAAATTACTTCCCTTTTATTGCTTTTTATGTTAAATATTATACAAAACTATAGCTATATTAAAATATATTATTGCTCTAATATATATTTTATAATGTGCATATTTTATGGTATATTTATGTTATTGTATCATGTATTACATAATTTTATATAATGTAGAACATCATACATGTTTATATAATACATAAAATAAAGTTAGGGTATTATTTTAAATTATGAGTGTATGTGCATTAATTACCTTTGAGTTTCATTTCAGGATAGTGAAGGGAACATTAACATATTTTTGTAACTTTACAATATGTTTAGCATATATCATATGTATAACATGTGTGTGTAACAGAATATGGTAATATGTATATTTTAAAACATTGCCATTTTTATATAGATGATACATATTATATAACATTTGAAGAGTACATGTAATTATAATATATGATTATAAAATATGATACATTCCCCTTTCCCCACTATCTGTGTGGCCTGCTATCCTGCCTTTAGGCGTTTACTCCGTTGTCACCTCCTCCTCAGAAAAGCCTTTCCTAACACTTTCTAGGAACACTTTGTGTCTCCTTATTTTGCTTTACTATTTTTCTTTATTGCACCTATCACCATCAGGCATATTATATATTTATTTTTTATTTCAGCCCCACCAGGGCAAGAACTGTTATTTTGTTTTACAGTTTTATCTCCACCACCTAGAATGGTATCTGGCACACAGCAGGCACTCAATAAATGTTTCTTGAAGCAATGAATAATAGTACTGCCAGTGGACATTCGCTCTGTGTGAGCTAAATGCATGTTTATGGCTGGGGGTGGGGTGAGGGGCTTTCTTGGTTCTTTGATTCCTGGCAGTGATTTCATAGCCTTTCCCCTGGCAGCCCCCGCACCCAGCACTGTGACCCGGAGCACTTCCCCTTCCCTGCCCCAGCCAATGCTCCCCTACAGCGCATCCGTTCCACGTCCACTCCCAACGTCCATATGGTCAGCACCACGGCCCCCATGGACTCCAACCTCATCCAGGTTGGTGCTGTGGGGGACAATGCCGGGGACCACAGGGCAGAGGGGAGAGCCATCCCTGTTGGCCTCCATGCCCTCTCTTTGACTCCTGTCCCTCTTCTTCTAGCTCACTGGCCAGAGTTTCAGCACTGATGGTGAGTCACCCGTGCCTGCACCCTGACCCCCGCCGCTCCACTTACCTCCACTCACATCCTCTCTGCAACTGCAGCTGCTGGTAGTAGAGGAGGTAGTGATGGAACCCCCCGGGGGAGCCCCAGCCCAGCCAGCGTGTCCTCAGGGAGGAAGTCCCCACATTCCAAGTCACCAGCAGAGCAGCGCGAGCGGAAGTCCTTGGCTGATGACAAGAAGAAAGTGGTATGCTCAAGGGGGATCCTTTTGGGGCCACCAAGGTTGAGTGACGTGGGATGAGGGATATGGGCAGGACTCTTAGATGACACCCATCTGGCCCACAGAAGAACCTGGGGTACCGGGACTCAGGCTATTACTGGGAGGTACCACCCAGTGAGGTGCAGCTGCTGAAGAGGATTGGGACGGGCTCGTTTGGCACCGTGTTTCGAGGGCGGTGGCATGGCGATGTGGCTGTGAAGGTGCTCAAGGTGTCCCAGCCCACAGCTGAGCAGGCCCAGGCTTTCAAGAATGAGATGCAGGTGCTCAGGTGAGGTGGCATGTGTGTGTGGATGGGGGTGGCAGGCCTGGCCTCGGCATCTCTCTGGGAAAAGGCCGTGCTTGGAGTGCTTCCTGGACATCACCTGTGTTTGTGTTGTTAAACTATCATCAGAAGTTGTTTCTCTCTGAAGGGCGTCCCTTTCCCCTCTGGGAAATGAGTATGTTTAGAGGACCTGTGATCATGCAGTTGTTTGTGTTTGGGTTATTAATGAATGTTTCTGCCTCCAAAATGTGGGTCTTCTCATTTGCCTGCTGCAAACTGGGTCTGTGTGTGGGCCACCATTCTTGTTACTGCATTGCCAGGAAGGCTTGCATCTTTCCTTCCCCTCTGCTTGGGCTACAATGGTAATATTCTGTTTATAGTGTTGGTTCTTGTTATTCAGTAATTCTAATACCTTGATTTAAACAATATTATCATCATCACCATAATCTAATCATTGCTTAATTATTATCATTGCTATAATATGTAATCAATACAGTATTCATCTAGTCACACTAAGAAAGCCAGGTGTCTCCTTTTTGCTGCTATAGTTACTATGTAGCATAGTACTGTATACCTATATACTGCAGGTAGAACTGGATAGCTTCTACCAACCCTGGGAATGCCGGCATGGGCTTTTCCTGTCTGTCAAATGGGCACAATTATGTTACAGAGAATAAGGTAGCTAATACAATGATCAGTTTTACAGTTGAGGAACCTGAGGCCCAGAGAGGTTAAATGTCCTTCCCAAGGTTGTACCTTGAGTACCTGGTGAGGCCTAGATTTGAACATGAGTCCAGACTCCAAGCTCTTTACCTGTACGCTCCTCATGCTGCTGAGCAGGCTCTAATCATCACATATCACCGATATTTTAATCCTGCAACTATCCATATTATATTGATACATCAGTGAGGAAGGGTGGCATTCTACCTTCTCATCTGTGAGATGGTCATAGACCCAGGTAATGGTCAGAGTCAGAGGGGTGGGGGATGTTAATGATTAGAAATGCTGCTGTAGGCGGGGATGGGGAGGGGCAGCAATTCCTCCCTCCTGCTTTTGTTGGGAGACTTGGATGGGGAAGCTCCGCATATAAGCCCACAGCAGAGAATCATAGCCCAGTAAACACATCTCACAAATTCATGGAATCTGGCAATGCTGTGGTCCTGAGTGCCCCAAAAGACAGGGTGAAAATGAATGACCGAAGAAGGTAAAGAACAGTGCCACTCCTGATGCTCGGTAAGTGACAGTCACTATTTTTCCTCCCCACCTCTGACACTGCCCTCCCTGCCTGCAGGAAGACGCGACATGTCAACATCTTGCTGTTTATGGGCTTCATGACCCGGCCAGGATTTGCCATCATCACACAGTGGTGTGAGGGCTCGAGCCTCTACCATCACCTGCATGTGGCCGACACACGCTTCGACATGGTCCAGCTCATCGACGTGGCCCGGCAGACTGCCCAGGGCATGGAGTGAGCCTCCCAGCCTGGGGAAGGATGGGGGGAAAGGGTGGGGGAAATGAGGTAACCCCCAGCCAATCCGCTACCTGCCTCCACCCCCACAGCTACCTCCATGCCAAGAACATCATCCATCGAGATCTCAAGTCTAACAGTATCTATCTGTCCCTGGGCTGGGGTTGAGGTGGGTGCGTCAAGGGCTTAGAAGGATGCCTCTTGTAGGGGTTCTGGGAATTACAAGGGAGGGGCATGTGTCCCAGAGCTCCTTGCCAGGTGGCAGAGCTGTGGCCAGCCAGGGGGCTTTAATGGCAGTCTCTTAGAAGTCAGGTGTGGCTGGTTCAGGTACTGTTCTTGGGGACTCTGGTTAGAGTCTGATGTGTGACGGTTGTGGAGGGCATTATGGTCAACATCAGAAGCATAGTGGGTTCGGGTGCCCTCCGAGGGGCTTCCTGTTTAGGAGTCACAATGGGGCTGAGTGTGGGGGACATTAGCAGGCGTTCCCTGCCCACGTCAAGGTTGTGGATAGTTTGCGTGATATTAAGGGGCTCCTGGTCAGGAAGGATCAGAGGGATGAGTGGTATAGGGGCACCAATGGGAACCTCCCAGGCAGGGTGAGAGGCATGGCTATTAGGAGTCCCTGTAGTGGTCCTTGACCCTGGCGGACATCTTCCTACATGAGGGGCTCACGGTGAAGATTGGTGACTTTGGCTTGGCCACAGTGAAGACTCGATGGAGCGGGGCCCAGCCCTTGGAGCAGCCCTCAGGCTCTGTGCTGTGGATGGTGAGTTGGGCCAGGCTGGATGGGGGGGCACATGGGGACATGGGCTCCAGGATTGGGGTGCGTGGGGCCAAGTGGGGATGGGGATGCCTGTGCCAGATGTGGGTGTCTGGACTCCTCATGTCCCACCTCGTGTGGGTGGCTCTGAGTTGTACCCTGTGTGGCCAGTGGGATCTGGGACAGTGGACCAGCCATTTGCTGACCTCCGTGGTCCCCCTGCCTGGTCTGGCCTGTTGTAGGCAGCTGAGGTGATCCGTATGCAGGACCCAAACCCCTACAGCTTCCAGTCAGACGTCTATGCCTACGGGGTTGTGCTCTACGAGCTTATGACTGGCTCACTGCCTTACAGCCACATTGGCTGCCGTGACCAGGTGAGCCCCACACCTTACCCACAGTTCCCTGGGCTGAGGGATCCCCTCAGGCATCCATACCCCACATCCCCTCCTTTGCACTGATAAATGTCACATTTTCCCCAGAAACCTTAAATTTTCTAGGATAAGGACTCCCAGAATTCCTTGGGCTCCAGACACCTACAATGAATTCTCTGGGTCTTCCCTACCCCAACTTCCCTCTTCTCACATCCACAGCCCTCTGGGACAAAAATCTTTGAAGTCCAAAATGCCCCAAATCTCTATACCTAGAATCCCCCGAGGCCCCCAAATACCCCAAAGCCCTCTGTATCCCTAGATGCCTATAGTCCTCTGCTCTGGGTACTCAAAATCCCCCAGATCCTCAAAGCCCAGGTCTCATTTCTCTCAGCATCCCATTTCTCCCCAGAAACAGAACCCCTTTGTGCTTCTGGAATAGTCATGGACACCCACAGTCACCTAGGCCTTGGGTATCTAGCAGGCCCCAGGGCCATGATACCTAGAACCCTCTAGGCCCCAGACCCCCACAGAAGTACAAGCTCCCCCAGACCCAGAACTCCATGTTTTCCTGAGACTCAGTACTTTCCAGGTCCCTAAGCCTCCTAGAAACCCGTGGGCCTATAATCCTCTGAGCCCCAGATACCTACAATCCTTGACAACCCCAAATTTAAATCCCTCTGTTCTGAAAACAGAATCCTCCCAAGTTCTCAAGGACAGAGAATGCTCTGGGCCTTGATACTGACAGTACCCCAGCTCGCTAAAAATGAACCTTCCAAGTCCCTCAATACAAAATTCCTTGGGCCTCCCAGCCCCTGACCCCAGATCACCCCTTTCCTGCCCCCCTCTGCCCCCAGATTATCTTTATGGTGGGCCGTGGCTATCTGTCCCCGGACCTCAGCAAAATCTCCAGCAACTGCCCCAAGGCCATGCGGCGCCTGCTGTCTGACTGCCTCAAGTTCCAGCGAGAGGAGCGGCCCCTCTTCCCCCAGGTGGGCTGGGTAGAGGGGCTGGACACCTTGGATGGGTGACTCTGGGATAGAGGAAGACTGAGAGGGAGGCAGATGTGAATATGAAAGCTCAGAGGTATATTTTGTGTGTGTGTGTGTGTGTGTGTATGTTTGTGTGTTTCGCCATGAGGCTGGGGTCTGGGGCTGTTGGGATGCCCATAGGGCTCTGGACACCCCTCCTCACCCCCACCTGCCCTCAGATCCTGGCCACAATTGAGCTGCTGCAACGGTCACTCCCCAAGATTGAGCGGAGTGCCTCGGAACCCTCCTTGCACCGCACCCAGGCCGATGAGTTACCTGCCTGCCTACTCAGCGCAGCCCGCCTTGTGCCTTAGGCCCCGCCCAAGCCACCGGGGAGCCAATCTCAGCCCTCCATGCCAAGGAGCCTTGCCCACCAGCCAATCAATGTTCGTCTCTGCCCTGATGCTGCCTCAGGATCCCCCATTCCCCACCCTGGGAGATGAGGGGGTCCCCATGTGCTTTTCCAGTTCTTCTGGAATTGGGGGACCCCCCCCAAAGACTGAGCCCCCTGTCTCCTCCATCATTTGGTTTCCTCTTGGCTTTGGGGATACTTCTAAATTTTGGGAGCTCCTCCATCTCCAATGGCTGGGATTTGTGGCAGGGATTCCACTCAGAACCTCTCTGGAATTTGTGCCTGATGTGCCTTCCACTGGATTTTGGGGTTCCCAGCACCCCATGTGAATTTTGGGGGGTCCCTTTTGTGTCTCCTCCACCATTCAAGGACTCCTCTCTTTCTTCACCAAGAAGCACAGAATTCTGCTGGGCCTTTGCTTGTTTATTTTGTTTCCCGACTCTTCTCTTGGGGTTCAGAGCCGCTGAGGGGTGGGGTGAGTCCAGGCAAGGAGTGGAGGTCAGGGGGAGGTGCGGACCACATAAACAGCGTCACTGCACGCATCACCACAGGCGGCACGATGAACGAGGACCACATATGCCAAGCACGGCACAAAAGGAGGCCACGTCAGTCACAGACACAGACATCACGGCAAAGGTGGGGAAGCGGAGACCACTGGCCTTCCGTGTGCAAAGGATTCTGGGAAGATGGGTGGAGTTTGCATATTTAAAGACAGCTGTCAGAGGCAGGAAACTGGGGAGGGAGTCCCTGGGGGGGGAACCGAGGGGTCCTGGAAGTGGGAGGAGCTCCCAAGGTATTGAATGAGGTTGAGGGGAGCTGGTGAAGGGAAATCCTTGTGGGGCTAGGTGTTGGGTGGCATTTGAAGATGTGGATCTTCAGAGGGATGGAAGATCCATGGGAAGGGGCTCAACAGTAGGGGTTGAGGATTTGGAAAATTGTGATGGGAAATAGGTGTGCTGGAGAGATTTGGGACCAAAAATATGGTTTTCCAGGAACTTCAGGGCTCCAGGAAGGGATTCTGCAATGGGTTGCCTGGTATTTGGGCACTTCCAGGAAGGAAAACGCCCTCTGGGGAAACCAGGGGCGGAGGTCTTCAGGAATCTGGAGGTCCTAAAACAGAAGTAGATCCTGAAGTGACCAGGAGTGGGGTTCTAAAAGGACTTGGGGATTCCACACGTGAGAACTGGATTTAGGGCCAGGAGGAGTCAGGTTTCTCAAGGTACTCGGGGATCTTGAGGAATGAGAGGTGGAATCTTGGAGAACCGGGAGATGGGTTCTCCAGGGATTTGGAGACTCCAAAAGTGAGAAATGGATTCAGGGCCCAGAGAAGGGTTGCCCAGGGATTTTGGGGTTCTCAGAGTGGGGTATCAGTCGGAGAAGAGGCTGGCGAAAGACTTCCTCAGGCTGCGGATGGTCTCAGCTTTCACCTCGTCCTGGCTAAGGCTGGGCCTGGGCGGGGCTGGCTCTGGAAGGTTGAAGGCATTGGTCAGAGACTGGGATTTGCTAGAGAGAGACAAGGTGGAGGCGTGGGAGGAAGGGGGAAGAGGAAGGGGAGGAAGGGGAGAGAAACACAACGTTACCCCAGGCCCAGCCCCAGCCCTGCCCCTCTGATCCTGGGGCTGTGCCTGTGACCTCCCCACCTGCCACCATGGGCCTGGACCCTAAGAGGTTCTCAAGGCTGGGAGGACTCAGGTGGAGTGGGTGGAGTCCTGGGCCAGGGAGGCGAGATCTGGGACAGGCTGGGAGGACTTGGATCCAGGGTGAAGTGTGGGATTCGTGGCAAGAGTCCTGGGCAGAACCTTCTCTGTGAATTCTTGGCTAGTTTGATACAAAGGGGAAGATGAGCAGGGAGATTTCCAGTCTAAGGGTGAAGTGTCTAGGAGGGCATAGGAAGGGCTTGGACCAAGGACAGGCTGTTGGGCAAGTCAGCCTAAGGCAGAGCAGCTGGGTGGGGCAGGGAGGACGTCTGAGCTGGGATGGGAGTTGGAATGGACCAGAAAAGGCAGATGGGTGATGATTCGCGGGGAGACTGAGATGGGCCAGAAGGATGTGAAGGAGGAGGAAAAGTATGAGGATGGAGTGGGAAGAGCCAGATGATAGGAGGACTAGGACTCGGGCCAGGAGTTTTAGGGATGGGTTGGGAGGGGGAGGGCCAGTTTGGCAGGGAAGTCTCTGGGCTGGGCAGGAAGTTGCAGAGAGTGGGTCAGCCAGGTGCCTGGGAGGCTCTGGAGGAGGAAACTTTCCCAGGGCCTATGAGGAGGAATTCGAACTGAGTGCAGTTTCTCTGGGATTCTGGCACCAAATTCCTGGGGTGGGGGTGCGGAGCCTCTGGTGGGCCGGGAGGAGCGAAAGCTTGGGGGAAGGGCTTGGCTCAGGCTGGAGAGAGTTCGTGGGAACCCTGCACAGGACCTGGATCTGAGGAGCAAGGGAGCTAGGGCTGCTCTACTGGGGCAGCGGCCCGCTTTGTGAGCAGCAAGGCGAGGGCTGCTGTAGGGGTCCCCTTACTTGAGCTGGGGGTGCGGAGGTCCCCCTGCAGCGGCTGTGGCGGGTGGCGGCACGTCCTGGCTGGGTTTCTGGGCCAGCTGTGGCTTGGGACGTCCAGCGGGGCCCGGGCCGCTGGGCCGAGGCTGCTGCGTGGTGGGTGGCCCAGTGCGGGGCACGGGACCCGCCTGGCTGGCCTGGCGTGTGGGGCCGGCTGGTCCTGGGGGTTTCTGGGGCGGGCCCTGGCGCTGCTGCCCGCCCGGTGGGGCCCCAGAGGCCTTTGGCGGAGCCGGGCCAGAGACGGATGTCTGACGGGTAGCCTGTGGGGGGCCTGCCTGGCGCTGGGGAGACGGAGAGGCGGGCGGGCGGGCTGCTGGAGGCGCCCCGGGGCCTCCCGCCACTGGCCGGGATTGGCGGCCTTGACCCTGGGTCAGCGGCGCGGCCTGGGACGCGGGCTGCTGGGGCGCTGAGGTGGGACTTGGAAGGCGCTGGGGCAGGGGGCTGCCAGCTGGGGGTCCAAGGCCTGAAAGGTGCTGCTGGCCCTGCGGGGGCGGGCGCTGCTGCAATGGGGGTCCCTGGCGCTGGGGGCCTGGACCCGGCTGTGGAGGGCCGCCTGGGGGACAGAGGGAGAGAGAGAGCACACGTGAGAGTGAGCGGGTAAGAGATGGCGGGCTGAGGGAGGGGACTGAGACCGCCAGCCTCTCGCTTACCCTGTGGTGGGGGTCGCTGCTGAGCCGGGGGCCCTGCGGGCTGCTGGGAGGTCTGGCGGCCCAAGGGCAGGGCCCCTGGGGACGGAGTCTGCGGCAGAGGAATGGAGCAGGAGAGATTAAAAATAGTTACCAGCCAGTGGAGCATCAGCCAATGATGACACAGGTTCCCTGTGCGCTGGGTGTTGCCCCACTTGTGGCCGTGGCCGAGCTGAGGGTACGCTGGGTTGTGGGGTGGAGGACCTGTTCCCAGGGGCGGGGCAGGGAGGTGCTCAGGGAAGTCAGGGCAGCAGCTGCTTATCAATGTTTTAAACAATTGGCAATCGTAGCCACATGTGTGCAAAGGTGACGCTGTGAGCCTACAGATTGTCAGCTTCATGGCACAGCATGACCCAGGGCTGGCCTCCCCACACTAGCTCAAGCCACTAGCTCAGCGCCAGGGGCCTGACCTGGCCATGGGAGCCCCTGCCAGGGGAGGCATCCCGCTGTCGCTGCCGGGGCAGGACCTGAGCCATCTTGTTGACCACGAGCTCTACGATGAGCTGTTTGTCTTCATCCTGGTGGTCACCAATGAGCGGCATGGAGGAGCCCACCACCTGGGGGAAGGAAAGGATCCGTGAGGGGAGAGGCAGGCCTTCCACCTGAGGCAGCAGTAACACCGTGCTTTCAGTTGGCCAAGGGCATGGCCGCCGCTGAGCCCTAGTGTCTGAGGCACTGATTGTGCACGGTGAGGAAGGCTTGTCTGTTCCGAGGTACCTTACAGCTTAGAAGGTGCTTCAGAGCAGGGCTCAGCAAATTAGGGCCCGTGGGCCCAACCTGGCCCACCACCTGGTTCTGTATGACCCATGAGCTAAGGATGGGTCTTTAAATTTTGTAACAGTTGAAAAAAATCGAAAGATTTTATAACACGTGACAATGGCATGAAATTTAAATTTCAATGTCCATAAACAAAGTTTTATTGGAACACAGCCACACTTATTTTGTTTAACATATCGTCTGTGGCTGCTTTTGCAGAGTTCAGTAGTTACAGCAGAGGCTACGTGGCCTACAAACCGTAAAATATGTACCGTCTGCTCCTTTACAGAAAATGTTTGCCGATCCCTGCTTCATGGTTTTCTAGGCGCTTTGTCCTTTCCAAAATGCTTTGCTGTTGGTCCAGTTCGCAGAATACTTTAAAGGTTACTAAGTGCCTCGCCATTCACCAAGATGTCTCAATTCGCAGAGCACTAAACAATTTAATAAGGGTTTTGCTAGTCTCCAGGGACCTGCAAGTTCAGTCTAGTGTTCTGCCATTGCAAGGGATGGCCCCTTCAAAAGTTCGCCAGGCACCTTACAGTGTACTAAGCACATTGCTGTTGCCTGAGGACCTCTGTGCCATGGAGTGCTTCAGTTTGCACTGCTGCTGCCTGGCATCTGTTCCTCCCTCTGCCCCACCTACCCCTGGGTGCTCATACCTCAATGATGTGATCCCTTCCGTCCTTGCCATGTAGCGCTTCCACTGCGCAGATGTCCAGTCCCCCAAAAATCTCCGAGCACGTGTCCACCCACAGCTTGTATCTGCCAAGACAAAGGGCGGAGAAGCCTGTCAGTCTCTCACCTGAGCTGCCGTGCTCCCATCCCCCCTTCCCCTCACACCCTGAGTTCGGGCTGCCCACCTGTCAGACATGGCGATCTGCTCCAGCATCGCAGAGCCAGTGTTGGTCTTCCAGTTCCCTGACACTGACGTCCTCCTGGGGCACAAGGGGACAGAAGCTCAGGGGTGCCTCGGCTGCATGAGGCAAGGCAGGGCACCCCTCCCAGGGCCTTGGTCTCTCCACTCACATGTAGGCCTTGTAGTTCTGCCCAATCTTCTGGACACGCACGTCATATTTGGCATCGATGAAGGGCTCGGCAGTGGCATACGTCTTGGTCAGTGCCACGACACTTGCGATGTCCTGGAAGTCATGCTGGTTGTCAACTTTGACCTGTGGACGTGAGGGCAAGGACCAGGGCCTGGTCAGGATAGGGCAGCTGTGGGGAGTGGGGGTGCCTGGGGGAGCATGTACATATGACACACAGGTGAGGCAAGTACACAAAAATTAGGTGGACATGCCAAGGCGCTCAAGCAGGCACGATCGTGGGTCTCCTATTTTGTACGTGAACACACAGGCACAAAGTTGGGTGTGTAGAACACTGAGCATACCAAAATGTACTGAATTGTCTACTTTAAATGGGTGAGTTGTAGGGTGTGTGAATTATCTCTCACTAAAGCTGTGAAAAAACTGTGTATATACAATATAGTAATATAGGCATCCAGACACAAAATCAATTGTACACACAACGTGCTAAGATACAGAAACTTGGACACAAACAAATTACAAGTCTACTTTCTACATACACAGAGACAAAATCAGATGGATGTAAAGCACACAGGACCCCAAGACTTTGGAACATAAAAGATCACACCACATCATGTGTGTTCGGCACAGGCATGCATGTACACACAGACACAATGCTGGAGACAGAAGCAAAATAACAGGACACACAAAACTGGCTGAATGCAGGAGGAAAAGGGTCGATGAGGTCAGTTGAATGTGAGAAAACAAAAATCTGTTAGGTTGGTGCAAAAGTAATTGTGGTTTTTACCATAAGAACTGGCAAAACCCGCAATTACTTTTGCACCAACTTGATAAATAGCTAATGACACTCCAGGACATGCGATCACACAGAATGACTGGTGTGCATTGCACAAATACACATCTACCTATGCACAGCCCAGCCAGAGACTCACCTTGCCCATCCCAGAGTGTGCGTGCCCCATCTTCACAACCACAGGGTATGTTGTACTGCTGAGCTGGTGGGGAAAAGGCAGAGGAGACATGGTCAGGGCAGAAAGGGTGACTTCCAGGGGTGGGGTGGTACTGAGGGGATCCCAGCCAGTGGGAACTGCATTATGAGCCACTTCGCAGGACACACGGGTCAGAGACAGGCAGGCAGCAGCTGGGGGTCACACAGTGTCTCCACCTCCGGGCCCAGAATTGAACCCAGAGCCCTGTCTGTCTGTCCCTCCCTCCACCCCACCACCAAGTTCCAGACGTCCCGCCCCTGCTTTCCCGGGCAGAGGCATGGTATGAGCGTGGGGGACTGTTCCGGTAAAAAGAAAGTTTGTTTTTACAGTGGATGGATGATAGTGAGCAAGTGTGTGCCAGTGTGTGTGTGGGGGGGTGGGGGGTGGGGAGTGGTGGTGAGCATGTAGTGACTGAACCCCTCAGCCAAACCTTGTATGTAAGCCTCACCTGCACACATAAACTATTGAGAGGCATGAGCCCTTGGAACTCAGATGTACATCGCCAAACCCAGAGATGCCAGTGCACATTGAGACTGACGGCCAACACAGGCTCAGGGCACGTGAGCTCTGGGGCAGCACAGACACCCACACAGTCATTCAGCCAGCCAGGTGCCCATAGCGTAGGTCAGCAGCCAGCACTCCTGGGCAGCACACACTGGACACCCTTAGGCACACGATCAATACTTGGGCACACACCCAGGTTCCCTCCCCTCACCCAAACCCACATCACCGTCAGGGGAACACACACAACACAAAAGATTACCCGTGCAATCAAGAGACACACAACTCTACAGGCACACTCCACAGAACTGGGCACATACTCAACACACAGGCACACATAAAACACCCCTAGACAATTGCACAGCAAATAAGGCCCTACACAACACACAGAGGTGTATGCACTTCTAGATATTCACATCACCACTGGGACCCGTAAGAGACCCACGCCACATTCCCGGGCACACAAAAAGTATATCTACACACACACACAACCTGCCTTGCCACATATACAATACAGAGAGGCTACACACAACCAGAGACACCCACAACTCAGTTTGCAGAAAACATTCCTGGGCACTCCCACCCCAACACACATACAGTCACACATTCAGGCGAGAGGGATACCTCAAGTCTCCCCCGCTCCCGGATGGGGTAGAGGAAACCAGGTTGGACTGCCCTAGGCTCCCCACTCCCCCCACCCCCACCCCCACAGCACAGCTGCACAGCGCCCCTCTGGTGGCCCTCCCTCTCACTGACAAGGTAGAGAGATGGCATTCCCGGAGGGGCTGCTGGGGCGGTGGTGGTTCCCAGTTCCCGACAAGCACAGGAAGCCCGCAGACTCAGGGTGACCGATTGACCTTACGGACTCCCTCTGCACCCCCCCCTTCCTCATTTCCCAAATGACTGGCGTCATTATGAGGTGGGCTGAGAGGCACGATGTTGGGACGGGGGTTTGGGGCATCTCTGGGCAGCAGGCCAGGGAAACGATGCCTAGGCAGATGCATACAGTACCACTCAGGCGTGCGCACAGCACACAGAAGTGCATAATGCACCCACAGTTACATATGCAACCCAGATCTGCTTTGCCGAGGCTGGTAGACAACTCCCAGAAGTAACACACAAAACACACAGGCACATGCTCAACTCTTAGGAATGGACACACAACACACCAGAGAGCTGTGTGTACACACCCATACCTCCCCCAACAACCCTGAGGTTTCTAGGTGCCTCTTTTTGTTAACTGTCCTTGTTTCCTCTGGACTTGAGCCTAAACACAACGCTCTGTATATGTTTGCGTGCCCGTACATGTGTGCATGCAGAGTGCTTTGAACTCTGACTCTGGGAGCTCCTGGAAAGCCCTAGGTCTGAATTTTGGCCTTTCTTCTTCCTAAGGCCATGAAGGACACAACCCCTTTCTGAGCCTCAGTTTCCCCATCTGCACAAAGAGCACAATGAAGCCCAAGCACCTGGTATGCTGTGGGCATTGTCAGGTATCTGCTTTGCACATGCCTCCTGGACCCCCATGGGCCCCCACACCCATCCAGCTCCCCAGATGGTCACAAATCCCTCCATGAACACCCCTCCCACTCTCCATTTCAAAACTGCACAATAACCAGATCCACACGACTCCTCATGTAAACAGTCGGCAAAACTCTGTGCTGACTCAGGTTTCAAAGAGTTGGCGTCAGAACCAGAGTCAGCGAGGGGCCAAGGCAGGACTTCCCCTACCCTCACTTCTCCCTCGGAGGCACCAGGTTACTCAGCCCCGTCTCATTCACTCTCACTGTCCCACTTTCACAATCAGCTCCTACAGATTTTTTTGGTTTACTTCCCTTCCTCCCTGTTTTTGTCCCCCCCATCCCCCCCCCGCCGCCCTCCGGCAACAGAGCCATTTCTTCATTCTCATTCCTGGGTAGGTCACTCAGCCCTTTTGTGTCTAAGTTTCCTCATCTGTATAATGAGAACATGAGCTATATCTAACTCACTGGGATATTGTGAGAAATAAGTTAGTTATTTTGGGAAAAATGCTCTACATGGTATCAAGCATACAGTAAGCCTCGATCCTCAAGAAGTGTTAGGTACTGTTGTTATTATTGGCTTAACATCTCTTCCTTAACTAACATTAATGAACAAAGAGGCAATCGGGATTGACTAAATGAGATAATATCTATAAAAAGACTTTAGAACAGTGCTTTTTTTTTTTTTTTTAAATAGAGACAGGGTTTCACCATGTTGCCCAGACTGGTCTTGAACTCCTGAGCTCAAGCGATCTGCCTGCCTCAGCCGCCCAAAGTGCTGGGATTACAGGTGTGAGCCACCATGCCTGGCCAAGTGCTTTCTTAAAAAATAGATTTAGGCTGGGTGCCGCAGCTCACGCATGTAATCCAAGCACTTTGGGAGGCTGAGGTGGGTGGATCACCCGAGGTCAGGAGTTTGAGACCAGTCTGGCCAACATGGTGAAATCCCGTCTCCCTTAAAAATACAAAAATTAGCCAGGCGTGGTGGCGTGTGCCTGTAATCCCAGCTACCAAGGAGGCTGAGGCAGGAGAATTGCTTGAACCTAGGAGGTGGAGGTTGCAGTGAGCCGAGATCTTCCCATTGCACTCCAGCCTGGGAAACAAGATCGAAACTCTGTCTAAAAAAAAAGATTTAGAAGGCTGGGTGTGGTGGCTCACGCCTGTAATCCCAACACTTTGGGAGGCTGAGGCAGGTGGATCACCTGAGGTCAGGAGTTCGAGATCAGCCTGACCAATATGGTGAAACCCCCGTCTCTACTAAAACTACAAAAATTAGCTGGGGGTGGTGGTGGTGTGGCTGTAATCCCAGCTATTCAGGAGGCTGAGACAGGAGAATCTCTTGAACCCTGGAGGCGGAGGTTGCAGTGAGCTGAGATCACGCCACTGCACTCCAGCCTGGGTAACAGAGCAAGACTCTGTCAAAAAAAAAAAAATTAGATTTAGAGGGTACAGCTGCAGTTTTGTGACATGGATATATTACACAGTGGTGAAGTCTGGGCTTTTAGTGTCCCCATCAACCAAACAGTGTACATTGTACCCATCAGGCAATTTCTCATCCCTCACATTCCTCCCACCCAGAATAGTGCTGGATACGCAGTAAGCACTCTGTAAGGGCTGCTGGTAGTTTTTGTTGTGTTCTTGTTATTGGGCTAACATCCCTGAATTAATCAAACTTAATTAGCAAGGGAGTATGGTGAGTGAATGAGATAATTTATACAAACACTTTAGCACATAGTACACAGAAAGTGCTCAATAAGTGGCTGCCATCATCACTACAATTATTATTATTGATCTATCCTCCTCGAATTAAGGATGTTAATCAGAACCCCAGGGAAGATTCCTGCATTGTCAAAAAGCTGGTGGGCAAGGATTGCCCCACCCCACCCCCCACCAGGGGTACAGGTCCATGGGGAAGGGGCAGGGCAAGATGGGGTGGGGATTAGTTTTCTACTGACCCACTCACTTGCTTCTTTCACCATCATTCATGGCCACCCCCTTCCCAATGCTCATTCATTCACCCGCACCATTCCCTGCTTGCTAGGACGGTGCCACTCCTGAGTTACAATCCTGGTGCCAGGTAGCCTCTGTTTGAATCCTGGCCATGCCCTGTGATCTTGGGAAAATTCTTCAGCTCCTCTATGCCCCATATTTCCTCATCTGTAAAATGGGAATAATAACCGGTACCCATCTCAGAGATTTGTTGTGAGCTTTGAGTGAGATAAACTATGCTGTGTGCCTGGTATACGGTCGGTGCTATATAAATGCCGGCTATTTGCCTGTGTTATTTGAGACCCTGGCTTTGGCTCCTGGTCACCTGAGTTCCAGTCTCAGTTCTGCCATGACTCTGTGATCCTGGGTAAGTCACTTAACCGCTGCGTGCCTCAGTTTCCCCATTTTGTATTCCTCCCCATTCACCTGCCTTATCTCCCTCCACTGCTTGTTTCCTCTCTGCCACCCCTCACCAGCATGTCAGACATACAAAACAAGGGATTTTTGTGTGCTTGGCACACAGTAGATGCACAATAAATGTTGAAGGGCTGAACTAATTTGGGTTTGAGCCATAGGGAGCTTGGGGGATGTGGGTGATTGGATAGATTCTGGAGACTTTAGGGGACTGGGCTAATTTGGGTTTGAGCCATAGGGAGCTTGGGGGATGTGGGTGATTGGATAGATTCTGGAGACTTTAGGGGACTGGGCCGGGAGGAATGCGGCCTCTAAGCTCTCCGCTGAGGCGGCCTGGAAGGAGTAGTGACTGACGTGGAGGTGGGGGAGGGGGCTGGCCCGGGCGAGGCCCAGGGAGAGGGAGAGGAGGGGGGTGGGAGAGGAGGAGGGTGTATCTCCTTTCGTCGGCCCGCCCCTTGGCTTCTGCACTGATGGTGGGTGGATGAGTAATGCATCCAGGAAGCCTGGAGGCCTGTGGTTTCCGCACCCGCTGCCACCCCCGCCCCTAGCGTGGACATTTATCCTCTAGCGCTCAGGCCCTGCCGCCATCGCCGCAGATCCAGCGCCCAGAGAGACACCAGAGGTAAGCAGGGCCCGGGGTGGCCCAGCAGGGACCGGGGCTGGGCTGCAGCTTGGGTGCTAGCCACCAGGCCCGTGCACTCCCATGCCAGATGCCTGTCTACTCAGCTTGGCCTGCGGGTACCAGGACCCTGGGCTAGTCTAGGGGGAAGAGGGTCGGAGGCTGGAACCGCTTTCCCAACCCCGAGGCTCCAAACTCCCTAGACCCCCTGACATCCGTCCCCAACTCCCCCAAACCCATGACCCCCTAATATCACAAATGCTTTCCAAATCCCCCCGCAAATTCCTTCATCCCCCAATTTCCCTCATCACCCCCTAAATACCCACCGCTAACCCCTGCAGCTCCCTAAACTCCCCCAGATCCCCAATCCCCAGTTCCCCAGCTCCCAAACTTCTTTTGCCCTCAAATTCCTCAAGTATCCCCATTGCCTTAAGCCCCCAAATTCCCCCAACCCCTTCAACCTCCAAACTCCCCCAGCTCCCTAAACCCCCAACCTCCTCCAAATTCCTCAACCTCCCTTAATTCCCCCAGCCCCTTATATCTCTTAATATACACAACCACTAAACTCTGCCTCCTGCAAACTCTTCCAGCCCCCAATCCCAAATTCCTCACCCCCAAACTCCTCAACCTCCAGAATTCCCCAATCCCCTCATTCCTCAAACTTCCTCAGCCCCCTTCTCCCCCAAGTGCCACAACCCCATAACCCCGCAACTCACTCAGTCCCTCAATAATTTAAACTCTCCCAACTCTCTAAACCCTAAATTCCTCTGCGCTCCCCAATCCCCTTAAAATCCCCAAGCTTACCAACCCCTCAAGCCGAAATCCAGCCCCCTAATCCCCCCCATAGGCTGCCCCGGGGCAGGATGGGGTGGATGACCTGCCCAGGTCAGCAGATCAGCTGGGCCGGGGCCTGCCTGACATCCCCCTTCCCCACAGAACCCACCATGGCCCCCTTTGAGCCCCTGGCTTCTGGCATCCTGTTGTTGCTGTGGCTGATAGCCCCCAGCAGGGCCTGCACCTGTGTCCCACCCCACCCACAGACGGCCTTCTGCAATTCCGACCTCGGTGAGTCCTCACCCCACTCAGCCCACACACTCTGCCTTGGTTTCCCTTTCAGTCCAGTGGGGCTCACCATGGCACTTACCTCTAGAATGATTCCACTCGCCCCTGCACTTCCTCTGCTTTAGCCACACTGGCATCCTCACACTTCCTTGAGTACTCCGTGCCCAAGCCCACCACAGGACCTGCGTGCTGGCTGCTCCCTCTGCCTGGTACATTTTCCCCCCAGGTATCCACTGGGTAGCTGCCTCAAACGTCACTTTCTCAGGATGGTCTTCCCTGGCCATCCTATTTAAAATTTTAACCCCTGCCCCTTAATACTCCTGATCTCCTATTAAAGAGAAAAATATTCAGTGATACTTGTTATAGCACAGTAAGGAAGACCATATTCAGGACCATGGTGATGGGTATAGGAACCACTGCAATGGGATCTTGCAGTCGGGAAGAGAGATTGGGCTCAACACTGAATACAGCATGGGCCAGTGGGAATGTGTAGGTAAGGAGCAGTGTGAGGGTCTCTGGGTGGAAATTACTAAGAAGAAACATCAGGGGTAAGGGGGATTCTGGCTAAACCGACCTAACAGGATTCTTGCTGAAGGCAGGCCAAGGGGAATCAGACATCACCTGGGGGATGGTGGAAGATGAAGAACCCAGTCAGATAGCAAGGATGATCAGGTATTGAGGATGATCAGAGATTGAGGATGATCGGATATAGAGGATAGGGGTTCTTGCTAAACTGACTTAGCAAGGCTCTTGGCTAAAACTGGATTTTACAAGGAAGTGCACAGATGGGCCTAGGAGAAGGTTCAGGAGCCTGAGTAAAGTTTGGTCGAGCAAAGAATCTTTGTCAGCCCCTTACGTAGGTCTGTAATTCCCCATTATACTTAATGTCTAACATTCCATATCCTTATTTTGTTTGTTCTTAGCCTGTCTCCTCCTGGCTAGAATGTGAACTCCACAAGGAAAGGGATTTCTGTGTTTTGTTCACTGTTGTGTCCCTAACACCCAGAACAATGTCTGGCACACGGTGGGCACTCCCAAATATTTGAGGAGTAAATGAACAAATCAATGTATGAAAATGGCTTAAGCAGTGCCTGGCAAAGAGAGACACTCAACATACAGATGAATCAATGAACAAATGTGTAAATCACTTTGTGTGCTGTCTGGCATCCAATAACCCCTATTTATGTATGCGCTTTGCTGGTATGATGATGATGATGATGATGATCTTATTTTTATTGGCTCATACAGTCCATTTGACTCATATTTCCCTCCTCTCCTGCAGTCATCAAGGCCAAGTTTGTGGGGACACCAGAAGTCAACCAGACCACCTTATACCAGCGTTATGAGATCAAGATGACCAAGGTATCCCCTGCCCCCGCCCCTTTTCCCAGCATTTTCTAACATCTTCCTCCCGGTCAAAACAGAAACCTCTGGCCACTGGCTGGTGCGAGAAAGTTGGCTGTGATCTTGGGATGCTATATGACTTCAGGGAAGAACCTGGAGTGGGAGGATTATGTCAGTAAAAGAGACACTTCCCCTCATCCATCAACAGATGTACAAAGGGTTCCAAGCCTTAGGGGATGCCGCTGACATCCGGTTCGTCTACACCCCCGCCATGGAGAGTGTCTGCGGATACTTCCACAGGTCCCACAACCGCAGCGAGGAGTTTCTCATTGCTGGTGAGGCACCGTCCCCGCGCCCTGTGCCACGCCAACCAGTCCCTGGGACGCGGCCTAGCAACCGCGAGGGGGCGAGGCTCTGATGGGAATGGTCCCACTGGAAATGGGGACCACCCCAATTTCAGCCTATCAGAAGGCCGGGCCTTTGCCAGCCTGGCGGCTCAGCCAATCACAAGCTGCTTGTCGGTTTTCCCCCCTTTCTCCTTAGGAAAACTGCAGGACGGACTCTTGCACATCACCACCTGCAGTTTCGTGGCTCCCTGGAACAGTCTGAGCTTAGCTCAGCGCCGGGGCTTCACCAAGACCTACACTGTTGGCTGTGAGGAATGCACAGTGAGTGCCTGGACCCTGACCTCCAACGGGAGATCCTTCCCAAGGCCATTCCCTAAATCGTGGGCTTGTTTCTTGCTCCCTCTGGCTATTCTGTGTCCCTGTGGCTGCTCCCCAACCCTAAGGGCTGTCCCTGATCTCTCTTGCTATTTCCCCAAGCCCGAGACTGCTCCCTTACAAATTCTGGCTGCTCCCTTGCCCTGTGTCCAATACCGTGTGATCGCCTGTCCCTCCTTGGTCCCTCTAATTCTTCCTTGTGACTATTCTGTAATCCCACTCCCCGTTCCTGAGCCCCTGGGATTGTTTCTTGGTTCCCCAGAATGTTCTCCAAGACCCAAAGTGCTGTTCCCTAATCCCACTGACCGTTCCTCAGCACATCTGCTTGTTGCTCTGCAGCTCTGACTATTCCAGACACCAGAGGGTGTTACATTGACCTCCTGGCTAGTCCAAGCCTGTTCCCTGATGGCTCCTGATGGCTTCTGAGCCCAGTGACTATCTTGGAGCCCCACTGGTTATTCCTGTGCCTAAACTCCTTAGCCGCCAACCGGGTGGGGCCCCTTACTACTGCCATTTTTTCCCTGTCCTTTGGGACAATTCCACAGGCGACCTGCCTGACTGACCCCCAGGGCCTATTCCCCACCATTCCAGGACACTGATTTACTGCCTTACTGTTACCTTGCAGGACCCAGTGACATTTCCCTCAATGGGAGGGGCTGTCCTGGGGTATGTACTTAGGTGGGGTGAGAGCAAGTCTCCGTATCGGCTCAGTGTTGAAAGCTGAGGAGAGGAAGTTCTGCTCCACGGGGGAGGCAGGGAGAAGCCCTCAGAGATGTCTCCCTCCTCCCTTCCAGGTGTTTCCCTGTTTATCCATCCCCTGCAAACTGCAGAGTGGCACTCATTGCTTGTGGACGGACCAGCTTCTTCAAGGCTCTGAAAAGGGCTTCCAGTCCCGTCACCTTGCCTGCCTGCCTCGGGAGCCAGGGCTGTGCACCTGGCAGTCCCTGCGGTCCCAGATAGCCTGAATCCTGCCCGGAGTGGAAGCTGAAGCCTGCACAGTGTCCACCCTGTTCCCACTCCCATCTTTCCTCTGGACAATGAAATAAAGAGTTACCACCCAGCAGACACTGTTTCCGTGTAGTGCCTGGGAACAAACCCATGTTGCTGATGACCTGGTGTGAGCACCCTGGGACCAGTGGGGATGAGGGATGCCAAATGTTGGGTTTTTATATTTTACTTAAATTCTGATGTACTGGTGGTAATTCTCAACATTAGCATTAGCACTGATGATCTGCAACAGCAGTAATGGTCACTGAACATGCATTATCAACCGTAACCTCTGAATAATTTCTCCAGTCAATACTTTAAAACATTTTTCTATACTGATTCCTAATTGCTATTTGCCCAGGGCTTTCTAGTTATAAATTATCCCACAGCTGACAAATCACTTGCCTTATTGGAAATTCCCTATTCACACATCTTGCCAGCTGACAGAGTCATTGACAAATGCCCTACCAATTGGCAAATGACTGTCATTGCCTCAAGCACAGTCCTGATGTTGTCCAGTGAGGATGCCCCATCCAAACACGTGGGTGTTACTGTCCCCACCCTCAGGTTTTGTACCATGAGTCTGACTTGAGTGAAAGGGGACCCAAGGCACCCAGGGTCCCACAGTAACCCAGCTGGGGACTTGGGAAGAAGGGGTGGCCCTGGCTCCCCAGCCATGGCTGCAGGACATTCCTTGGAAGGGGCTGTTTGGGGCAGAGGAGAGGTGGGATGGAGAGAAGGTATAAGCTAAAAATCCCCAAGCTCTGCCATCCTCCCTCCCCTACTTCTCCCCTCACTCCTCTGACCAACTTGGAAGGAAATACTGCCAGCAATGAAATGCAGGTAGGGTTCAAAATCAAGACCAGTCAGATATGCTGGCCCATACCCTCCACACACCTCCCTCAACCCAACTGTCCCCTCACCCAAACTAGGGTCTCTAGATTCGACCCTCACCTTTCTGAATCATCCTTCCTCTAGAAAAACTGAGTGAGAGAACCTCCAAATACTCCCCTCTGAGGCCTTCCTGCTCCCACAGCGGGGTCCAGTCCCTGGCTCCTGCCCCTCATACTCCAAAGGTCTTGACTCAAGTGAGGCCCTTGGAAACTAGAATTTCAGATTGGTGCAAACATTCAATGGAGCACCTGTGTCCTCCTGACCTGAACCTACTTGAAAAGGGCCCCAATATATCTCCTTTGGTAAAGAAAAGGACCCCCAAATTCCCTCTCATCAGAGTACCCACTGCTCTTACCAATAAGAACCCAGGTCTCCTCCAGGGCATTCTAGGTCACCAAGCACAGCCCCCTGGATCTTCTGTGGTCCTGTCCCAGAGCCTTTTACACTCCTGGGAGGTTACCCCACGGCCCAAATTATGTCCTGGACGGGAATGGGCAGATTTTGAACACACAGTACTCAGCCACTTGAGCAGGGAATGCGCACGCAGCAACAATTTCTACATCAATATCTACACCTTGGTTACGCCCTTGGAGGGTCTGAATCTTGTCCAACGAAGGGGGCTAACCGCAGCCTTTGCTGATGGGCACAACTGTAAGGCAAGGGCCCGAGCCCTGGTTCATCCCTGGTGACCTTGTCAATGTTTCCTCAGCTGCCTGCAAGAGTCTGACCGCTCCTGGCAATTCACCAAAACTTAGTGTCAGCTACCTGCACTCTTAAGCTGCTCCCTGGCCTCAGGGCCCATTTCCTAAGTCCTCAGCTCTTCCAAGCCCTAGGGGGAAGGTGAAGTAGCAGGGGAAGGATGGAACCCAGTGTGGAGGTCGTTCTCCTGCCGACCTGTGTACCCTGCAGGTCAGCCCTTCTCCAAGTGCAATGCAGAATGGACAGGGAGGACCGGTGCCTCAGGGGACACAGAGTCCAGAACAGCAGATGAGGCTACCTCCCCCAGAGACCTGGCATGAGCTCCTGGCAGGATCCGTAACCCTGGGCTCATTACATCCCCCATTGCTCTTGTAGAACATCCGTTAAAATAGGTCAAGTGAGCATCCTCCATTCCCAGCATTCGGGGTGTCTATGGGTGAATCTCTGTTTGGGAGAGACTCTGTGACAGCTGAGAGGAAGCTCGTAGGGGTCACAGCCATGTGTGGTATTCAGCATGGGACCCAGCTCAGTGGGGAGCCTGGGGGGCCAGTACTTCTCTCACCTGAGCCTCAGTCCTTCTCGCCATGTTTAAATATGGGCGTCACAGTCCTGGCCTAGAATCCTTCAGAGGTCTATGGTGGGGTTGGAGGATGTTTACGGGGTGTCTTTGCCCCCTGGATATTTTTGGGGGCGTCAAAACACAGGAAATGGGCCAGTCATGGTGGCTGATGCCTGTAATACTAGCACTTTGGGAGGCCAAGGCGGGTGGATCACGAGGTCAGGAGTTCAAGACGAGCCTGGCCAACATGGTTTCCATCTCTACTAAATATACAAAAATTAGCCAGCTGTGGTGGCGCATGCCTGTGGCCCCAGTTACTTGGGAGGCTGAGGCACAAGAATTGCTTGAACCCAGGAGGCAGAAGTTGCAGGGAGCTGAGATCATGCCACTGCACCCCAGCCTGGGGGATAGAGCAAGACTGTGTCTCAAAAAAAAAGAAAAAAAAAAAGGCCGGGCACGGTGGCTCACGCCTGTAATCCCAGCAATTTGAGAGGCCAAGGTGGGCAGATCACGAGGTCAGGAGATCGAGACCATCCTGGCTAACAAGGTGAAACCCTGTCTCTATTAAAAATACCAAAAAAAAAAAAAAAAATTAGCCGAGTATGGTGGTGGGCACCTGTAGTCCCAGCTACTCGAGAGGCTGAGGCAGGAGAATGGCATGAACCTGGGAGGCAGAGCTTGCAGTGAGCTGAGATCAAGCCACTGTACTCCAGCCTGGGCGACAGAGCGAGACTCTGTCTCAAAAGGGGGGAAAAAAAAAGCGGAACCTTGGAGCCAGATCATCTGCATTCAAATCCTGCCCCTGCCCTGTCTTAGCTCTGTGTCCTTGAATAAATCATATTACCTCTCTGAGCCTCAGTTCCTGCATCTGTAAGACAGGGATAAAAAGAAGGCCTAACTCATAGAGACAACGTCCATATTAAATGAGGTTGTATATGTGAAGTACTTGGAACAGTGCTAGGCATATAGCACTTACAAGCATTAGTTACTAGGAGTAGTTATGATAACTATAACTTAACTTATAACTTTAGTAGTGATTATTTATAATATTGCAAACAATGTTTGATATTAGGCACGATAATATACAATATCGGAAATAACGTGTATGATTAGTACCAATAATTTAATGTCCATTTCTCCCCCACACCAGTCTCCTCACCAAAATACAAGCTCCTGACCCTGCTCTGCCTGAAGGAACGGGGTAGGTCTCTGAGACCCAAAAGCTACTGATGTGATACTAAGATCCCAGCTCTTTATGCCATAAATGCTCCTCAGTCCCAGTGTCCCTCTCTCTTTTCCCCCTCACAGACAATCCAGTTTCCTAGTGGAGTCCTGAACCTGTGGCTCATAGAAGCACCTGAAAATAAAGAGCAAGGTGGTTAGATCCTTCTACACGCCCACCCACAACAACTGTGGCGACACCATGAGGAGAGGTTCCCCTTTAGAGATTCCTAACAGCAGGCCAGCCAACCTGTCCCCACCCTGTGTGGACTCCTCACCCTCAGGTCTCCCTCTGCACCACCCTGGAACAAAAAGTCCCCATCCCTGGGGCATTCTCCCCACGAAGAACCCCCGTCCCACAATACTATGTTCCCATTTTCAGCCCATCACAGCAAATTCTGTCCCCAGTCCGTAGTGTTCTGAGTCTTTGAGACTTGGGGATCATAGCATGTCCTAGCCAAGGGACATATGGTCATGCTACACTGGTCCTTGGGGCATGGCCTCTGTCCCTCCAGGCCCTTTGAGGGATAGAAGTCTGCACTCTGCGAGATGGGGGGTGCATCCTTAGAAGGCGCTCAGGGAGGAGCCCAGAAAGGGCTTCCTAACTTTTTACAGGAAAGGATGCGATGGGGCCTTGAGTGAGTCCCTCAGGGACTCCCGCAGCCACAGGCGTCCCCTTTGTGTTTTGGCTTGCCCCTGTTCTTCCTGCCTCTTGCTCCCCTACTTCTTCTTCCTATTCCCTGCTCCTTGTCCCTGTTGCCTACTTCCTATCCCTTGCTCCTTCTACATATTCCCTACTCTTTTGTAAAATGTTTTATTTTATTTTATTTTATTTTATTTTAAAGACAGAGTCTCACTCTGTTGCCCCGGCTGGAGTGCAGTGGTGCAATCATGGTTCATTGCAACCTCAACCTCCTGGGCTCAAGCGATCCTCCCACCTCAGCCAGCTAAGTAGCTGGGACTACAGGCACATGCCACCATGCCCAGCTAATTTTTTGTAGAGACGGGGTTTTGCCATGTTGCCCAGGCTGGTCTGGAACTCCTAGGCTCAAGCGATCCTCCCAGCTCAGCCTCCCAAAGTGCTGGGATTACAGGCGTGGGCCATCGGTCTCTGCCTGCATGTTCCCTACTATCAAGCCCTGCTCCAGCTCCTGTTCCCACTCCTCGTGGTTCCCTTTCTGTTTGTGATTCTCTTTTATTGTTCCCTGGCCCGCACTGCCCTACTCTTGTAGGAGCAGAAGCTATGAGAAGCATGTGAAGCAGTGCAGTGACTCAGCCACCTCCAGGGGCTTCCCTGTCTCCCCCTCCCTGGGCAGAGCTGCATACCTGAACCCCAACCTTGCACAATCTCTGTGGGGACATGTGCTTCTCTAAGCACTGGCGAGAAGAACATGAAGCCACAAACTTGGGTGCCTTCCCTGGTGACCCGAGGTTTGCTATTGAATCTTCACATGTGACAGCTTCTTGCCTTGGACCCATACTTCCACTCAGCCATGGTGAGCTGGTGACTCTCCACCTTCCTCAAAATTATAAACCTCCTTAAGCCCATCAACCTCCCCCAACCCCTGCCCCAAGCCCCTTGAAGACCACCAACTTTTTTTTTTTCGAGACAGGGTCTCCCTCTGTTGCCCAGGCTGAGTGCAGTAGTGTGATCATGGTTCACTGCAGCCTTGACCTCCCTGGCTCAAGTGATCCTCCCAGCCTAGCCTCTCAAGTAGCTGGGACTCCAGGCACGTGCTGCAACGCCTGGCTAATTTTTCTATTTTTAGTAGAGATGGGGTTTCACCATGTTGCCCAGACTGGTCTCGAACTCCTGGGCTCAAGTGATCCTCCTGCCTTGGCCTCCCAAAGGGCTAGAGTTACAGGCATGAGCCACTCTGCCCCACCAACACCCACCAACTTCTAACTGTGTGGAGTTCTGGTCACATTCTGTTTCTTGATCTGGGTGCAGGTGACAAGAGTATGTTCACTTTGTGAACACTCAAAGGGCTGTACACTTAGGATATGTCCCCTTTGCTGAACTTGCAATATCTCAATAAAATTGGCCCCCAAAAGAAACTCCCCACCCCAGTGACATATCCCTCCTGCACCCTCCTTCAATTCTTTGCTCACTCCTGCCCTCTCTCCTTCACACAACTCCCATATCCTTGACCCTGGTCATTCACACCTCAGAGCCCCCTTTTCTTTCTTTACTCCACAGAGACTGTGAATCCTGGGCCCAGAGAAGGCCTTGGGGTTGGACACCACCTGTCACATCGTGTGCCCTCCATAAATACTTGCTGCACCATATATCACCTGAGTGGCGGTGGCAAGGGAGGGCCATTCCCCACTGGGAGAGTGGCCCTTCCCCAGGTCTGTGTGTCTAGGTAGACGTGACCAGGAGAGGGAAGGTGGGGTGAAGGGAAGTTAAACTGCTTAACAGGTCTTCTCATGTCTCCCCCACCCCAGTGGTGACTATTTAGACACAGTTGAGCTGAGTAGCCTTCAGAGGGCTCCTGGCAGCCTGTGACCTGCATGGGAATAGATAGGGCATTGGTCCCAGAGTCCCCAGCATGTGTCGCCCACCACATGACGGAGGCTAGGCAACCTTCCCACCAAGGCTTCCAAGTACTGCTCCTACAAATTCCCTCCATGCTACACAGGGAGCTGGGAACAAAAGGGGAAAACCCGGTGGCAAGCTGGCCTGCAGGGAGTCTAATGCCTCTGCCACCCGCCCTCTGTTACCCACCCTTGACTCTGTCTTCTTCCTGGCCTCTGAAGTCCTGTTCTCTCTGTCCCTGACAAGAGTAGAACATAGTTCTACGATGTTCTACTCTTCTCAGAACTACATAGTTACAAAACAGCCAGGAGGTGCTGCTGCCCTACCAGGCACTAGGAATTAATGAGAAAAGTTGCTGTTAAGGTAGTATGGCTTTGGTACAGGTTTACAGAAAGTGGCCAATGGAACAGAATAGAGTTCTGAACCTGCAGGACAAAGATATGAAATGTTAGTATAGGCCGGGCGCGGTGGCTCACGCCTGTAATCCCAGCACTTTGGGAGGCCGAGGCGGGTGGATCACCTTAAGTCAGGAGTTCGAGAGCAGCCTGGCCAACATGGTGAAAACCCATCTCTACTACAAATGCAAAAATTAGCTGGGTGTGGTGGGATGCCCCTGTAATCCCAGCTACTCGGGAGGCTGAGGTGGGAGAATTGCTTGAACCCAGGAGGTGGAGGCTGCAGTGAGCCAAGATCACGCCACTGCACTCCAGCCTGGGCAACAGAGACCCTGTCTCAAAAAAAAAAAAAAAAAGTTAGTATATATATGACAGAGGTGACATGCAAGCTCAGTGGGGGACAAAAGCTTACCTATAAGGAAAAAGATGAACTCAATCCCTACCTCCTTCACACTGTATACAAAAAGGAATTTCAGAAGAATGAAGAATTTAGATGACAAAAACGAAACTTTACTAAAAAGTCCCTCTTTGCTCTAGTGACTTGAGTCACTACTTTGATCATACACCTAAGTTCCATATGTACATGGATCTATAACTGGACTTTTGTTTTTCTTCCTTTAATCTGTCAGCCTGTCTATTCATGGGTCAGCATCATACTATTTAAATTATAAAAGCTTCAGGCTGGACATGGCGGCTCACGCCTGTAATCCCAGAGTTTTGGGAGGCCAAGGCAGGAGGATTGCTTGAGGCCAGGAGTTTGAGACCAACCTAGGCAACATAGCAAGACCGTGCCTCTACAAAATAAACAATAAAAAAATTAGCTATACATGCACCTGTAATTATAGCTACTCAAGAGGCTGAGGTGGAAGGATTGCTGGAACCCAGGAGGTTGGGGCTGCAGTGAGCTACAATCATGCCACTGCACTCCGGCCTGGGCAACACAGCAAGATTTTGTCTTAAATAAATAAATAAATAAATAAATAAATAAATAAATAAATAAAATATTCGTAAAATGTCTGGTGGCAGAGGCATCAGACTCCCTGTGGGCTGGGAGTATGAGTCCTTATTATCACTTTTCTTTTTCAGGGTTTTCCTAGTTTTTCTTGCATGTTTGCTTTTCCATATGAACTTTACTATCAACTCATCTAGCTCTAGATATAAGTTTGTAGGTATATTTTTGGGAATCACATTAAATATATAAATTATATAAGGACCTGAGAAGGTGAACTGCCATTTTCATGACGTTAATTCATTCTATCTGAGAACAAGAAATGTCTTTCCATCTGCCTAAGTCTACCTTTGTGCCTTTCAGGAGTGTTGTAAACTTTTCCTCGTATCACTTTGCACATCCCTTTGTTGATCTTATCCCAAAATAGCTTATGGGTTTTTTTGGTTGTCATTGTATATGTTTTGTCTTCTATTATATCTTCTATCTGGTTATTTGTGTATATAAAAACTACTGACTTCTGCATGCTGATTTCATATGCTGCTGTTACTGCATTCTTTTTTATTTTTATTTTTTGAGACAAGGTCTCACCCTGTCACCCAGGCTGGAGTGCAGTGGTGGGATCATAGCTCACTGCAGCCTCAAACTCCTGGACTTAAGTGATCCTCCTGCCTCAGCCTCCCGAGTAGCTGGGACTACAAGGGCGCACCACCATGTCTGGCTAATTTTGTGTTTTTTTGTTTTGTTTTTGTTTGTTTTTGTTTTTTGTGTTTTTTTTTTGGTAGAGATGGGGTTTCACCATGTTGACCAGGCTGGTCTTGAACTCCTGGGCTCAAGTGATCCTCCTGCCTTGGCCTCCCAAAGTGTTGGGATTATGATGTAAGCCACTGTGCTCACCCTTAATGTGGTTTTGAATTTGTTTGCTAATATTTTATTTAGGATTTTTGCATTGATATTTATAGTAAAAATGGTCTATGCTTTTTTTTGAGACAAAGTCTCGCTCTATCACCCAGGCTGGAGTGCAGTGGCACGATATCAGCTCACTCAACCTCTGCCTCCTGGGTTCAAGTTATTCTCCTGCCTCAGCCTCCGGAGTAGCTGGGACTACAGGCGCACCACCACCACGCCCAGCTAATTTTTATATTTTTAGTAGAGATGGGGTTTCACCATGTTGGTCAGGCCGGTCTCGAACTCCTGATCTCAAGTGATCCACCTGCCTTGGCCTCCCAACATGCTGTGATTATAGCCGTGAGCCACTGCACCAGGTCTATGCTTTTCTTTGTGCTATTAATGTTATAATTGCTTTAGAAAGGTAATACGGAAGTTTGTCTTCATTTTCCATTCTGTGGAACAATTTATGTGGCCATTGGGATTAACTGGTCTCTAGCATTTCAGTGGAATTCCCCTGTGAAATCATCTGGGCCTGATGCTTTTTTATGGGGCAGTTCCTTAAAAACTTTCTCCATTTCTTTTATGGAAATTGGTTTGTTAACCTCTAATGGGGTCGATTTTGGTAAACTGTGTTTCCCCAGGAAATTATTTATTTTCATCTAGGGTTTTCTATTTTATCTGTGGATGCCTTTTTTATATTTTGACTTTTAGAACCACGCTAACGTCTTACATTTAAAAATATAAAATTAAATCAGCATTACCAGGCGTGGTGGCTCACACCTGTAATCCCAGCATTTTGAGAGGCCAAGGCAGGCAGATCGCTCAAGCTCAGGAGTTTGAGAGTGGCCTGAGCAACATGGTGAAACCCAATGTCTTATAAAAAATACAAAAGAATTAGCTAGGCATGGTGGCATGCACCTGTGGCCCCAGCTACTCAGGAGGCTGAGGTGGGAAGGTTGCTTGAGCCCAGGAGGCGGAGGTTGCAGTGAGCCAAGATTGTGCCACTGCTCTCCAGCCTGGGCAACAGAGTCACAGACTCTATCTCAAAAAAAAAAAAAAAAAAAAAAAAAAAGAAAGAAGGAAAAAGAAGGCTAGGTGCGGTGGCTCACGTCTGTAATCCCAGAACTTTGGGAGGCCGAGGCAAGTGGATCACCTGACGCCAGGAGTTCAAGACCAGCCTGGCTAACATGGTGAAACTCCGTCTCTACTAAAAATACAAAAAACATTAGCCGGGTGTGGTGGCGCACACCTGTAGTCCCAGCTACTTGGGAGGCTGAGGCAAGAGAATTGCTTGAACCCAGGGGGCAGAGGCTGCAGTGAGCCGAGAACACACCACCACACTCCAGCTGGGTGACAAAGTGAGACTCTGTCTCAAAAAGGAAAAAAAAAAGACCTCCCTTTCAGAGGGGGTCCTGCCCAATACCCAGAAGGAAGGGATGTTGCAGAGAGAATCTAAGGCTCTGAACAGACAGGCCTTGCTGGGTTTCCCCACTCAGTCTGTTAGTACAAGATCATACCCTTTTTGTCCCATCACATTTCTTTCTTTTCTTTCTTTCTTTTCTTTTTTCTTTTCTTTTTTTTTTTTTTTTTTGAGACAGAGTTTCGCCCTTGTTGCCCAGGCTGGAGTGCAATGGTGTGATCTCAGCTCACCGCAACCTCCGCCTCCTTGGTTCAAGCAATTCTCCTGCCTCAGCCGCTCGAGTAGCTGGGATTACAGGCATGCGCCACTGCCCCTGGCTAATTTTGTATTTTTAGTAGATACGGGATTTCTCCGTGTTGGTCAGGCTGGTCCAGAACTCCCGACCTCAGGTGATCCACCTGCCTCAGCCTCCCAAAGTGCTGGGATTATAGGCGTGAGCCACCGCGCTCGGCCGTCCCATCACATTTCTATACAGTTGTAAATCCTGCCTATGCATTGAAGTCTCCATGAAGGGCTGAAGAGGATGGAGTTGGAGAGCTTCTGGATAGCCGAACATGTGGGGTTCCTGGAGGGTGGCTACCTGGGGGTGGGGAATGGAAGCTCTGTGCTCTTTCCCACATGCTTTGTCCTCTGCATCTCTTCATCTGTATCCTTTGTAATGTAATACTCTTTACATGTAAATAAGTGTTTCCCTGAGTTCCATGAGCCACACTAGCAAACTAATTGAACCTGAGGAAGGGGTTGTGGACCCCGATTTATAGCTAGTTGGTCAGAAGCACAGGTAAAATAACCCGGGGCTTGCCATCAGCATTAGAAGCAGGGCTTAGTCTTGTGGGACTACATCCTTAACCTGTGTGATCTGATGCGATCCTCCAGGTAGATAGTGTCAGAATTGAATTGCAGGACATCCAGCTGGTATATTAATTTGCTGCAGAATTAATTGCTTGCTTGGTGTGTGTGTGTGTAAAAACCTCCACACATTGTATTGTGAGAGCAGAAGAAAAAACAGTTTGATTCTTCTACTCACACACATACAACAATTTTATATATACACATATATGAAATTATATATATATATATATATACACACAAAGAAATGAAATGTCCTAGCTGTGTACAATGAGAGGGCCTTGAAGCAGGAACATTCCAGTAGCAATGAGTAAATTTAGTTCCCAGATCTTGGCTTTGAAATACTATTATCTTTGGGCTGGGGCTGGGAAAGAACAAGATATGCCTGGAGGTGATGTCAGCAGAAACGTAAGAGCCTATCCTCTCCTCCTTAAAATTGCTCAAAAGCAATGAGAACACTGGCAAAAATTGTCAAAACAAACTTATCAGAACTCTGGAAATTGACCAAGGTTTACAATTCAGAAAACGTTTTTTCAAGAAAATGGCTGAATCTTGGTAACAACAGGAAACTGTGGCATTTGAACTTCTCCTGTACGCATCCCCTTCTCCTCACCTCCACAAGAGCCTTAAAAACCAACAGCCCTGCAATTCCAGTGAAAACCAGCAGACTAGCAACTATTGGAGGAGGCAGAACAGGGTTGGAGTTCCTCCAAAACCTCATTTCCAGAGAACTGTCTTTATTTGATCTGTCTGGCATTATCCTGAATACTCCACTCATGGGGCTCATCTGGTATAAACAGCTTTCTTTGGGGGTGCTTTTCAGAAACAATTAGCAACTGTTTAACACAGCAGTGATAACATTTAGGAAAAAACAGCAAGCTTATCAAGAAAACTTAAAAGGAAAATCTAGGTAATTATATATCCATTATCAGTCCATTATTAGGCTTTAAAAAGCTCTGACATATGCCTGGGAATCTAGAAAACCACAAATATGCATAAGGTTGTATGTATGCCTAGGATCTCTGGCTGACCTCAAAACCCTGCACAAGCAGGAAATGAAGGATAAGGCAAAGTTGTAAACAGCCCGCCTTTGCATTAAAGGCACACCCCGACATGCACATAGAGCCCATCAGCAAAGTCTGGAAGACTTACTGGTTTCAGGTGATTTAAAGAAATATCTGTCCAATCATTAGCTGACCACTAAGCTAATGGAGCAGAGACTTGGGTAGCCACACATGACAAAGAACACAGGCTTTACAGAATTAGTTCAGGAAAGGCACTAAAAACAAAACAAAACAAAGCAATAAAAACAAGTCCTGAGGAGGGGAGAGAATCTGATTCCCAGAGTTGCCACATTATATTATTTAAATGTACAGTTTTCAACAAAAATGTATGAGAGACAAAATTAAGTGTGGCCCAAACACAGGCAAAAAAGCAGTCAAACACTATCCCTGAGGAAACCCAGATGTTAGACTTAATAGGCAAAAACTGTAAATCAGTGATTTTTAATATTTTCAAAGAACTAAAGGAAACTATGTTTAAAGAACTAAAGGGGCCGGGTGCGGTGGCTCACGCTTGTAATCCCAGCACTTTGGGAGGCCGAGGCGGGCGGATCACGAGGTCAGGAGATCGAGACCACGGTGAAACCCCGTCTCTACCAAAAATATAAAAAATTAGCCGGGCGTGGTGGCGGGCGCCTGTAGTCCCAGCTACTCGGAGAGGCTGAGGCAGGAGAATGGCGTGAACCCGGGAGGCGGAGGTTGCAGTGAGCCGAGATCGCGCCACTGCACTCCAGCCTGGGCGACAGAGCAAGACTCCGTCTCAAAAAAAAAAAAAAAAAAGAACTAAAGGAAGGGATAAAATGATAACCTAATAAGTAGTGAGTATCAATAAAGAGAAATTACATAAAAAAGAAATTCTGGGCCGGGCATGGTGGCTCACGCCTGTAATCCCAGCACTTTGGCAGACTGAGGCGGGTGGATCACCTGAGGTCAGGAGTTCGAGACCAGCCTGGCCAATATAGTGAAACCCCCTCTCTACTAAAAATACAAAAATTATCTAGACGTGGTGGCATGTGCCTGCAATCCCAGCTACTCAGGAGGCTGAGGCACGAGAATTGCTTGAACCTGGGAGGTGGAGGTTGCAGTGAGCCGAGATTGTGCCATTGCACTCTAGCCTGGGTGACAGGAGTGAAACTCCATCTCAAAAAAAAAAAAAAAAATTCTGGAGATAAAAAGCATAATAACTGAAATGAAAAATTCACTAGAGGGGATCAACAGTAGCTTTGAGCTGGCAGAGTAAAGAATCAGTGAATTTGAAGACAGGTTAGGTGAGATGATCCAATCTGAGTAACAGAAAGAAGAAAAGTAAACAAAATGAACACAGTCCTAGAGGTCTGTGGAACACCATGAAGCATATAAACACCCACACAATGGAAGTCCCAAAAGGAGAGAGAAAAGAGAGAAAAAAAAGTGCAAGAAAGACTATTTGAAGGAATAATGGCTAAAAATCCCCCCAATTTGATTTAAAGCATTAATCTATGCATTCAAGAAGTGCACTGAACTCCAACTAAGATAAATTCAAAGAGATAGGCACCCAGACACATCATAAACTTATAAAAGCTAAAGACAGAGAGAATCTTGAAAGTAAGAGAGAAGTAACTCATCATATACAAAGAATCCTCAATAGGATTAGCAGCTAATTTCTCATTAGAAATCTTGAAGTCAGGAGGCAGTAGGACAACATATTCAAAGTACTGAAAGAAAAAGACTGCCAAACAAGAATTCTACAACCAGCAAAATTATCTTTCAAAAATGAAGGAGAAATTAAGACATTCACAGATAAACAAAAACTGAGATAATTCATCACTAACACACTTCTACAAGAAATGCTAAAGGGAGTCTTTCAGGGTGAGATAAAATGATACTAGCTAGTAATGTAAATCTACATAAAGAAATAAATAGCACCTGTAAAGTTAACTACATAGGTAAATATAAAAGACAGTATAAACGCATTTTTTTGCGTGTAACACTGTTTTCCTCCTATCTGATTTAAAAGACAACTGCATAAAGCAATAACTATAACTATGTTCATGGGCACACAATGTGTAAAGATGTAATTTGTTTGACAATAATAGCACAAAGGAGGGATGAAGGAATAAAGTTATATAGAGGCAATTTCTTTGTATTACTGAGCTTAATTTGGTATTAATTCTAATTGGAGTAATATAAATAATGATGTTAATTGTAATATCCAAGGAAATGACTAAGAAAAAAAAAACAGGCTAAGTGCAGTGGCTCATGCCTGTAATCACAACACTTTGGGAGGCCACGGTGGGTGGGTAACTTGAGCTCAGGAGTTTGAGACCAGCATGGGCAACATGGCAAGATCCGGTCTCTACAAAAAAATTAAAAATTGGCCAGGTGCGGTGGCACACGCCTGTAATCCCAGTACTTTGGGAAGCCAAGGCGGGCAGATCACAAGGTCAGGAGTTCGAGACCAGCCTGACCAACATGGTGAAGCCCCGCCTCTACTAAAAATACAAAAAAATTAGCTGGGTGTGGTGGCGGGTGCCTGTAGTCCCAGCTATTCAGAAGGCTGAGGCAGGAGAATTGCTTGAACCCAGGAGATGGAGGTTGCAGTGAGCCGAGATCATGCCACTGCACTCCAGCCTGGGTGACAGAGTGAGACTGTCTCTAAATAAATAAATAAATAAATAAAAAATAAAACCCGAAAAATTAGCTGGGCATGATGGCATATGCCTGTGGTCCCAGCTATTCAGGAGGCTGAGGCAGGAGGGTAGCTTGAGCCCAGGAGGTTGAGGCTGCAATGAGCTATGTTCCTACCATGGCATTGTGGCCTGGGTGACAGAGCAAGACCCTGTCTCAAAAAAATATATAAAAATTTTTTAAATTAAAAAAATGAACAAAAGAAAAGACATAGGGAAGAAACAACAGAAAAATTAAAAAATGGTACACTAGAAAATATCTGTTTAACTTAAAAGAAGGCATTACTAGAGGAAAACAGGAACAAAAAATAAGATATAGAAAACAAATAGCAAAATTGCAAACATAAACTCTACTTTATCAGGAATTACAATAACATAAGTTAATTAAACACTGCAATTAACCCTTTTCCTGTTTAGGGAAAAACAAACATGCAGCTTGCTGCCTGTGCTCACTAGGTTTTACATAAACATGCTCTTTGAGGCTGAAGCAAAGCTAACTGATTTTCAATGTCAAAACAAAATATAAAAACTCTTCTTGGAGTTATTTCTAAGCTGAACTAACATCAGAATCATCTGAATCATCAGAATCATCTATTTTGGAAAAATCGGATTCATCAAATGAATCTTCAGCCAACGACTGTTCAAGAACGATGTTAACACCATTTGCAGAGATGCTACATTTTCTAGGATTTGACATTTTCAGTGATTGAGAATTACTATATTTTGCAAATGGAAATACCATTCCTAAAAACAGAATGCTATAAATAGAATGATGTCTTTTGTTTCCAAAGTCGATATACTAGAGTGATGTGAAAATAATAATAAAAATGAGATAGTTTGTGGCAAAGCTATCTCAGGGTAAACACTGCAGCTGCAAGTGCCATCACAGAGTATTCTCAGCGCAAATGGTAAAGGGTTAATAGGCATAGGCACAGTGGATGAAAAGCATGACTTAATTATATGCTATCTATAAGAGGCACATTTTAGATTCAAAGACCCAAATAAGTTGAAAGTAAAGGGATGGAAAAAGATTTACCATGCAAACAATAGCCAAAAGAGAGCTGGAATAGCTATACTAATATGAGGTAAAATAGAATTTAAAACAGCAATTGTTACTTGAGATAAAGAAAAATATTTTATAAGCATAAATGGTCAATCCTTCAAGAAGACTTAACAATAATAAGCATATGTGTACCTAACAACACAGCATAAAATATATGTAATAAAAACAGGCAGAATTGGAGACAGAAATAGACAATTCAACAATTATAGCTGAAGACTTCAATATCTCATTTAAAGAAATGGATAAAACAACTAGACAGGGAACCAACAAGGAAGTTTTTTTTTTTTTTTTTTGGAGACGTGGTCTCACTCAGACTGGAGTGCAGTGGTGCAATCTCAGCTCACTGCAACCTCCACTTTCTGGGCTCAAGTGATCCTCACACTTCAGCCTCCTGAGTAGCTGGGACTATAGGCATGTGCCACCATGTGGCTTTTTGTGTGTGCGTGTGTATTTTTTGTAGAGTTGGGGTTTTGCCATGTAGCCCAAGATGGTCTTGAACTCCTGCACTCAAGCAATCCACCTGCCTCGGACTCCCAAGGTGCTGGAATTACAGGTGTGAGCTACTATGCATGGCCAATAAGGAAGATTTGAAAAATGCTATAAACCAATTAGACCTCATAGACATCTATAGAACACTTCACCCTACAATGGCAGAATACACATTCTTCTTCAGTGCATATGGAACATTCTTCAGGACAGACCATATGTTAAGCCAGAAAACAAATCTCAGTAAATTGAAAAGGACTGAAATTATACAAAATATGTTCTCTGACCACAATGGAATGAAATTAGACATCAAAAACAGAAGAAAATCTGAAAAATTTACAAATATGTGGAAAGTAACACACTCCTAAATAACCAATAGGTCAAAGAAGAAATCACAAGGGAAATTAGAAGATACTTTGAGATGAATGAAAATGAACACACAACATATCAAAATATAAGGGATGCAGTTAAAGTGGTGCTTAAAGGAGAATTCATGGTTGTAACTGCCTATATCTGAAAAGAAGAAAGATATCAAAATCAGTAACCTAATCTTCCATTTTTTTCTAGGAAATTAGAAAGAAAAGAGCAAACTAAGTCCAAAGCAAGCACAAGGAAAAACATAATAAAATAAGAGTAGAAATAAATGACATAAAGAATTTTAAAAATAGAGAAACGAACAAAACAAAAATTTGGTTCTTTGAAAAGATCAATAAAATTGATAAACCTTTAGACTAAGAATAAAAAAGGGCAGAAAATTCTAATTACTAAAATCAGGAATGAAAGAGTGGACATACTACTGACCTTACAGAAATAAAAAGTATTATAAGAGAGTATAAGAGAGTACTGTGAACAATTATGTGCCAACAAGTTAGAAAACCTAGATGAAATGGACAAATTCCTAGAAAGACACAAACTACAAAAACTGACTCAGTAAGAAATGGAAAATCTGAATAGACCTATAACAAGTGAAGAGATTGATTTAGGAATAAGTAAAATTTCCTACAAAGACATACCCAGGACCAGATGTCTTCACTGGTGAATTCTACTAAACATTTAAAAAGAATTAATACCGACCAGGCATGGTGGCTCACACCTGTAATCCTAGCATTTTGGTAGGCCAAAGCAGGAGGATCGCTTGAGCCCAGGAGTTCAAGACCAGCCTGAGCAACACAGCAAGACCCTGTCTCAAAAAAAGAAAAAAAATTAATGCCAATCTTCACAAAATCTTCCCAAAAATAGAAGAAGGAACACTGTCCAACTCATTCTATGAGGCCAGTGTTATTCTGATACCAAAACCAGAAAAAGACATCATAAGAAAACTACAGAGCAACGTCTCTTATGAATACAGATACAATAATCCTTAACAAAATAATCACAAACGGAATCCTACAACATACAAAAAGGATTTATACCAAGGCCAAGTGAGATTTAGCCTAGGAATGCAAATGTCTACACCTAGACACATAAACAAACTTATGAACATATCAACTTGCATGAAAATCAATTAATATACTATATACCATATTCACAGAATAAAGGACAAAATTCACACAATCATGTCAATAAACACAGAAAAAGCATTTGACAATGTCCAACATCCTTTCACGACAAAAATACTCAATCAACTAAGAATAGAAGGAGAAATTTGTCAACACTTAGGTAGCAGTTAATATATGCCAGATGCATTGTTCTAGACACCTTACATTTACTAAGTAATTTCATTCTCACACTAACTATATGAGGCGGGAACTATTATTACCTACATTTTGCAGATGAATAAACTGACATACAGGGCGTTTAAGTAACTTTTCCTGTGTTAAGCAACTAATAAGTTGTGGAGGTAAGATTCTCATACAGAAATTCTGGCTACAGAGTCCATGTTCTTAATCACATTCTGCTCTACTGTCTCTCAAAGAATGTAGACTAATAATAATGATAAACAAATTGGGTTTCCTTAAAACTAATGATTCAAGCCGGGCATGGTGGTTCACGCCTGTAATCCCAGCACTTTGGGAGGCCGAGGCAGGCAGATTGAGACCATGCTGGCCAACATGGTGAAACCTGGTTTCTACTAAAAATACAAAAAGCAGCTGGGTGTGGTGGCACGCACCTGTAGTCCCAGCTACTCGGGAGGCTGAGGCAGGAGAATCGCTTGAACCCAGGAGGCGGAGGCTGCAGTGAGCCGAGATCGTGCCACTGCACTCCAGCCTGGCGACAGAGCGAGACTCCTCCTCAAAACAAACAAACAAACAAAAAAAACTAATGATTCAATCTTTATCTGTAAGTAAACTTAACTTATAACACTGTTGACGTATATCAATGATCATAATTTGTAATACTGGTAAGAATTGCTAATATTAGTAGCAATGTTTATTTAATCAAGTTGATAATGTTGGGTCAATATTTATATTTAATTGTAATTTTAGTCATAAAATTGGTGATGATCATTTATATGAGTAAACATAATTTGTAATACTGGTAAAAATTGACAAAATTACTTATACAATTTGATTGCATTAGTAACAATTATTTAATTTCTATTTGTAACTAAAATTTTATTCATAACTGTGGTACTCATAATTTATATTAGTAATCAAAATTTTAATATTAGTGATTTTTTTATAATAGCAGTTAGAATGTTAACCATGTTAGTAATTATTTCTATTAGGAACTACAAGATAATTCAAAACACAGGTACTCATGGGTTACATTAGTAATCTTAATTTGTAACACTGGTAATAGTTATATCTGTAACAATTTTTACACTGTTTGTACTAATGGTTTAATTTTATTTACTTATTTATTTAATGTTTTGAGACAGGGTCTCACTCTGTTGCCCAGGCTGGGGTGCAGTGGTGCTATCATGGCTCACTGCAGCCTCAACCTCCAGGGCTCAAGCGATCTTCCCACCTCAGACTCCCAAGTAACTGGGACTACAGGTGTATGACACCACGCCAGGCTGATTTTTAAATTTTTTGTAGAAATGGGGTCTCACTATGTTGCCCAGGCTGGTCTCAAACTCCTGGGCTCAAGAGATCCTCCCACTTTAGCTTTAAATTTTTAAAAAATAATTATAACAATTTACAACATAAGTCCTAATCATTTATACTAATAAACTTAATTTGTAACACTGTAATGCATTGTAATATTAGTTGTTATATTTGATGATATTAGCAATGATAATTCAATTTCTATTATTTAAACGTTCAGCATATTTTATTCTGGCATATTGTAGCCCAATGACCCAACTGTAGTAGTCTCCACTGCGTGCTATGTTTATATAAGTCAAAACAGGTATTTATAATTTATATTAGAGCATAATTTGTAATATCAATAATCATTTGTAATAACAGCAATAATCTTTGATGCTATTAGTAATGATTATTCAATTTCTACTAGAAACTATAATTTAATTCATGACATAGGTACTCATAATTTACAATAGGTACTCATAATTTACAACAGTAAAAATAATTTATAATATTAGTGATAATTTGTAATATTAGTGATTTTATATATATATATATATATATATATATATTATTTTTGAGATGGAGTTTCGCTCTTGTTGCCCAAGCTGGAGTGTAATGGTGCGATCTTGGCTCACCACAACCTCCGCCTCCCGAGTTCCAGCGATTCCCCTGCCTCAACTTCCCAAGTAGCTGGGATTATAGGCATGCACCATCACGCCGGGCTAATTTTGTATTTTTTTAGTAGTGACAGGGTTTCTCCATGTTGATCAGGCTGGTCTCAAACTCCCGACCTCAGGTGATCCGCCCGCTTCGGCCTCCCAAAGTGTTGAGATTACAGGCATGAGCCACAGTGCCCAGCCAGTGATTATATTTCATAATAGTAACCAAAAGTTCAATTTCTATTACTTAATTAATTAATTAACTTATTGAGACGAGTGTCACTCTGTTGCCCAAGCTGGAGTGCAGTGGCGCAATCTCGGCTCACTGCAACCTCCAACTCCCAGGTTCAAGTGATTCTCCTGCCTCAGCCTCCCAAGTAGCTGGGACTACAGGCACGCACCACCATGCCCAGCTAATTTTTGTACTTTTAGTAGAGACAGGGGTCTCATTACGTTGACCAGGCTGGTTTTGAACTCCTGACCTCGTGATCTGCTCACCTCAGCCTCTCAAAGTGCTGGGATTACAGACGTGAGCCACCATGCCTTGCCAACAATTTAATTTATAACATTACTATTGATAAATGTTATTGGCAATCCTAATTTGAATACAGGTAAAATTTCTATCAGGAGGAATATTTGATAATGTTAGTAATAATGACTTGATTTCTATATGTAATATATTCTGATTCATTACATTAATTCTGCCAATTCACATTAGAACTCAGTTTTTAATACTGGCAAAAATAGATAACATGACTAACAGGATCTGATAAATATTGGAATGGATCATGATTTAGTTTTCCTTGTAAGCATAAGGAAATTCATGGTAGACTCTATCACAAAGCAACTTCATGACTCCACGTGCACACAGCAGCCACATTCTTGATATCGCACCGCTGATAATATACCAATATTTAATATTATTGCAGTAGTTATGACTCTTCCCTCCTGCCCACTCTATTTTCCCCAAACTCACCATTTCTTTGTGATTGGGGTAGAAGGTCTGATCAATTAGAGGGAATTCTTCTGTCCCCAGTTTCTTATGCAGTCGAACCATCTGGGCAAACTATGAGAACCAGGAGAGCTGCGTCAGTGAGTCCTTCACCAGGAATCTGTAAGTTTCTGAACACTCTCACTTCCCCCAAATTGCAGAGTGGTTTCAAGCTCCCACATACATGCATGAGCTGTTCCCTCTGCCAGTGGCACCCTTCCTGTTACTTACCACCCAGGGCTTGTCACAGAAGTTGTAGACAGAATGCAAGGAGTTAACACTGGGGATTCCAGCATATTGCAGCCCAATGACCAAACTGCGGTAGTCTCCGTTGCGTGCCATGCTGAAGGCGTGCTGGCGGATCAGCACAAAATCCGGCTTCAGAGACCTAGTGTGGCAGGGGTAGGAGTGTTGAGAGTTCCCCCAGAAGCTCCTGATCACTCTCAAAACAAAGACCAAGTTTCTAAAGCTCCATAGCTCCCAGAAACTGCAAAGTGGTTTCTCACCTCTGCACACATGTGCAAACTGTTCCCTCTGCCTAGTGCACCCTTTCTACCCTCTGCCCACCTGGTGATCCCCTTTAAGCCTCTCCTACCTGTTCCCTTCTCAGCAAGGTCAGCTTGCAGCTTACCCACACAGCTCTGACAACTCCCTGGTCACCATCTCTCAGACTGAAAGCTGTCTTCAGTGTTCTGCCCAGAATAAATTCTAACCTCAGGACCTTTACCATGTTCCATCTGCCTAAAGCACTTCCCCCCTAGACATCTGCATGGATCACTCCTTCACCTCCATCAGGTCTTTCCTCAAATGTCTCTCCTGCAACCAGGCCACCCTATCCCAACTGCAGACCCCACCATCATCCAACAATTGCTACATCTGCTTTAGTGCTATATATTTTTTCTTTTCTTTTCTTTTTTCTTTTTTTTTTTTTTTTGAGACAGAGTGTTGCTCTGTTGTCCAGGCGCTGGAGCAATCATGGCTCACTGCAATCTCCGCCTCTCGGGTTCAAGCGATTTCCCTGCCTCAGCCTCCTGAGTAGCTGGGATTACAGGCACCTGCCACCACTCCTGGCTAATTTTTTTATTTTTAGTAGAGACGGGATTTCACCATGTTGGCCGGACTGGTCTTGAACTCCTGGGCTCAAGCGATCCACCCACCTTGGCCTCCCAAAGTGCTGGGATTATAGGCGTGAGCCACCACATCCGGCCACTGCTATATTTTTTCTTAGCACTTTTACATTTTCTTATTTGTGTATTGTGTGTATCTCACAGTAAAATGTAAATTTCAAAAGGCTTGGGTTCTTTTTCTTTTTTTTTTTTTTTGGCCTTTCAGCATGTAGAATAGCTCCTGGCACACAGTAGGTGTACAATAAATATTTATTGAATATGAAGTCCTGAGAGCAGCATCTGGCATGCAGCAGATGTCTAGCAAATGTTTATTTAATTAATAATTGAAGGCTGGGTGTGGCGGCTCATGCCTGTAATCCCAGCACTTTGAGAGGCCAAGGCAGGTAGATTGTTTGAGCCCAGAAGTTTGAGATAAACCTGGGCAACATAGTGAGACCCCCATCTCTACAAAAAACATAAAAATTAGCCAGGCATGGTGGTGTGCACCTGTAGTCTCAGCTACTTGGGAGGCTGAGGTGGGAGGATCACTTGAGCCTGAGAGGTTGTAGCTGCAGTGAGCCATGATTGCGCCAGTGCACTCCAGCCTGGGAGACAGAGCAAGACCTTGTCTGAAATGTGTATATATATATATTTTAAAGTCTGGCTTGTGGCATGCTGGGGTCCCTGGCTCTTTTTCTGAAGAAAAGTTGTCTCCCCACATTCCATGCCTAAGTTCTTGCCCACAGAAGGATGGGTGGGGAGGTAGGAACTTTCCCCCAGCTCTAAGGGGGAGAGTTCTTATGCCTCGCTCATAACACCAAGGTACCCTTTTTATACTCACCGCACGACCTTCACCCCGTTCCGAAGAACTTCCATATCCACAGAGAATCCACCATTGGCATGGGCCACAAGGTTGAGATCAGAGAATTCGGCCTGGGAAGGAGAAAAAAACTGGTGATTCACCTACATCACACAAAAATAGCCACTCAGTTTGCAGTATGGACAACTGACTCCCAGGTCCAAATGTCCCAACTTACCTGTTCTACTTTAATGTCAATTTCTCCATGGATCTTTTTCCCTTTGAAGTATTTTGCCCTGGAGAGGAAAAACAGAACACATCTGTCAATGATGAAATCTCAGCAGGGAAGACAAAACACAGGCCCTTGACCCTTTTGCCCCTTCAATGCTACTAAAGAAACCACAAAGTGCCTTATAATTATTGAAATATTTTGAAAAAATCAAGAGTGCTTTGTGAATAAAGTCTGTTGTAATCCTCATGGAGTTGCAAAAATGTTAAAGGGCATTGCAAACTGTAAAATGTGGCCTTACACTGCAGAGAGCAGGTATTTCCCAAAACATAGTCTGCTCATCACATTGCCATTGTAAATGTTTTTTTAAAAACTTCACAAAATTAGCAGTACTATGTAACTTAGAACATACTTTGAAATTGCATGAAGACTGGTAAATGGCAAAGAACCTTAGAAAACACCTATCTGGCCAGGTACGGTGGCTTACGCCTGTAATCTCAGCACTTCGGGAGGCTGGAGGTGGAAGGATTGCTTCAGGCCAGGGGTTGGAGACCACCCTGGACAACATAGAGAGACCCCCATCTTTACAAAAAAAATTGAAAAACAAAAACAAAAACAAAAGCCAAGGGCTGTGGCTCACGTCTATAATCCCAGAACTTTGAGAGGCCGAGGTGGGTGGATCACCTGAGGTCAAGAGTTCGAGACCAGCCTGACCAACATGGTGAAACCCCTTCTCTACTAAAAATACAAAATTAGCCAAGTGTAGTGGTGCATGCCTGTATTCCCAGCTACTTGGGAGGCTGAGGCGGGAGAATCACTTGGACCCGGGAAGCGGAAGTTGCAGTGAGCCAAAATGGTGCTATTACACTCCAGCCTGGGCAACAAGAGTGAGACTCCATCTCAAAAAAACCCAAAAAACAAAAACTAGCCAGGCACAGTGGTGCACGCCTGTAGTCCCAGCTACTGGGGAGGCTGAGGCAGGAGAATGGCTTGAGCCCAGGAGGTCAAGGCTGTAGTGGGCCGTGATTGCACCACTGCACTCCAGCTTGGGCAACAGAGAAAGATCTAGGCAAAAAAGGAAGGAAGGGAGGGAGGAAGGAAGGAAGGAAGGAAGGGAGGAAGGAAGGAAGGAAGGAAGGAAGGAAGGAAGGAAGGAAGGAAGAAAGGAAGGAAGGAGAGAAAGAAAGAAACTACATTTCTCTGAAGCGTGCCTGTTTTTGTGTATTTTTTAGTGCCTGTGTATATGTCAGTGCCTGTGTGTGGCTGTGTGGCCTGAAGCATCTCTCTGCTCTCTGGCCCTTTCTCAAGGAGGAGCACATTCACCATGTGTGGTTGTGTGCTGTGAGAAACACAATGGCCATAGGTGGGCAGCTGCATCCGACAAGGAGGAGTGGATTGAGTGGTGCGGGCTGGGTGGCTCTAGAGAAGCCAGTGTAGCTGGCAATGATGGGGGGCAGGGAAGAATGTAGCTGAGGAGGAGAGGGAGCAACAGGAGGGAGGGGGAGTGGGAGCAGCAGTAGGAACATCACGAACTGCTATGTCATTGTCCCCGGGCCCATCTCCAGCTGGGCTTGGTTTCCGGTGGCCTCCTCCCCCAGGCTCAAGATTTCTAGCAAACAGGCTGCTCCAGGGATGGAAGCTCATCCTCAATCAGGTTTCTCATGGAAGGGGGATGAGGGGGAGAGACACTTTCAGGGCTATTGGTCACTGACACGCATACAATCAGGGTCTTGGACAGACACACACACACACACACACACGGCACAAATGGACCCTGGTGACTTGACTGACATATGCAAGAGACCCCAAGTACAGCTACTTCTTTTTCCTCGCTCTCTCTCTGACACACACACACATACACACACACACACCATCGCTGACACTATCCCCTCAGAAGTGTTGAGAAAGAATCTCTCTCAGCCCCGCACATTTTTCATCTATAAACTGATGAGTGGGGATGATGAGGGTGTATCACTGTTTCTAAAACTTTTCTGACCATAAGTGTAGTTGGATACTGTGGTGGTCTGCTCAGGCCTCCTCTTCAGGGACAATGTACCTTGAATGGCAGCTACTGACAGCTCATGGCTGTGTCCCCACTGGGAATTGTCTTGTCACAGGGAACTGCCTTGTCCAAGGTTATACCTACTTCATGAGGGCATCCCCATGGTCTGGTCTATGAGAGGAAAGAAAGGCCAGCCTCCTTGCCTCAATCTGGGCTGACACTGAAGGACCCTCCCGGCCCCAGGGCTCCCCCTAAGATCAGAGGAGGCCCCTGAGGCAACTACATCTTGAGCCAGCCTCTTCCTCTGCTCAACCCAACCCTCCTCACAAGCGTTGATCCCAACGGCACACTCCAGTAAGCCTCCTGCCTGCAAATCTCCACCTCAAAGTCTTTTTCCAGGGAACCCAACCTAAAACAGTGGGCCATGGAAGTCAAACTACAAAGGTGGTCTAATGCAATTCTGGAGCTGGGTTACCCAGCAGCCAGATGGCAGTGAGGACCCATCAGTAGTGGGAGGTGGGGCATAGATAGCCTCCGATATGCTGTAGCAATGCAAAGCGCTCTGCAGCAGGTCCGGGCTGTGGTGCAAGCAGGATGTGACTTAGGCCATATGATCCAGCAGATCCTAGGACACTGGAGGTGTCACTAGTAGGAAAAGATGCTGTGTGGAATTTCTTCTCCCAGGTGGGAGAATACAGCGCAGGCCCCCAGGGTTTTGGAGTAGCGGTGACTTTTCCTGATGGTGGGCTGTAATGGGATTCTGGTGGAAGGGAATGTACTGGATGGTGAAATATCCCTGGAACTTGAGTGATGTCAGGGAAATGGTAACCAGACTTGGGTGACTATTCCCGAAATGCCATTGAGTAGCTGAAGAAAGACCTGACATGCTCAGGGTGAATTCAAGGCAAAATGTGAAAGCCAGAGGATCTCCCTGACTGCATTTAAGGAAACCCCCAACTCCTGCAGTCAGAGGGCAGACAGAAGGGAGGGCCAGGCTCAGAATTTAATTCTACGTGGTGGCAGAGCTTCAGAGAAAGTTGACTTCTCAGGCCCAGCACATCTCCTGGGCCATACTCATGTCCCTAATAGGACAGGAGTAGGACTCTGAGATGGGGATACCTGGGCAGATGCAGTTAAACACCTTGAACTTACAGACTCATCTGCATCCACTGGGCCTGCTGAAGTAGACTACTCCCCTGAGTTAGAATATAGACCTTCTGCTTGAAGATAATGCAGAGGCCTCGGATGATGCAGGTGCTTTGTAAGACAATGCCTGCCCCCCTCAGAGTCTACCCCCCACCTACTCTCCTGGAAACCAGACCAAAAATTAGGGTGAAATCCTAGTGAAACCTGACTGGACAGGTTCTAGGCTTGCAAAGGAAGGAGAGAAATAATCTGTAGAAGAACCTAAAGAATCTGGCTAGTATGTATTGGCAGGAGCTGGGAAGGTATGCATGAGACTGGATCCTGAGGACAATGGGCGAAGGAGGTAGAACAGGAAGTTGGCGCGCTCTCCCAGGATACGGAACTTAAAACCCTGGCGAGGACTCTAGGAAGTGTTACTAACACACTGATATTTGGAAACCTGGAGTAAATAATGGCCCACACTAAGTGAAGCAGAACTTCCATGGCAGATTGCACAAGGAAGGACTAAAGGGCTCAAAGAAGCAGACATGTTGGAGTAGATATACTACTGAAGTCTGGAAAACCCACCAGCTGATTAAGGCCTGGAGGATACACTCAACTTATGAAATCAATAAGAAATATGCTGGTGAGGGTGGTACCAGTCACACTGAGAAGCACAGTAGTGGTAAGGTGATAAATGAATCCTGGCCCAGGTCCTGCTTACAGTGGGTCTGGTGGGTCCAGAGACCCACCCAGTGGTCACTTCCTCAGTTCACAAACGTGTAATTGCAATGGCATACTTTGTAGTTGTCAGAACCCCTACATGGGCTCCTCAGCCTGTGGGATAAGAGCTATTTCAGTAGGGAAGTCCAAATAGAAGCATCTAAAATGGTGCACACCCCTATGCCCTGAACAAAACAATAGACCACAAACAATATTGTGTGCATCCTATGGGTGATGATGGAAATCAATGCCACATTGAAAGATCTAAAGGATGCAGGGGTGTTGGTCTCATCTTATCTCCATCGAGTTGAGCAGTCTGGCCCCTGGAGAGGTCAGATGGGTCCTGGAGAATGCTTGCAGACTACTGCAAGCACAATCAAGTAGTACCCTTAGTTGTACCTACCATACTGGACATGCTGTCATTGCCAGAGCAGATTAATAAGACCTCAGGTACAGCAGGTGGCCACTGACTTGGCGAATGCATTCTTTTCTATTCTGATTAGAAAAAAGGATCAGAAACAGTTCAGACTCACATGAGACTGATGATAATATTCGTAGATGGTCTTGCCGTAGGGCTATGCTATCTCTCTCACCTGGTGTCATAATATAGTCCAAAGAGACCTGGACTATCTGGACATCCCATGGAATAGCATACTGGACCACCACATTGATTACGTCACACTGATTGTACAAGATGAGCAAGAGAGGGTTAGCATATTGCCCTGGTAAGACACATCCACTACAGAGGGTGGAGGATAAACTCCACAAAGACTCAGGGGACTGCTGCATTAGTAAAATTTTTAGGAATCCAGTGGTCCAGGGCAGTAAACCAGGACGGCCCCTCCAAAGAATAGGGCAAAGCATTGAATCATGCACCTTCCACCATGAAGAGGAAAGCACAATACCTAGGAGGCCTCTTCCCGTTCTGGAGGCAGTGTATCCCCCACGCACAAATACTGCTCTGACCCATATTCCAGGCGACATGTAAAGCTACCAGCTTTGTGTGAGGGCCAGAGCAGAAAAGGGCTCTGCAGCAGGTCCAGGCTGTGGTACAAGCAGTCCTGCCATTTAGGCCAGATAATCTGGCAGATCTTATGACACTGGAGGTGTCAGTAGTGGGGAAAGATGCAGTGAGGAGCTTATGGGAAGCCTGAGTGGGAGGCCCTTGGGGTTCTGGAGCAAAGCCATGCCATCTGCAGCAGAGAATTTTATGCCTTTTGAGAAAGACATCCCAATGAGGTGCTGGGCCCTGATAGAGACAGAATGCTTGACCAGGCACCAAATGATTGTGCATCCAGAAGTTCCCATTATAAGCTGGGTCCTGCTGGGCCCGCCAAATAATAAAGTCAGGTAGGCCCAGCAGTCAGGATTGAGCCCAAGCAGAACCAAGCAAGGTGCATGAGCAGGTAAGTAACCCTGATCCCCATGTCTTCCACAACTGTTGTGCTAGTGCCTTTCTCACTAAGGGGACTCCTTAAAACTAGCTGATGAAAGAGGGAAAGGTCTAAGATTGGTTCACAAATGGGTTGTCTTAGTATGTGGGTGGAAGCCAAAAATGGACAGTGGTTGCACTATAACCCAACTGGCATGGCCTTGAAAGACAGTGGCAGAGCTCCCAGTGTGCAGAGCTTCAGGCTGTGCACCTGCTCATCTCCTTTGTGCAGAAAGAGAAGTGCCTCAAGATTAGGATACACATATCCACTTATGGGCAGTGGTAAATGGTTTGGCTGGTTGGTCAGGGGCCTAGAAATAAAAAGACTGGAAGATCCAGACAAAGAGGTCTGGAATACAGAAATGTGGGCAGACACCTAAGAGTGGGCAAGAAATGAGGAGTGAGACCGGGTGCGGTGGCTCATGCCTGTAATCCCAGCACTTTGGGAGGTCGAGGTGGGCAGATCACCTGAGGTCAGGAGTTCGAGACCAGCTTAGCCAACGTGGTGAAACGCCATCTCTACTAAAAATACAAAAATTAGCCAAGCATGGTGGCGCACGCCTGTAATCCCAGCTACTCGGGAGGCTGAGGCAGGGGAATTGCTTCAACCTGGGAGGTGGAGGTTGCACTGAGCCAAGATCGCGCCACTGCACCAGCCTGGGCAACAGAGCGAGACTCCGTCTCAAAAAAAAAAAAAAAAAGGGAGGAGTGAGGATCTTTGGATCGTGTGTTAACACCCACCAGACAGCATCTGCCATCAGACAGCATCTGCCATGGCGCCATGGAAGTGACACTAGGCAACCAGGTAGACAGCATGAGTCAGCCCGATGATGTCAGCTAGGCTCTAATCAGCCACCCCAGTGTTAGCAGATGGGCACATGAATAAGTGGCAATAGCAGCAGAGAGAGAAGCTATGTGTGGGGGCAGCAGTGTTACTGCTGAATGTCCAATCTGCCAGCAACAGAGACTAACATTGAATCCCTGACATGCCACCATCCCTCCAGAAGGCCAACCAACCACTTTGTGGCAAGCTGATTACATTGGGCCCCTTCCATCTTGGAAAGAACAGTAATCGATTTTGACTGGAATATTCCATATTTGAGTTTGCCTTTTCTTACTGCAGGACCTCAGCCAGCTCACTGTCTAAGGGCTTACATAACGTTTGATCCACCAGCACGAGACCCCGCATAACACTGCGTCAAACCAAAGGACACACTTTATAGCAAAGGAAAGGAATGCAAAGCAAAGGACGTGCAAAAGTGGGCCCATGACCATGGAATTAACTGATGGTATTACACACCACGCCACCCGGGAGCTGCTGGCCTGACGGAATGATGGAACAATTTGGTGCAGCCACAGCTAAGACCCCAGGTTGAAGGTGAGATCATGCAAGAATGGCCACCGTCCTCCAAAACGGTGTCAACCCTAAATCAATGGCCATTGTAGGTGCTGTGTTCCTAACAGGTAGAATACATGGGTTTGCGGACACAGAGGTTAGGAAGGAGTGGCCCAGCTTACCAGCAATCCCAGTGATCCACTTTTGAAATTGTGCTTCCTGTTCCCTCAGGGCTCTGCAAGGTTAGAGGTCCTGGTTCTCCAAGGGGGAACACTGCTACCAGGGGACACAGCAAGAATCCCATTAAACTGTAAGCTATGATTGCCCTCAGGGTACTTCGGGTTTCTCATGCCAAGGGATATAAAGAGGAGTCATTGTCTTGGCAGGGGACGTGACCGACCTTGCTCCTCAGGAGGAGGTAGAGCTGCTGGTACGCAGTGGAGGCAAGGAGGAGTATGTTTGGCACCCAGGGGATCCACTTGGGCATCTGTTGGTACTCCTTGCTCAACTTTGATAGTAAATGGGTAATGTGGTTGTTTGCACAGCAGCTACAGCCTGAGAAGGGCATGGGGACTAAAGGCTCAGGGATCTCTGCAGGATGGGAGCCACCCAGACCAAGAGAGGTGCTAGCTGAGGGTGGGGAGAATCTAGAATGTGTAACAGAAGAAGGAGAGGATGAGTATCATTTATGACATTGAAATCAACTGCAGCAGCAGAGACTATGGCTCATCTCACTACCGTGCTCTTTCAAGTGTCCCTGAGAAAACAAGACTGATTAGAATTCTGGAAATGCCGTTCCCCAATGGGGTGAACTTACTATAAGAAGGAAGTGGATCGGAGCAGTGCAGGGTGTGGACTATATGCTCCCCCCAGATCCTTACCTCCTTGCTCCAGACCTTTGCATCTATCCTTAGCTTCTGGAATTATCTGCTGCTGATGGCTCACAGGTGTCCCTCACTGGGCATTGGCCTCTGCAACAGGAATTTGCCTCACCCAAGATTATGCCTCCTCCCAGGGGGCAGCCTACAGCCAATGACTGATGTAGGAATTCAAAGCCTGGCCACCCCGCTTCAACTAGGACAACTCTGAAGGGTCATTCCAGTGCCAGAGCTCCCCAGAGGATTGGCTGAGGCCTCTGTTGTGGTTGCATCACAGCTCAACTTTTCCCTCTGCACAATCCTGCTTCCCTTGCAACCTCCCCCACAGGTGTTATTCCCAAGCGCTCTCCCCAGTAAATCTGCATGCAAATCTCAGAGTCTCGGGGTCTGCTTCCAGGGAAATATATCTGAGAAAAGAAGCCACAGTAACAAATAAAGCTTATATAACCCACTATATATGTATTTGCATAATAACCCTCCTATATATGTATTATATAAGACACATATGTTGTACAGTAAATATGAGAATATAGAATGTCTTATGTATTATGTAACATATAAAATGTTGTATATTACATATTATATGTATATGTATTTAGAATGTATATAAATACATATGCATAACTGGAATTAAAGTTTCAATAGATAATTACCTCTACTATGTGTAATGCAGTCTGATTTTTCTATGCTATTTTATTTCATTTCATGAAGAAGAACATATACACATAGATGTACTATGTACTGTAAAGCTGTTGTATAACATGTATTATATACCGTATGTCATATATAATATACATTATAGATTGTATATCTTAATGGAATAACATTATATGTTTTGCTAAACAACAACTCCATTTACTATGTGCAATATGCTCTGTTATTCTCTATTTTTATTTATCCTACTTCATGAAGAAAGTGAAATGCTGGTCATAAGCCAATAGGTGACCCATAGTTTGAGAAACACCGGACAGCCGGGCACGGTGGCTCAAGCCTGTAATCCCAGCACTCTGGGAGGCCGAGGAGGGTGAATCACAAGGTCAGGAGTTAGAGACCAGCCTGACCAACACGGTGAAACCCCATCTCTATGAAAAATACAAAAATTAGCCAGGCATGGTGGCATGCGCCTGTAGTCCCAGCTACTCAGGAGGCTCGCTTGAACCCGGGAGATGGAGGTTGCAGTGAGCCGAGATAGTGCCATCGCACTCCAGCCTGGGCGACAGAGCAAGACTCTGTCTCAAAAAAAAAAAAAAAAAAGAAAAAGAAAAACACAGGACAAAATTACCCACAAAATGGGGGAGATGAGTCTCAACTTAGAGTTTTCAACTGTAAACCACAGAGGAATTGAGACCCAGAAAGGAATGAGGGTGGTGAGGTTTGGTGGAAAAGGCGTCAGACTGTATTTGGGTGTACATTCCATCACAGAGTTTGCACAACTCCTCCTTTATTTGGGGCTGAAATCCCTGAAGCTTGTGTGGTTCCGAGTGTCTGCAAGTTGGTGAAACAGGTCTCTGTTTCCCATACTGAGCCTGGCGTACATACATAGGCTCTCTCCCTTTGTCCACCCCACCCCACATACAGTAGACACTAAATAAATATTTGCTAGATTGCCTGGAAGAAAAGACTGGAGGGTTTGCTGGGATAAAGGGGGGCTTCTGAGATGCAGAAGGGGAAGGGATGGATCTTTCACTGAATTCAGCAGGTGCTCAATAAATGTTTTCTGGACAAAGGAAAAATGGAAAACATTGGATTTGTGATTACGGAAAGGGGAAGGGACTTGTCAGTATTCCATAGATAATAAATGCTTGATGGAAAGAAGGAAGCAGACGCAAAGGACCTGCGTGGAGGGCTGGAGTGGAGACGGGAAGTCTAAAGGAGGGTGATTACCTATATCCAGCAGAGGCCTTATTGATGTTTGCTGACTTCAATGGAGGAAACTTAACCAGGAAGATAACACGTTGGTGAGTGGACGTTGGTGAAGGAATTACAGCACGTGCTCCATAAATGCTTTACAGATTGATAGAGAAAAAAGCAGAGAAGCCTGCTGCAGGGATGATAATGTGGCTGTTTGAAAATAATACAGTAAGAGATTAATAAGTGTTTTCTGGACTAATTCGGGGAGAAAAAGGCAGCTGGGGAGATGGCTACTAAGTGGAGGAAGAGGCCTAGCTAGAATAAATGGAAAACAGCGCACATTGTGAGCTTTCAGGATTGTGTTGTGTAAAAGGCAGGATGGAGATTGTTGAACGGGGAATTAGGACTAAAAAAAGGGGAGAAGAGGCATTTAACATAGGGTTCTTAGTAGTATACGATAAATGCTCACTAAATGATTGTGGAGTTGCATGGAGGAAAAGGTATAGCAAGGCCAGCTGGCAGTTGAGGATTTCAAGCACACCTGCATTTAGAAAAAAAAGAAGGAAGGGGAGCTGAAGAAGGATTATTCCTAGTATATAATGGTGCATACTAAATGCCTCCCACACTTTCATGGAAAGGATGCAATAAATATCTGTAGAATGAATAAATTGCTCTGAATAGAGAGAAAGGCTACTCGGTAAAGGCTACTGGGGGAGAGGTAATCTAACCAGTAAACAGCTGGTACTCAATACATTTAGGCTGAAGTAGACTCCTAGAGAGAGAGCTCTTGAGGCAGGGGCAGGGATTTCCAGAGACTTGGAAAGAGGAAGTTGAAAGTGACTTATACAGTAAGTGCTCAATAAGTGTTTACTTAAATAGTAAAACTATTAAGTAAATAGTAAATTTAGTAAATTAAGTAAATAGTAAAACTATTAAGTAAAAGTGTTTACTTAAATAATTGTTACTTAAATAGACTAAAAGCCCTTTGGGGGTATGAATTAAAGTTGGTAGAGGGAATCCTAGGGGTACTGAAGGGAGTGGGAAAGGGGTGATCATAAACTCAGCTCTGGATTTATCACAGGAAAGGACCTTGGGAGAGGCCTTGTGATTGGAGCAGGCTCTCCTAGGGGTAAGGAAGAAGAATGTTACTTCTCAAAACAACAGGTCCTGCATATGTGCTCACTGGATCTACTGTTAAGAAAACAATTCTGGGGAGGAGGTGTGAATGTACAGAACACACAGAAGGCACTCCATAAATGCTCAGGGGAGCCATTGGAAGAAAAGGTCTTTGGGGGAGGATAATTAGAATGGAGCACATGACAGACAAGGAATAAATGCTCACTGGATCCATTAGAAGAAAAGGCCTTTGGGGAGTGGGGCTGGGGATGGACATATAATCACCTGATGAATGCTCACTGCATCCTTGAAGGAAAAGTCCTATGGGGAGGGGAAATGGGAGTGCAGAAAGTTGATCTATGGGAGCTCGATTCTTCATCCATCGGAGAAAAGGCTTTTGTGAAGAAGGCACACAATCAGGTACACAGTAGGTGCTCCATAAATACTCCAAGGAGTGATTAAAAGAAAAGGTCTTTGGAAAGAGTGACTGGAATGGTACACACAGCAAGTGCCAGATATCTGAGCACTGTATTAACTGGAGGCACAGGCCTTTATGGAGAGGTCTAAGGTTGGGTCATGCAGAAAGTGCTCAATACATGCAGACTGAAGCCACAGGAGGAAAGGGTATTGCAGAAAGGGTTTGAGGGTGGGGTATACAGCAGGCACCAGTCAATGCATGCTTGCTGAATACACTGGAGGAAAGAACTTTTAGAGACAGCTCACACTGCAGGCAGTTGATAAATGCTAGATGGATCCACCAAAGGAAAGGTCTTTGAAGAAGTAGCTGGAGAATGGGGGATACAAGAGGCACTCAATAAATGTTTTCTAGATCCATTGTAGATCTAGAAAGACGGTCTGAAGATGAGTCACACATAGAAGGTTCAAAACTGCTCATGGAACTCACTGGAGGAAAATGATTTGTTTGAGAAGGGGTTTGGGGGTGGGGCACGTATCAGGCACTTAACAAATGCTTCCTAGATCCTTTGGAGAAAAGGCCCTCAGAGAGAGGGCTTGGAGTTGGGGCACAGAGAAGGCATCCCATCAAAACTCACAGGATCCATGAAAGGCAAAGCTTTTGGAGAGAAGCTGGGGTGGGATACACAGCAGGTACTCAATGTTTACTAAATAGTTTAAAAGGGCTTTAAGGACGGAGCTGGGGTGGGACACATAGCATAGGCTGGACACATGCTCACAAGTCCCATTAGAGAAGGCCTTAGGGCAAAGGTTGAGGAGAACAGGACAGTATCAGGCTCTCCAAGAATGTTCACAAAGCTCATTGAAATCAAAGGCCTTGGGGAAGGGTTCTTGGATGAGGCATACTGCAGGTACTAGATAAGTGCTCACAAGATCCATTAGAGGACAAGGCCTATGGGGCAAGGGTTGGGGAGGGTAGGCAGGACACGTTCGGTTTTCGAAGGCTCATAGGATTTATTGAAGCCAAAGACTTTTGGGGGAGGGGGAGTAGGGAACAGGTACACAGCAGGTGCCTGATAATTGCTCCCTGGATCCATCAAGGTTTAAGGGGCGGAGGGGGGGGCGACAAGGGCGGGGCACAGAGGAAGCATCCAGCTAATAATTTAAAGGAAAAAGATTTAGGTGAGAGGGCCAGGTGCCAGGCACGCAAGCGGCGCTCGATAATTGCTCATTCGCAGAGGAACGATCTGGGGACCAAGGCCCACGGGAGACGTCCGCGGCAGTGGCTTACCAGTCGGTGTGAGGCTCGTCGATGACCAGCAGCACCCTGGAGGCGGCGCCCCCGCGGCCTGCGCCCCCAGAGCCGCCGCCCACCTGCTCGCTGAAGGTGGCAGCTGCTGCCGCCGTGGTCTGCTTGACCGCGTTGGACAGCGACGAGAAGAAGCCACCGCCCCCCGAGGACCCGGGGCTAGGGGCGGCCGGAGAGGCCGCGGGGGCGACCCCGGAGGACCTCTCGGCAGTGGCGGTCCCGGGACCGGGCGTGGCTCCGGGGCTGTGGGCACCGGGCGGCGGCGGGGGCGGCTGCGGACGCTGCAGGTCTGTCATGTACCCATTCGGCAGATTGGCCATAAAGTTGCTGTCCGACAGGCGGCGCCGCAGGTAGTTCATGGCTGCGGCTTGGGGCAGGGGGTCCTAGGGGTGGTCTGGCCAGGAGCCGCGGGGGCGGACTGCGCGGTGCCCAGGAGCACAGCTGCGCTCTCAGGCACGACACGACTCCTCCGCTGCCCACCGCAGACTGAGGCAGCGCTGAGTCGCCGGCGCCGCAGCGCGGATGGTCGCGCCCGTGCCCCCCTATCTCGAGCCTCGCGTGGTGCGGTCCGGCTGGGCCGGCGGCGGCGCGGACGCGACCAAGGTGGCCGGGAAGGGGAGTTTGCGGGGGACCGGCGAGTGACGTCAGCGCGCCTTCAGTGCTGAGGCGGCGGTGGCGCGCGCCGCCAGGCGGGGGCGAAGGCACTGTCCGCGGTGCTGAAGCTGGCAGTGCGCACGCGCCTCGCCGCATCCTGTTTCCCCTCCCCCTCTCTGATATGGGATGCGCAATTTGGGGAATGGGGGGTTGGGTGCTTGTCCAGTGGGTTGGGGTCGGTCGTCAGGTAGGCACCCCCACCCCGCCTCATCCTGGTCCTAAAACCCACTCCCATTCATACACAGGGCCCTCTGCAGATACTCGGTTTGTAGTGTTGATATTCAACTCAGAAGGCATTTTTTGGGGGGAGGGGGGCACTGGAAGCACACTCAGAGACACGAAAGTAGAGAAATAACCCCCTCACAGAGGGGGGTGAGGTCACACGCAGTGCCCGCAGAGCGATTAGTCTCCCACATCCACACAGGCTCAGCTAGGCAGAGAGCGGGGGCGTCGTAGACAGCATCAGACAAGCGAAGGTGGACACTTGGGCGGTGTACACGCCCTTGCCCAAGGTGGCAAGGGGGGCCTAGAGGCACACAAGAAATGACACACATATAAACACACACAAAAGTGAGGAAACATACAAGGGCATGTACAGACAGAGAACACACGCCAATCTAGGTATACATACAGACATACAAGTCCAGGGTAACACACATGGGCATGTTACATACACGCATGTATGCACCCATACCCACACACACACAGGCAACACACTGACACACAGAGACCCAGGGAAACTCATATGAGCATACACTCGCAGACAAAACACATTCCCACCGACGATCATGGAGAAACCTAGATCTGCAACACAGACATTCTCTGCAGCCCTAGCCCTGGTGCGTGTCCACCCCCACACCAGAACACACTTGGTATATACACCACCATCCCTTTGCTCTGGACACAGCCGAAACTCACAATAACCACCTGATGTCATCAGTGCCCATAGCTGTCTCCCCCTGCACCCAAGAACTTTCCACAAAGGCAGGCCCATCCCATGGTGTACACACAGTAGGTACCAAATAATGTTTGCATATGAGCAAATGAGGTAGTCCAAGCAGAGGTGGGATATGGGAACTTGTCAAATCTTTATGATTCTGACTACAATAAAAGCACTAATTCATAATCATTTGTTCACGGATTGTACCCAACTCTTAACTAAGCTGTTTACATGCATAATTTCATCCAACCCTCACAACAATCCAATGGGGTGGATAATATAATTTCTATTTTACAGATGAGGGAATACAAGAACTCCAATTAATTCCCAAAGGGTCATGTTCACTTTATGATCAACACATTTTTTTCTTTTAAGAATGTGCCAGGAAGAGGAAACATCCAGTGCCAATGTGGCTGGAACAAGCTGAAGGGGGTTGTGGTAGCAGGGGCCAGATTGGGTAGGACCTTGACCATAGTGAGCAGTGATGGTGGACTAGGAGAGGTGGCAGAAGATAGGCAAGAAGTAAGTAGATATGGAGTCTCTTTTGCCTGCAGAATTTTCAGGTGAATCATCCACTTATTCATTTGTTCATCCTTTATTCATTAAATCATCGGCTGGTTTAAACAAGGCAGTAATAGTGTGGGGTCTGGAGACACAGTGCCTGGGTTCAAGTGGGGCCTCCACCATACACTTGGGAAAGTGACTTAATCTTTCTGAGATTTGGTTTCCTCATCTGTAAAAAGGATACATCTCTAACCTACCTCTAAGGAGAGGGGTAGGAAGGGGGCAACCTCTGTACCTTTGCATGTGCTGTAACTTCTGCCAGGAATGTCCTCACCTTCCCTCTCTCGAGGGCTGCCTTTGGCCACTGTCTGCAGGAACCCCTCACCCCCAGGTCTCAGATTCTATCCCCTCCTCCCCTAGGCTTCCACAGTACCCAAGTCAAACACTTCCCAAACCATCCTCTATTCCCTCCTCCAACCCAGCCAGCTTCAGTCCCACCTCCAGGCCTTTGATTTGGCCACTCTTTCCTCCTCCCTTCAGGATTCCTTCTCTGGCATTCCAAATCCCAGTGTTACCCAGATGGGGATCTCCCTGCAAATCAGTTATTTTCCAATGTCTTGAAGTATGTGCTCCCTGGTTTTTTGCCCAGTAACGGAAGCAGACAAGCTGTGCAGGGCGCGGTGCCCTCTTTGGGGACAGGAACAGCTGCAGGTCTACAGATCTTTCTGGCTTCTTTAGGTCTGAATTCAGGTTCCTTAGGAATCTCTCCAGGCTGTGCCTCTTCCTAGGGTCCCCATTCCTAGGTTCCTAGTACTTGTGGCCCCAGCACCATTTCATTTTTCCAGGTGGCTCAATTTCCAGAAATTAATTTTTTGTAGATTGTTTTGTAGAGGAATGAGGATTCACCTCAGGAGTGCCTCAATTCACTAAGGAAAACGTAAGGCTCCCCCAAACTGTCTCCATCTTCTTCAGCAGAAATAGGCATGCAAAAGGGGCCCCAAGAACGATTTTGCTGTACATTGGTGAGCAACGAGTCTCAAACACACAACCCTGACATATGTTCACATTCAGTATTGTACCCATGTTTGTGACTCACACATACATGTCCATGGCACCTTAATGTGTTTGTGCACACACACAGGACTCCTGCATTGTTATGGCATACACACAATTGTAACCTCACACACATGCCACATATCAATATATCCTTAATTCTCGCACAGCCCCAAAGGTCTGCATCTCTCTCTCACACACACACAGCTGAATTCCCACTTGCTTGTAAACGTATACCTCTCTCATACCCTGTAGTAGCAACCAGAACCCCTCACTTTGGCTCAGTCTTCCCAAGATGACCAAGTAAGTACTCATCAACTTCATCTTCACTTCAACTCATTGACTGGTCCACTTGAATAAGAGGAAAACGACCCAGAGAAGTCAAGTAAGTGTACCGATATAGTCTGGGTGTGCATGTCACAAACCTCCCACCCGAACCTTCCCACACGCAGGGGTCCCCTCCACCCATAGCACTCTTGACATTTAAGACCTCACCACAATCCATGATGCTTAAAAAATGTCCAGCCTACTACCTTTCTGTGCGTGTTTCCTTTGTAAAATGGGGATAATACTACTGACCCACATGGGTTTGCTGTGGGCGAAATGAGTTCATGCTATCGAAAGCCTTAAGACACTACTAAGCACACAGTAAGTACTTTCTAAGTAGTAGCTATTACCATGATTATTATGATTCTTATGATGCGTCTCTTCACAAGGGGCCCGGCATTCAGTAAGTGGTAAATGAATGAGCAAATGCTAAAAGCACTGGTGTCTGGCTTTGTTCCCTGTACTGCGGAGACACGTAACGCTCTGATTCCTCTTCTCTATTCTCCGTGATGTCCAGCACTATTGTTAGTATACAGTAGGCGTTAAGTGTTGAATAGATGTTCACACGAAAAGGAATACCTTCTGAGTCTGTTCCCTCGCTCAGATGTCCTCTTTCTACCAGCCCTCCTCCACCCTAGATGCTCAGACTTAGCTTTAGTATACAGCAGGCGCTAATAAGTGCTGAATGAACGAACAAATACCAGAGGAAAGTGTCTGGCTTTGTCCTGGGGGCTCCTCCGGGCAGATACTGACTCTAGCTTCTTTGCCCCCGCCTCAGCTCAGAGCGCAACACAGGCACTTCCTCGGCCCGCCCCCCCCGCCTCGCCGAGATATCTGTCGCTGGTAATTGTGGCATTGGAGCTGGGCTGTTGGGAGTGGGTGGGTGCAGGTGCTCGGGCGGCAGGGTGCCAGCCTCGGCCACGCCTCTGCCGTTCATCCTCGACTGACGCGGAGTCGGAGTCGGCCGGCAGAGGCTCCTCCAACGTTCCGGCTGGTGGGAATCTAGGGAGGTCCAGGAGGCGGGGAGACAACGAACAAGCACGCCGGCCAATCAAGAAGTGCCTGCCAGGACAAGTAGCCAATCAGGAAACCCGTAACGCGGAGCTCTGCAGAGGAACGTGCCGGGCGTCCCTGAGGTACTAAGGGGGTTGCGCAGGGCCCAGACATTGGGGTTATGGCAGCGGCGGGGAGAGGCTGGGGCTGCACACTCGCTTTCACTCCTGCCAACCTGCGACCACAGTGGAAAATACTGTTTTCCGCAACAGGCTGCTGTGTCTTGGCCCGTGCTGTGCCGTTTGCCCTATGAGATGCTATCACCTTACTTTTGGGGAAGGGGATAGGTTGTTTTTCCTCCTTTAAGGAATCGTAGACGAGCTCGAAGAGGCTAGTTTATTGAGGTTTGGAAGGTCAGGGGACTCAGAGTGGAGGAGAGAAGTGTTAGAGTTTCTCCTCCTCAGGGTCTTTGCAAGCAGGCACGTGTAGACATGGTCGTTTCTCCTCCACCACCAGCTTCTGCCCTTGTAGCTCCTCACACCGTGGCAGCGGTCTCCCCCAGAAGGTCACGTTCTTCTCGCCCTGCCCTTCGACCATGGAAACGGTGGGCCTGAGGCATTAGGGGTGGGGAGGAACGGAAGGGAGAATCTCAGGGAAGGCAAGAATGCATTCATTTCTTATTGAGTGCCTGCTATATGCCGAACGCTACTTTTTGTTTTTTTTTTCTTTTTCTTTTCTTTTCTTTGCTTTTTCTTTCTTTCTTTTTTTTTTTGAGACAGGGTCTCACTCTGTTGCCCAGGCTGCAGTGCAGTGGCACAATCATAGCTCACTGCAGCCTCAATCTCCTGGGCTCAAGCGATGCTCCTGCCTCAGCCTCCCAAAGTGTTGCTGGGATTATAGGCGTGAGCCACTGTGCCTGGCCTCCCAACACTACTTTTTAGTTATACGATATTGGGCAATTTCTTTAGCTTCCCTGTGCCTCAGTTTCCCTCATCTGCAAAATGAGAATGGTAGGAATAGTAATATTAATACTCACTTCACGGGGCTGAGTGAGGATAAATGAGTTAATTCAGGTAAAGTGCTCAGAGCAGTGCCTGGCACACAGCAAGTGCTCAATAAATGCTGGCGAATGTTACTTGTTGGCATGAGCTACTTTCTCTTACCTCTGAAATATATACCCTTTATATCTCTTTCCCCTGCCTCCAGGAAAAAACCCAATGCCTTGTCCTGACATTCAAGGCCTTATTGTTGGGCCCAAATCCCTGCCCCAAGCCAATCTCTCTCTCTCTCTCCTCCACTTTATTCAAGCTCAGTCCATGTCCAGAAAGGTCTTTACCTGGGTTATTTCTCCCACTAGGAAAGCCCTCCATTCACTCCCATCCCAGTTCTCTCAATTGCTTCTTCCTCCGCTCAGTCTCTCGCTCACTCCAGTCATTTGTGCCTCCGTTCAACACCTCTAATTCATCTTCAGGCCCCACTCTAACCCCCTGAGCCGGGAGATCCCTTCCCAGATGGCAGCCCTTCCACGAGCTGGGAATAGTTCACTTAATCTAGTAGCTTGATGTATGTGGAAGGAAGAAAAGGGATGAACATTTTAACCCTAACACCTGGGCCCCTCTGGCACCTGGAAACACTTATGGCAGCCAATCACCTAGCTCCAAGGCTCCGTTCACAGTCTTGATGCCAGGAACACCTTTCCCAATCCCTACCTGCCCTGGGAGGCCCAGTCAGCTTCCTGGACCTAGGTTGAGGTGGCAGCACCTGTTGCATGCACCAGCTGTTCCTCATATGCCTCCTGTCAGGGGCCTGCTCAGCTGGGTCCCTTGGAGGATCCACAGGATCTGGGCTGTGTGTATCTGCAACTGTTGCTGAAAAAGCCTTGGAGTGCCTTGGGGCAGTGAGATGCTGACAAAGTGGATGGAGGCATGAGTGACTGTGGGAGGCAGGCAGTGAATGGAGGCCTGAGTGACGGCAGCTAAAAGCATGGGTAACTGAAGGTCGGAGTCAATGACACATGAAGGACTAAGTGAATGGGAGAGTGGATGAGTGACTGAACGAGTGACTGAGGGGCACAGAGGCTACGAATTCTCCTCCAAGAACTTCTTTCTCATTTTCTTTAGTTTCTCCCCACTTCCTGCAGCTGGGAAGTGGCACTCGGCAAGGCAGATACCTTAGATTCAGCAGTGGAAACCCTGGTTTCCTGGGGTAGCCGACTCTCCCGCCTGTAATATCATGACCCCCTCCCAGGCATACTTTGCCCTGTCACTCACGGGTACTTGGGGAGCAAGGGTGTGCAGAGGCGCTGGCGGGCACGGGTAGGATTAGGTCCACAGGGGGGCATGCACAGCCCCCAGGTACTCCACTCTGACCATGATCCTTTCACTGCAATGAGGGGTAGGGGTCACAGAGTCAGAACTGGAGGTCTTGGTGGGAAGGTGAGAGGGAGGCTGCAGAGACGTGAGGTCCACAGCAGAGTTGGAAACCCCTTATCCTGCATGGGCCACCCCACCCTCAGAGCACAGTCTGTGGGACACTCACAGGGGCAGTGCTGGATGCTGTAGCAGTGCCGGATATCCTGCTGTTGCCCTGCACATCGATGTCCGTCAAACTTGCGGCCCCTGCAGGTCCTCCAGCGTGACTGCTGGCCCGGGATTTCTTGACAGCTGATGGATTTCATGTTCCGTCGGACACAGGGGCTCCACTCCCCCCACGAGTCCCACTCTCCATCCACTGCAGAGACAGGGTAACAGGGGATTGGACCAAAGCAGGGAATCAGCAAGGGGGTTCAGAGGAAGGAATGAGGGCGTAGGAGGGAGTACAGGTGATCAGATGTGCGAATGGGGACCAGGGGTGGAAACAAGGTATCAGGGCCAGGAAAGGAGGAATCAGAGACAGGAGCAAGGCCTCAGCAGCAGGAGCTGGGCAGCAGAGAAGGGCAAGGGAGGCTTAGGCATGCAAATCGTGAACCCTGAGATGCTGACCAGGGCAGGGCACAGCTGTGTTGCAGATGTGGGTCCGGGTGGCATCGCCAGCACAGAAGCGGCCCCCATGCTGGGGCACAGGGTTATCGCACGTCCGTCGTTCCATGATCTGGCCCAGGCCACAGGTCACAGGGCAGGGGCTCACAGGGCCCCAAGGCCCCCAGTTCCCAGCCACTGTTGGAGGAGGAAAGGGAGTGAGGAGAAAGGCCTCCTCAATCCTTCCTCTCAGCCCCTAGACCCTTGAAGCAGACTGTCACCAAATGAAGGGCTGCATGGTCACATGGTCTAGGAACTCTAGAAATGGCAGAGCATCTATGCCCTCAATCAAGAGCCCCGCCAGCAACATCAGCGGCCTCATCCTGGCATACCTGGGCAGGGTGGCAGACCGGTGCAACTCCGCTCCTCGTAGGCTAGCCCTGGGCAGGGCTTCCCAGGAGGCTTCTGGGAGGGCTCAGGTGCAGAACACGTGCGGCTTCGTGTCTCCTTAGGTTTGTGGGGTCCACCGTGGCAGGAGCCTGAGCAGGGGGTCCAGGGGCCCCAGGCGGCCCAGGCCCCGTGTGCTGTGGTGGGGTGGGAGGTGGAGGGATGCAGATGTGGTCATGCGTGCTAAAGTCCTCTCAGCCTGGCAGTTCCCTGCTGTAACCCCGCAGACCCACGCTGGGTGCAACCATCAGCATCCTGTGGCTTCCCTCACTCACTGGGGCAGACCTGCTGGGTGTCACAGTCCTCTGATTCCTGTGCCTCTCCTGGGCAGTGGCCCCCACACTTGGGAGCAGGGTGATTACAGGCTCGCTTGCGGGTCCGGGTCCCTTTGGAGCAGGTGACAGAGCAAGGCTCCCATGGCCCCCAGCCAGACCAGCCGCCCATCTCTGTGGGAGAGAAGAAAGGGTAATGGGATGGAGGTGGGGTGTCATTCAGGGCTCTTTGCTTCCTCGAGTGCCCTACATGAGCTAATCCTGTCCTTATATCCTCTGCCACCACTCTGGGCCCACCATCCCCGCTCACCGGGCCTGCCGCAGCACCCTTCACATGGGTGCCTCCGCTTCCCCTTTCACCCTCACTGTGCACAGTCTGTTCTCCTCCCAACCCCAGTCAGATCACGTTCCTCCCCTGCCCACAGTCCGAATTACTCAGACGAAAAGCCAACGTCCTCTCCGTGGTCCCCAGGCAATGGGCCCTCTTCACCTCTCTTACCTCACCTCCCACCACTCTCCTCCTTAGGTCCTTACAAACACTGGGGACGGGCCCACTCTGAGGACCTCTGTACCGATTGTTCCCACCAGTGCTGGGTGACAGGGAGTGCTTGCCCGCCTTGCTCATCCTCCTCACCGGGACAGCACTGCTGGTCCTCACAGGCCTGGAGCTGCCACTCCAGGGTCCCAAGTGCCACCTTCTCAGAGCACTGCCCGTTCCAGCCCACACAGCGCCGGTACCGCAGCTGGGAGCCCTCAGAGCATGTCACCGAACAGGGGGCCCATGTGGACCACAGGGACCATCGTGGGGACCTGTGGAGAAGAGCGCACACATCCCATCCTGGCATGAGCTGACAAGAATGGCATGTGGGACTCCAGAGTGTGGGCAGGCACGAGGGGTTGCTAGGCAAGTGTGTGTGCGATGGATTGATGAGTCTTTACCTTTTAGGGATATTGGGATACTGAATGGGAAGCAGTGGATATACAATAAGTGCTTGATAATGTCATTTACCTTCACAATCAGGCATCTGGAGTTACCACTGGAAGGCTGGCAAGGCCAATACCAGGCCTGCAGTAAGCAAAGGTAAGGACTAGGAACCAAGGGCTGCTGTCAGAAACCCACCAGATCACCACACTACACGGTAGTAGGTAAATAGAAAGTGCTTAATAAACCTGAGCCATCATCCCTATGACCTCAGAGGCCTCCCCAGAAATAACCCCAGATCTATCCCCAACCCACTGCATAGCCCTAGGTGCTGTTCATGCCAAATAGATGTGATGAACTGTTGACATGACTTTGGGCCCAGAGCTGCCCTCAAAAATCCCCAAGCTCCCCATCCCCACGGTGTATCTGGGATATATAGTAAGCAAGTAGAAAACAGGTCTGGCATATGGTAAGGGCTCAATCCATGCAAGCTGGAAATCATGATCAGGAGACTAGAGCTGCCCTCAGAAATCCTCAAGCTCATCTCCCAACCCTGCCATGCAGCTGGTATACAGGAAGTGCTCAATGAATGTGAAGTGTCATCATAATTAGGGGCCTAGAGCTGCCCTTTGAATTCCCCAAACTTTCCCGCCCCCACAGTGTGTCCTTATACAGTAAGCACTCAATAAACATGAGCTGTCATCAAAATTAGGGAAATACCAAGCTACACCGCACCTGCAATGCTTCCAGTGTGCAGGAGGTGCTCAATATGTGTGAGCTATGTCAGTGGTTCTCAATCAGGGGTGATTTTGACCCCCAGGGGACATTTGGCAATGTCTGCTGACATGTTTGGTTGTCACAGCTGGTGGGGAGAATTGCTACTGGCATCTAGTGGAAGGCTAGGGATGTTACAAAACATCCCACAATACGCAGGTAAGCAATCCCCTCCCCCAGCCAAGAATTTCCAGCCCCAAATGTCAATAGTAACAAGGTTGAGAAACCCTGAGGTATGGTCACGATGAGGGCCTCAGGGCCACCCTTGGAAGTCCCAGAGAAAGAAAGTGCCCAGTTTTGGGTGACCCCCCCAGACAGTCCTTCCCTCCCCCCCAGCCCCCACCCCAGGCTCCCCCTGACCTGCAAGGCTGGCAGAGCCCGCCACTACGTTCCTGGTAGGCAGAGGCAGTGTTGAGACAGCAGTCTTTCACGCTGACACCACCCCCCAGGAGGCCCTTGCACTTGCCGGAGGATTCTTCATACTGGGTGAAGCAGAGCACGGGGTCTGAGCCTGTAACAGGGCCGGGGGATGGGTGGGTGGGGCTCGGTCAGGGATGTGGTGGGCCTGGACACCCCTGGGGCCAGCTGGGCCCTCACCCCCTCACCTGTGGCTGGCAGGGTGAGCAGCAGGAGCAGCGGCGGCAGCAGCAAGTGAGGGGCCTGCACTCCCTCTGTGATCATGTTGAGTACTGCCCCCTGCACCTCTACCAGAGAGGAGGTCCCACTTTATCTGGGTTGATCTGCTCCTGGAGTCAGCAGGGAAAGAGGAACCTAGAGGCAGGAGGAACTGGGAGGGCATCCTGCTTTGACCCCACCCTGTCCCCTCTGCCTCCTTCTCTACTCTCCCCTCCCCATTTCCTGTCTTACTGTTGGTCTTGTTTTGTTTATCACTGTATCCCCAGAACCTCGCGCTCCTCCCAGCAACCTCTCAGTGTTCAATAGAAGCTCCTAGGACAAATTCTCACCCAGGGGAAATGGAGCATCGGAGCGTGCAGCAACTTCCTAGCCGTGTGACCTTGCGTGAGTCACTTAACACCCCTGAGCCTCAGTTTCCCTATGTGGAAAATGCATAATCTCTAACATAATGACAGGGTCAACCTCGTGGGGGTGTTGAACCAGGTTGAAGTGAGTGTGCCATGCTCAGTGTGTTCCTGCTCGTGGGGGTGGAGGGAGCATCGAGGCAGTTGCTCCACCTTCCACCCTCCCTTAACCTCGGCCCTCCTTTCCTGAGAGGTTCCCTGTGGTCAGCTTGTGGTCGGGGAGGTCAGCACAAGGGAAGTGAGAAAGGGAAGTGGCAGGAGCCTGGGGAGGGATTCAGGAGGGGAATGGGGTCTATCCATTGTTCCATGGGCCCAGCTGGGGACAACACCAGGGTCTAGGGTGATTAGGAGGGAATAAGCTGGGCCATGTTCCATCAGAGAACCCTCGGGCAGATACCCCCCTTCTGGAGCCTGTTTCCCCTCTGTAAAATGTGCTCACAGACAGCACCTACAACATAGGTAGGGTGTGTTGCAAAGATTGTGAGTTAAGCTTTTGTTTGTTTTGTCGAGATGGAGTCTCACTCTGTCGCCCAGGCTGGTGTGCAGTGTCACGATCTTGGCTCACTACAACCTCTGCCTCCTGATTTCAACCAATTCTCCTGCCTCAGCCTCCTGAGTAGCTGGGATTACAGCTGTGTACCACCATGCCCAGCTAATTTTTGTATTTTTAGTGGAGACAGGGTTTCACCATGTTGGCCAGGCTGGTCTCAAACTCCTGACCTCAGGTTATCCACCTGCCTCGGCCTCCCAAAGTGCTAGGATTACACGCGTGAGTCACCGTGCCCCGCCAGGAGTTAAGCTTTTGGAAAGTATTTAGAACAGTGCCTGGCATATAGTAGGTGCTCTGTGTTTGATAAATTTATTGAACATTTATTGAGCACCTACTGGATGCCAGATGCGGTTCTCAGCATTAGAGCAGAGAATAGGACAGACAAAAATCCTGGCCCTCGAGAAGATGGATAATAAATGTTGCCCCTCCTCACAGAGGCCTTCCCCATACCCTTGTCTGGCATCCCTGTCACTCTCTAGCCCAGTAGCTTTCAAACCTGTTTTTTTTTTTTTTTTTTTTTTAAAGAGACAGAGTCTTGCTGTCACCTGGGCTGGAGCGCAGTGGTCTGATCATAGCTCATTGCAGCCTCAAACTCCTGGGCTCAATTGATTTTCCCACCTTAGTGTCCCCAAATAGCTGGGACTACAGGCACACACCACCACACAACTAATGTTTTTATTTTCTGTATAGATGGGGTCTCGTTGTGTTGCCCAGGCTGGTCTCAAACTCCTGGCTTCAAGATTTTCTCCCAACCTCAGCTTTTTTTTTTTTTTTTTTTTTTTTTTTTTATAAACCCTAATGAAACTCCAGGGCCCGCTTTAAAATTTTTATTTTGCTTTTAATTAACAAAAAGAAGCGCAAGAAAGATAGGAAGGCAATGCCTAATTTCCTCTGCTCTCAGGGAGGCAGGGAGAGACACCATTCTGCAAATTCAAATGTAATAATTTGGTCAGCTGTTAAAACAGAAGTTCTTCAGGAACACTTGTTTTATGGGCAGTAAGGTATGTGTTAATATCTGTATCCATTACAGATGTACTCTGTTCTCTGATAACATAAGGCTATCCTTGAAAATGTGCTTTGAACAAAGGAGTCTTGTTAAGATTCTAAGACTTCAAGACAATCATTGCTGTGTTATCCTGTGAAAACAAACTCTCCAAGAAACCTGAAATTGGCCGGGCACGGTGGCTCACGCCTGTAATCCCAACACTTTGGGAGATTGAGGCAGGTGGTGGATCACCTGACGTCAGGAGTTTGAGACCAGCCTGGTCAACATGGTGAAACGCCGTCTCTACTAAAAATACAAAAATTAGCCAGGCGTAGTGGTGCATGCCTGTAATCCCAGCTACTTGGGAGGCTGAGGCAGGAGAATCGCTTGAACTCAGGAGGCAGAGGCTGCAGTGAGCTGAGATCGTGCCACTGCACTCCAGCCTGGGCGACAGAATGAGACTCTGTCTCAAAAAAAAAAAAGAAAGAAAGAAAGAAAGAAACCTGAAATTCTGGCTGGCTGCTTTATTTAACCACCTGTTGCCCTGGTAATAATATTAACAATATTTCCTTTGTTTTTAAACTGTATGAATACTCATAGGATTCCCTGTGGAAGAGGACTGTCAGCACTCTATCTTCTCCCACACGTTTAGGCAATAAAATGACTGCAGATTCCTTAAACAAAGAGTGAGAGTCTTGTCTTATTTAATTATTACATCCCTACCTGCTACTATGTATTTGCCTGCTTCTTGTTATTCTCACTCCCTAAATATCACTTCCACAAGGGCAGGGATTTTTGTCTGGCTTGTTAACTGCTGGGTCTGCAGGGCATTAGATAGGCACCAGGAAACAGTGGATGCTCAATAAACATCTGCTAAATGAATCAATCAATGAAATAAACAAAACTTTAGAGATTCTGATAAAATACCAGAAGGACAGTCTGAGTTGGAAGTAAAAATGTGGGCATCCCATGGAGGATAAGTAGTATTTCAAGTGCCAAGACCTGGATAAGATGACCTAGAGAGGATGCGTGAGAAGAGAGAAGGGAATCCCAGGGCTTTGCCCTGGGGAACCCCAGCATTTCAAGTTTTAGAGAAGTAGGAGAAGCCGGCCCAGAGGACTGAGCAGGAGGGGCCTGTGGAGGAACAGGAAAAACAGAAGAGGGTTTTTCTCCAGGGCCTGGAACATTTGAGGGTCTGCAGGGCATTAGACCTCTCATACAGTCTCATTTGGTCTGTTATTTTCTCTCTTTTTTTTTAGACCTATCTACACAGTTCTGTTTTTCTTTTCTTTTTTTCTTTTTTTTTCGGGACAGGGTCTGGTTCTGTTACTCAGGCTGGAGTGCAGTGGCGTGATCACAGACTACAGCCTCAACCTAATGGGCTCAAACCATCCTCCCATCTCAGCCTCCCGAGTAACTGGGATTACAGGCACACGCCACACCTGGCTAATTTTTTTATTATTTGGAGAGACAGGGTTTTGCCACATTGCCCAGGCTGGTCTCAAACTCAAACTCCTGGGCTCAAGCGATCCTCCCACCTCAGTGTCCTCAGTAGCTGGGACTACAGGCATGCACCACTATACCTGGGTAATTTTTGTTTTTTGTTTTGGTAGCAGCAGGGTCCTTCTATGTTGCCCAGGTTGGTCTCAAACTCAAACTCCTGGCCTCAAGTGGTCCTTCTACGTCAGCCTCCCATGTAGCTGGGATTACAGGTGCACAACATTGCGCCCAGCCCGGATTTACAGCCTTTACTATATTCTCTTAATCACGCAGCCTCTCAGACATTCTGTCGCTCATAGTCATTTTCTGTGTCATGGATTCCAGCCTTACTACAGTCTCCTACTAACAGTTTCACACACACAATCATGTTTAACAGCCTGTCTCATTCAGTCAATATTGCCAATATTTTCTTTCACCAGTCAGTTCCTTACATACACGTGCAGTCACACAATCTCATGAAACGTTTAGCCACTCATTTGGCCTGTTACTTTCTCACATACACAAATAGTCACTGATTTATAGTCACCACTAACTAGTCTCTCATGAAGTTTCCCGCACATGCACAAAAATCACCTCTCCTACCCCTTTCTCACTCAAGCCACTTTTTCACACACCCACGATCCCTGATTACAGCCTCTCCCACGAAGACATTCACACGCATACACAATCACACAGTATCTCAGACACTGTCGTCACCTAGTCTCACGTTTCTTCTCAATCAGCTTCCAGCACCCTCAGTCCTTGATTTACAGCCTTTCATAAAGTCTCTTGCAAAGGGTTTTGCCCATGGGCACACAATCAGTTTCTCAGCCACTGTCTCAGTCATCACTGTCCCTCAGTCAGCTTCTGATATACTTGGTCAGTATTTCACAATCACCACTAGGCCCTCGATAAGTCACCCATGCCGTCTCGGTCGTGCACACTATCATTTTCTTCATACGGTCAGCTCATCACGGACATACGTGCACAGCTTTACAAGTTTCTCACACACTGTCACGTGGTCACTCGGCACGTCTCATTTGCTCAGCTCTTTTGTATGGCCCCTGATTTATGGTTTCTTATGAACTGTTTCACAGACCCCCTGATGCTCTGACATCACTCAGTTGTCAAGTTCCTCTCCCACAGTTGCTGACTTCCAGTTACTGCTACTGCCAAGTCTCTCATAAAGAGTTCCTTGTCCCTCTCCCTTGCACGCCCAGTGACGTGGTCTCTCACACCATGTCAGTGGCTCCGTCCGGCTCACCGTCATTTTCTCTCCCACTTTCTCACAGTTCCTGAACCTGTGGGATAGACTGTGGTAGTAATGGTAAATCGATTTGCAACTAGTTTCAGGTGTACACACACACAGCCTGTCACACTCTCCCAGTCACAGCCATTCGTTTTCTCAGTCTTTGCTACAGTCTCTCACGCCTGCTTTCGTACACACAATTGCACCATCTTGTATCTTTGGTCTCAGTCACTGGTTTGGTCTCCCAGCCATTCTCTCCCGTACAATCAAGTTCACACCCATACAGTCTTACGGCTTTAGCTGACACTACAGCCTCAAGTAAAGAGTTTTGTACATCATCTATTTCTCAAACGTTGAGTCGCCTACAGTGAGGTTTGTCACCTACACAATCTTTGCCACGATCCCTGACAAGCTCTACTGTAGTTTCATGCCCACGTAGTCTCTCACATGTGGTTTTGGTCACCCAGTCTGTCTTGCTCACCATCAAATAGTGACAGGGCTGCAGTCCCCATTTCCTTCTCGTAGGCATTATTTTGTGCATACCATCACAGGTTCTTGTACAGTACCTTGACTACTCATCCAGGCTCAGTAATCTTATGAAATACAGCCACAATTTCCCACACAGACACACCATCAGAAGTCTGTGGTCACAACTTCTGCACTCTCTCACACACAATCACAGCTTTCCACGTCTCTGACACACACATGGTTACCGATATGCAGTCCCTACTACTGTTTCTCACACACGCCATCACACCGTTTCTCTCACGATCAACCTCTGCCTCACACCCTCCACACACAGTCATGTGTGTCACGCTCAGCTAGTCCTGACAACATCAGAGAAAAAGTGCCAGCAGCCTCCAGCATCACTTTGAAAAATATATATTTACAGGAACAATTCCCCATTCTCTGGGACTCTTTAGAAAAAAAAAAGGTCCATTTTGGGGAAGTAAAACAAACAGTGGAGACGAGTGTAGCACCGTCCCCCAAATCACCAACCCCCAGGTCCCAAGGCCTGGGCTGGGCCAGCGCTAACAGGTGAGCCCAGGAGTCTTCTGAACCCACTCTCTCTTGCCTAGAATAGAGACAGGACAGGCTTTATGTCCCCCATTCCTCCCTCCCAACTCCAGGGACATTGTAAGGGTCCTTTGTACCCGCCCGCAGGAAATTGGGGGGCTGGGAGGGAGGGAACTGAAAATACATGTTTGGTATCAAAAATAAACACTTGGGGGGGAGGCGGCAGGAAGATTCCCCCCCAAATCCCTTCCTTCCCACCCACCCCACCAAATATAGGAAGAGATGACTCCCTCTCCCCTATTGAAAAGCCCCATTTAAAAATAGATTATACTATCAAAATGGCAGCGGGAGAGAGACAGGGAGACCTGGAGTACTGGCTGGAGGGGCCCCCCAGACGGGGACCACCCCCCAAAAAAACCCTCCATTGGGAGGAAACAGGCAGGACCCCAGGGAGGTTGGCAGACAAAGGAATGGCTTCTCAGGGGGAAGAAGAACAAAAGGGACATTCCTCCCTGGCCAAAAAGTTGATTGAAAAGGATAAGCTGTCTGAGAGAAAGGTTGGGGAGGTGGAAATTTCTATTCCAAGGGTGTGATTCTTCCTTGGCCAAGACTCCCAACCCATTAAACGGTACAAATTCTTCCTGGACCCCTGAGTATGGCCAGGAATAATAAAACAAAACAAACTAGCTCTTCTACTCACATCCGAAAATGCAGACAGGGCCCCCTCATCTCCCCAAGGGCAGGCTGAGAAATAAAGAAAGAAAGGTCGTTCTCAAGCCAGACCCCGATTGTCTTGTCTTGGGGAAAAAAGTGGGGAGGTGGGGGAGATGTCCTAATCACCCTAAAAGTTTAGGTCAGGCTCCTCCCAGTGGCCTTCAAAAAATAAATAAATAAACCGCCCCTACCATTGAAGTAGGAGACGTGTAAGGGCGGCCACTGGGGGACTGACAGAAAACAGAGAAGTTGTGGAAGCTGTGTGTTTTCTGTGGAGGAGATAATGAGAGTTACTCTTGGGAGTAATTCTTCCCAAGGATCCCCACCCCACCACAATCAGAGCATGAGTCTTTCAGTTGAACTATGTTTCTCCTTGAGATGGCTGGCTGGAGAGAGCATGGATGGAGTGACCCCAGAAGGGGTGATGGTGGTGGTGGTGGTAGTAGTCATGGCTTCTGGGGCCCTGGGGAGAGCACCACGGGGGTCGAGAGGCCATCCACACTGATGGAAGGGATGTGCACCTGGGCGCTGCCACTGGATGGAAACTGGGGGCAAAAAGAGGGAGAGGTCACAGATGGGGGCCATTCTTGGGTCTCTCACCCTGTCCAAAACGGGGAAAGAGGATCCTACCTGGAAGGAGAGCTTGGCCGGGCTACGGGGCGCAATGGGACTCAGGGTGCTCCAGAAGTGAATGCTGGGAGGCAGCGAGCTGGGTGTCAGCAGCACCGGGGTCTGTGGGGAGAGGGTGGTTGGAGCTCAAGTGAGTAGAGAGTAGATGTGGGACGTTGGAAGGGACTTGGTCCCAGCCCCACCACAGATTTCCCACTCACACTCCCAAGGTCACTCCCCAAAGTGCACACACCTAGATGGTAACCATGGAGGCCATGCCTACGATCTCTCAAACTCTGCAGACACCCCCCACTCCCCACTCCCGAGAGCCCACCCTCAGTTGCTGAGACCTCATTGGTCAAGACCACCCACAAGACCCTATCCAAATGCTGCTCTCAAACCTCTCAAGTCACCATCCCAACAGCTCAGGGTCAACTTCCAACTCATGTCCCACCCATGAAACCCCATATGCACATCCCAGACCAAAAAGCCCTGCTCAGGTTCCTTAAGCCACACCCCAACCCAGAAACAGTCCCACAGAAAGACCCTCGGTCCCACCCACGAAAGTCACCAGCCCTGCCCTTCACTAATCAGACCCCATCCCTCCAGCCCAGCATCAGCCCAGTCAATCACACTCGAAGGCTCCACCCTCTTCAGGGACAACCACACTCGCCCTCCTCTGATTCCTGTCAGTCACCCGCCACGTGCCAATCCCATTGGTGCTGGCGCCCACACACCCTACCCCTCCGCAGGCACTCACCAATGTATGCGTAGGAAGCAGGGACGGGGTCAGCGCCGGCCCCGGTGCCTGGAGGCCGGAGCCACTTCCCGATCCTGGGGTCCGTTCGGGTCCCGGCCCACCTAGCAGGCTCGGGCTGAGTGGAAGCTCTAGGTCCCGGGGCTTCCGGCCCTTCTGCGGCTGGGAGATCTCAGGGCTGGAAGCCGCGTGGCCGCCCGCCTGCCCTGCGGTGTCCATAACGACCGCGGGCAGCCGGGCTGGCACGCCCTCCTGTGGAGGGACTTCTGGCTCTGCCTTGGTGGTTTCTGGCACAAACCCTCTCTCCCCCGCAACTTCCAACTCTTCCTTGGGCCCTTCTACTTTCACTTCTGGGGGCAAAGCCCGGCCCAAACCCGGCTCCACATTCAGCTCTTCCGATTTCAGGTTTGGGGCCTCGGGCGGGGTCAGGATGACCTGGGAGAGGAGCAGGCACAAAGAGGGTGTGTAAGGATTGTTGGGGCCACAGGATTCTCCTGTGGGCCACCCAGTGATTTCGCCGGGAAGGTGGCACTTGGTATTCGGGGCATGACTGCACATCAGAGCAAGTCCTCCAACAGGACATAGGACTTTGTCAAGGAAGTAGGGCTTCCTCTGGGGCAGGTCCTCCTATGGGACAGGGGACTTGGGGTGAGACAACCTGAAGCGGGTAGGAATCTGAGGGATACCATCCTCATTCATTAAAACAGCAGTTCTCAAAAATTTACCTTCCTCTGGACCAGCAATATCTGCCTCATTTGGTAACAAGTTAAAAATACAAATTATTGGGCCCCTCCCCAGCCCCATATATTCAGAAACTCTGGGGGCGTGCCTGGCAATCTGTGGTTTAACAAGCCTTACAGGTAGAGCACTAGAGTGTGAGAACCAGTGCATCAAACATATTCCAGGCACCTACATGTTAGGCAGCTACTAATTGTAGCACAGTATTCTCCCCTTTCTGTCTCAGGATTTGTGTAGCTCTCTGCCCCACCCCTTCTTCTAAGAGGACGTCTATGTTCTTCCTTCCACCATTATCTCCTTTAACAGGACCACTATGTCTCTTCTACCAGCCTCCCATGTCATTCGGGGATTACATATCCCTCCTCTTTACCGCCTCCTCTTACTGAATTTCTATATTCCAGTCCTTACTTGCAGAGGCAAGCCGGCCTCTTCAGCCTCCAGGCAGGCCTCCAGGGGGCTTGGACTGGTGCTCCTGCTCCCCGAGGGGGGCGCTGCTGCCCCTGCAGGAGCTGCATTGGGGAGCACCACAGCAGGCCGAGGATGAGGGGGTGGCTGCGGCTGCAGAGACTGGATGGTGAAGGTGGAATAGAGGCCCGAGCGCATGTACTCGTTCCGGCTGCTGCGCGCCAAACCGCCTGGGCCTGCCATTCCTGCACCCTTGGGTGTGCCTGGCTTTCCAGAGGCAGTGTCCCCTGGGGCAGCATGTACAGCAGTGGGGGCCACATTTGGCATGGTGGAGGTAACAGACACCTCTGGCTGGGGCGGGCAGTCCTCAGTGGAGCACCCTGCGACCTCAGGGTAGGACACAAACTTGTAGACGAACTTCTGGCCGCTCACCTTGCGGATGATGTTCTAGGAAGGGAGGAGAGGAACAGAGGGTCTTAGAGGAAAGGGGCAGGCTGGAGGCAGAGAGTCAGGGGAGGAGGAGGGGGGTGGAGTGGCGTTTCTCTTCTCCTAGTGGCTTTCTTCCCACTTGCCCCTCTCCGGCTTTCCCGTCCCTTCTCTGTAAGTTTCCCTCTCAGTCCATTTCCCCTCCCATTGGTTTCTACCTCTTTCCTCTCTCCCCAGATTCCCCTTATCTATATCCCTCCCCAGTTCCTCCCCTTTCTCTCTTCTCTCCACAACAATTCTTTCTTTAAGCCCCTTCCCATCCACCCCTTTCCAAGCCTCCCTCTGTCACTCTCCAGGTCCGTCTATCTGATTTTCCCACTCCCTCCACACTGTAGCTCCTCTTCACAATGGGGCCCATGAAAGGCAGTAGGTGTGGGAGCAGGTCTTCTTCCTGGCTCCAAGAACCAGAGGTTCACAGGGCCAGGCCTTGTGGGTGACTGTCAGGACACAGTTTTGGAGACTAGCAAATGCAATAAGACAAGAAAATAAAGTAACTGATATAAATGTTGGAAGAAAGTAAATTAATGTAGATGGATGGGGTGATGTATTATTAATACAGAGGATTATTTGAAGCTAATGACACAGAAGTGGAACAGGGCAAGGTCACTGCAGAGGAGAGGGTGAGAAGGCCTCATTATTAATACCACTGTGGAGGTTGAAGCTAAAGCGGTAAGAAAATGAAGTAACTAACAGCAATTAGACAAGAATATTAAAAATATTGGTATAAATATTGGGAGGGGGCCTATATCAAGGCTGGCTTGGGTGGGTCACAGAGCATGTTTGGCGTTTTTCAGGTCTGGTGGGTCTCAGAGATGACCTAGTGTTCCCAGAGGGCACAGTGAGGTAGCCTCATTACTAATATTGTTCTGGAGGGTTGAGCTCAAGGAATAAAATATGAAAATGGAATAAATGCCATAAACTATGAAGGGGGTGCAGCATATGACCACAGCTGTTCTTGTGGGGGCGGGCAAGAGGAGTGTGGAGGCACTAGGGCATTCTGTGGAAGTCTTAGTGCTGGTCAGATATGTCACAGGGTGGGTCTGTGTTTCTTAGAAGAGGAATAAAAAGGGATATTCATGAATACTGTTTGGGAAATTTCAGTAGAAGGATTCAGAAAATGAAATAACTGATATAAATATTGGGGGGAGGAGAAACCCAGTAGTGGCCTGGGGGTCTGAGAGGACAGGATGGGGGAAATTTTAAATTTTAGCTATAGGAATAAGATAATGAAAACAATTGATATAAATATTGGGGTAGACCAGTGCTGCTCTGGGAATTTAAGAAGATAGGGTGTGGAAGTTGGCATTAAACATGTTGTTTCAGAGGTTTTAGCTTAAGGAATAAGACAAGAAAACAATTAGTTAAAAATGTTGGGGGTCCCAGAGGACGAAGTAGGCAAAAGTTGGTATAATACTGTCAAGGAGGTTTTGATTCTAGGAATATGAAATATTCTGGAATAAGAGAAGACTATGAAATAACTAGGGAAGCCCAATACTGGTCCAGGGGTTCCAGAGGACAGAATGAGGACCAGCCATTATTAACCGTGTTTTCAAAATGTTGGCTATAGGAATATGGCAGGAAAATGAAATGTTGTGCATGGCAGGGCAGCATCACTTTGGGCATCTCAGAGTGGTAGTAGAAACAGTCAGTATTAATAATGCAGTGATGGTTTTTGCCAAAGCAGTAAGACAAGAAAGTAGGTGAGATAGTGTTTAGGGGCCCAATACTGGTCTGAGGGTACCAATGGATGGGTTAAAAACTGATAAATTTTAACATTGCTTTCAAAGTCATAGCTATGGCAATTAAAACAAAATAAAATCTGTGATATAAATGTCGGTGGGGGGGCGGTCCCAGCCCTGGTCTGAGAGACTGTACCTTGTCATAGTAGTACCGCAAGGCCCGGCTGAGCTTGTCGTAATTCATGTTGGTCTTGTTCTTGCGTAGCCCCCACAGCCGGGCCACCTCCTCTGCATCCACCAGCTTGAATTCACCACCATCCCGTGAAGTCCAGGAGATGATGTGGCCATTGCCTTGCTCTCTCAGCAGCTGCAGCAGAAACTGCCACAGCGTCACAGATGGGTCCATCGCTGGGGGAGTGCTCACGCCATCCCAGGGGTACCTGGAGAGCAAACAGCTGAGTTGAGAGGCTGTGGACATAGGAGGGGCAGAGGTCAGTGGGAGGAGGATTCCTTTTTTTATCATCTTTTCTCCATCTCTGTCCTCAAACCCTACCATCATTCCCTAAACATTCCCAGAGTAACTTCTAGCTCCCCAGTCTTGCTTGGGATGCTCCCTGTGATAGGATAAAACTCGTGGGTATCTTAGGATGGTGTGAATGTATTTTGCATGTGAGACAAATGTGAGTCTGTAGGGGTCAGAGGGCAGACTGTGGTAGGCCAAATGATGCCACCCCTGCTCCACATCCTAATCCTTGGAACCTGTATGTTATTTACAATTACATAGCAGAAAGGAACTTTGCAGATGAAATTAAGGTTACAAGCCCTAAGACAGGGAGATTATTTCTGGATTATTTGATTAAATTCAATCTAATCATATGAGCTCTGAAAAGCAGATGATGGAGAAAGAAAGGTAGCTCAGAGATGTGATGACAGAAGAGGCAGGGGAGATTCAAAATGTGAGAGGGACTCAACCTGCCATTGTTGGCTTTGAAGATGGAGGAAGGGGGGCTCAGAGCCAAGGACTGTGGGCAGCCTCTTAAAGCTGGGAATGGCTGTCAGCTGACAGACAGTAAGGAAACACGGACTTCAGTCCTACAGTCTCAAGGAATTGGATTCTGCCAACAACTTGAATAAGCAGGAAATGGATTTTCCCCTAGAGCCTCCAGAAGGAACGCAGCCCTGCCAATACCTTGATTTCAGCTCACTGAGACCACTGTGGGACTTCTGACCTACAGAACTGTAAGATAACAAATGTGTTGTTTTACGCAGCTAAATTTGTGATTATTTATTACAGAAAGAATAGAAAACTAGTTCCATTCTCCTCATTTGAACATTATCTGTATCTTCTACCATATCAATGTCAAGTTTTTCAGGAGGTTCTTTTTTTTTGCCAGACCCTTGCAAAGGCTGCTTACTCCACGTGGGGCTTCCTTCTTCCACCTAGCAGTCTTTCTTATCTTTCAAGTCCCAGCCCAAAGGTCCTTTCCTTTATGAAGCTGGCCTAAAACTGAATGCCTGATCTCTCTGTCCTATTACTGTCCCTGAATGTTCTCTTTTTTTTTTTTTGAGATGGAGTCTCTCTGTTGCCCAGGCTGGAGCACAGTGCAGTGGCACAATCTTGACTCACTGCAACCTCTGCCTCCCAGGTGCAAGTGATTCTCGTGCCTCAGCCTCCCGCATAGCTGGGATTATAGGTACCCACCACCACGCCCGGCTAATTTTTGTATTTTTAGTAGAGACATGGTTTCACCATGTTGGCCAGACTGGTCTTGAACTCCTGACCTCAAGTGATCCAGCCACCTCCCACCTTGGCCTCCCAAAGTGCTGGGATTACAGGTGTGAGATACCGTGCTTGGCCCTGAATATTCTCTTTCTTGATGACAGCAATAATTAACATCTATTGAGAGCTTAATACACATCAGGCACTGTTCTAAGCAGAGGCAATATGGCCTGCTGGACAACTGCCCAGGCACTAGGGCCAGACTGCCAGTGTTTGAATCCTGGTTCTGCCACTTATTAGCTGTGTGACCCTGGGCATATTCTTTTTCTTTTTTTAAGAAATGGGGTCTATGTTACCCAGGCTGTTCTTGAACTCCCGGGCTCAAGCAATCCTCTCTCCCTGGCCTCCTAAAGTGCTAGGATTACAGGCATGAGGCACCATGCTTGGCTGATATTCTTTAACCTCTTCGTACCTCAATTTTCTCATGTGTAAAACAGGGATAATGATATGCCCATTGGTAAAATGGGGATAACAATACCTAGCTCATAGAGATATTGTATAGATTAAATATTATATGCCTGAGGTGTATGATAAACCCTAAATATTAGTTTCTGATTTGTTCATAGTCCCTTATCTGCCATTCCAAAATCCAAAATGCTCTAAAGGAAGAAAGCTTCTTATAACTCTTTTGGCGGCAAAACCTGATTTGAAATGAAACAAGGCCCTTTCTGGTCTTTATTGATTCTCACTTAGTGCGAGTGTTCATACATTTTGCTGCAGAAATATGAACACAGCCGATTACAGAGCTTACTAAGGGGTGTTATGTAACATCGTATATGCATCATGTTACCTTTCTGAAATGTGAAGAAATGGAAATTCTGAAACACATCTGGCCCCAGGGGTTTTGGGTGAGGGCATGTACACCTGTACTGTTATTTTTTTTTAATGGGCATTGACTTATTTATCCCTGATCACGCCTCTGAGAAGTAGGTAGTCTTCCTGTCATTAACTTATAAATGAGGCAGTGGAGGCAGAAATGTCTACGTACCTTCCACAGGCCACGTGTGGCAGAGCCAGCATTTGGAGCCAGGCAGTCAGGTTCCAGTTGACTAAGTGTTTCACCATTAGGCTAAATGGCCCCTCACACCGACTGTTCCCTCTCAGCATGTCCCTCAAAGAACAGGATCCTCCCTGTCACCCCATTACTGCTTTCTTTCCTGAGAGCAAACTGGAAATAAACATGAGCTTCCTGTTCAATTATACAAGTCACAAAGCCATGAAGTGTCCGATTAGAGAGTCCTGTCACCAGAGACCTCACTGAATTTGTTTTGCAGGCAGGCTTGTTTCAGAAGTCCAAAGAGTTCAGAGTGACTCCTGGTGGCAAAGTCAGGCAATTTTACCAGTTCTTCTTTTAGCTGCAACAGAACCTATCAGCTGAGTGAAAGGTGACGGTGGGCTTCCAGCTTCAATAGCACACAGGGCTTTGTATTTTGTCATTTCTCCCACTTGACCCCTCATAAGAGTTCTAGTAATCTGCCTTGCTTGGATATGTTTACTTCTTTCCATCTCCTTCACTTAGCAAGCAACTGGTGAGTGCCTACTGTGGGCCAGGTGCTGCGGATACAGCTGAGAACACAACAGACAACAATCCCTGCTCCAGAGGAGCTGACATCTTAGCAGGGAAAGCAGATGAGAAACAAGGCAAACATGTACAAGAGTGCGTCGGATGGTGGTAAGGATTATGGGGAAAAAATCAAGCAGGGGAGAGCTGTTACTTTCACATGGAGAGTCAGGGGAGAGTAGTCACCAAGGAGGGGACAACTGGGCAGAGACCAAAAGGAGGTGAAGGAACTGAGCTCGTGAGTATCTGAGAGCAGCAAGCAAGGTGGAAGCGGCAGCCGGTGTGAAGGGCCCAAGGCTGAAGAGTGCCTGGCAGGTGACATGGGGAGAGGAGGCCGGCATGGGTTCGGGGGAGAGGAGGGAGGCAGCGGGAGAGGAAAACAGAGTGATGGGGGCCAGACTGAGCCAGGCTTTTTCGGGCGCTGTCAGGATGTTGAGTGAGACAGGAACCACAAGAGGGTTGTGAACAGAGGGATGACAGGCTGTGACTGAGATTTCAACAGGATCCCCCTGGCGGTTGTGAGAAGAACAGACTGTCGGGGCTGAAGAAGCCACTGCGGTAGATGATGGTGGTAGCAGTGGGGCTGGCCAGAAGTAGCTGGGGTCTGGAGAAAGCCTGAACACAGAATAGGACTTGCTGACAGATAGCATGCCTGGGGGAGGTGAGAGAAGGGTCCAGGGTGAGTCTAGGTTTGTGGCCTAATCACCCACAAGGACAGCATGGTGGTCAGCTGAGGTGGGAGCCTTGTAGGAGAGTAAGTTTTGAGGGGGGTCACGCCAGTTTTGGAGATGGTCAGTTTCAGAGGCCTGTCAGACATCTACGGGTATGCTATGAATACATTTTAATAATTTAAAAATGCAAGCCAGGCATACGATCCTTACCATGGGCTGCACACTCGTTGAATCATTTAACTCATTGAATCCTCAAACCACCGTTAAAGGGTGGGGATTATCATTTCCCCCATTTTCCACATGAGGCAATGGAGGTACAGAGAAGTAACCTGCCCCAAGTCACACAGCTGGAAGTTGGCAGAGCTGGAATTCAAAACCTGAGTGGTTTGGCTCTAGTGAGTAATCACCTTACACCACCAATTCTCCATGAAGAGAAACAGAGAAGGGTAAGATCCTAGAGAGTGACAGGAATGCTGTTTTTACACAGGGTGTACAAGGAGTTCTTCCCCAAGGAGTGACACCTGGCCTGAAGGAGGGGAGGTAGCAAGCCAGGCTGCCCTCTGTGGGGGAGGGCCTTCAGGCGGAGCGAACGGCATGTACAAAGCCTCTGAGGCAGCCACCCTGAACTATCTACCGTTCCCGAGACAGTTCCAACCTCTGAGGGTAAGCACGGGCTGCTCTCCCCACAGGGAGAGCTCTTCCCTCACTTCATGGACTCAATTACACAATCATCGCGTTCCAGGAAGAATTCATTCTTCCTCTGCGTGATCAAAGGTGCCAAATAACCTGCCTGCCCTTGCAAATCTGTTCTTCTTTCTGAGTCTTCAGCCTTATGTTCCTCTGCCCCTGTTCTGGCTATTCTGGCTCAAGGTTACCCTGAGCAAGTTACTCAGCCTCTCTGTGCTTGTTTCCTCATCTGTAAAATGGGGATATTTTACTCTCAAAGTCAAATATTCTCAAAAGTACACCTACCCTCCGAGGCTTCTGTGAGGATTAACTGTGTCAATTCTGTAAAATACTTCTGTAAAAGACTTGAGGGGTTGACTTTTTTTGTTTTGATTTTACAAGTAGCATTGTTAGGAACTTCTTTTTTATACATGTGCCTTTGTATAGTATATTCCAAGCACCACAGTGTAACAATGAATATTTACTGAAATAACACTACCCAGGTGCAAGAAAATCAAATCACTCTTAGAAACATCTTTTACGCCTGTACCTTTAGGAGAGTGTATTATGCACACCACAGTGGTTATTTTTTGGGTTCTTTTTCAGAGACGGGGATCTCACTATGTTGCCCAGGCTGGCCTGGAACTCCTGGGCTCAAGTGATCCTCCCACCTCAGCCTCTGTGCCCAGCTACACACCACAGTTTTGTGAACACATTCTTTCAGTGGAACAACACAGTCCTTATTCACATATACAACTAGCACTCTTAGAAACAGCTTTTATACCTGTGCCTTCACAGAGCATATTACATACCTCAGTTTTGTGAACACATCCTTTTGAAAAGGAGGAAAATCCTTATTCATATATAAACTGGCATTCTTAGAAATATCTTTGATACATGTATCTTTTTGTACTGCATTCCAGGCACCACCGTGTGGTAAACATCCTTTGGGGGTTGGTATTTGAACAGAAAAGTGCCTCTGATGTGTGGCAGATACTCCACAGATATTAGCTATTAGCTAGTGTGTCATCCTTCTCCCCCTGCCCCTGCAATCCTATCCTATGTATCACCTGCACTATCTGGCTCCTATCACCTGTGTGACCTCACCTTCTACCCCTCCCCGCACTTTGCTCCAGCCACACTGGCTGCCTTGATGTTCCTTGAACATGGCAGGCACCATCCCACCTCAGGGCCTCTGCACTGGCGCTTCCTTCTGCCTGGTATGCTCTTCCCCTAGACATTAAGGCTCCCTCCCTCTCCACCATGAGGCCCTAATTCAAGAGTCACCTTCCCTATGCCTAAGATTTCAACCACCCCCAATACTCAATTCCTACCTGCCCTATTTCATTATTTCTTCTCAGCATTTGTCTATTATGCTAATTTTACTTATTTATTTTGTTCACATAGTCTGTCTCCCCAACTTGGTTTTTTTTTTTTTTTTTTTTGAGACAGAGTCTCGCCCTGTCACCCAGGCTGGAGTGCAGTGGTGCAATCTTGGCTCACTGCAACCTCCGCCTCCTGGGTTCAAGCAATTCTCCTGCCTCAGCCTCCCAAGTAACTGGGATTACAGGCGCACGACGCCACACCCAGCTATTTTTTTTGTATTTTAGTAGAGACAGGGTTTCACTGTGATGCCCAGGCTGGTCTCGAACTCCTGAGCTCAGGCAATCCACCCACCTCAGCCTCCCAAAGTGCTAGGATTACAGGTGTGAGCCACCGCGCCCAGCCTCCCCAACTTTTAATAAATGTCTGCTCCACAAGCACAGATATTTCGGCCTGTTTCGTTCCTTGCCATATTCCAGCACCTAGAAGAGTGCCTGGTACTTACGAGGGGCTCAGTAAAGGCTGGTTGAAGGAACAGTCCCAACTAACTAGCTCTCATATCCCTTCTTCTTCCCCATCTGACCCCTACACTGGTGTCTCAAATTATCTTTTTCCCATTTATTCAAGGGATAAATTCTTATTTAGCATCTGCTGTTTACCTGGTACATTTTCAGTTGCTGGAGACAGCAGTGAATGAGCAGACAAAAACTGAGTACTCATGGGACTCACATTCTAATGCGGAGAGACAGACAACAAACAAGTAACCCACACAGTGTGTCAGACAGTGATAAAGGGCAACGGGACAAAGGAGAGACCTGGCTTGAGCCCTGCTGGGTGTGCAGCTTCAGATGGTCAGGGAGGGGTTGACTTTTTTTGTTTTTACAAGTAGCACTGTTAGGAACTTCTTTTTTATACATGTGCCTTTGTATACTATATTCCAAGCACCATGGTGTGACAATCTTTAATGAAAGAACACTACCCAGGTACAACAAAATCAAATCACTCTTAGAAACATCTTTTATGCCTGTGCCTTTAGGAGAGTGTATTACACACACCACAGTAACCACTGGTTTTTTTTTTTTTTTTT
>NW_026652282.1:42604739-42628388 GCF_009828535.3 Hylobates moloch
TTTTTTTTTTTTTTTTTCCCAGAAACAGGGATCTCGCTATATTGCCCAGGCTGGCGTGGAACTCCTGGGCTCAAGCGATCCTCCCACCTCAGCCTCCCGAGTAGCTGGGACCATAAGTGCACACCCCTGTGCCCAGCTACACACCACAGTTTTGTGAACACATTCTTTCAATGAAACAACACAGTCCTTATTCACATATACAACTAGCACTCTTAGAAACAGCTTTTATACCTGTACCTTCACAGAGCATATTACGTACCTCAGTCTTGTGAACACATCCTTTTGAAAAGGAGGAAAACCCTTACTCATATATAAACTGGCATTCTTAGAAACATCTTTCATACATGTATCTTTTTATACTGCATTCCACACACCACAGTGTGGTAAACATCCTTTGGGGGTTGGTATTTGAACATTGTGCTGAAAGGAACCATGCAGAGATCTGGGGGTGGTGTTCAAGGCACAAAGAACAGCCAATGCAAAGGCCCTGAGGCTGGCCCATGCCTGCTATGTTTGAGGAGCTGTGTAGTGGAACCAGTGTGGCTGGAGCACAGTAAGGGGGTGGGAAGGTATAGGCGGTAATGCTAGAAAGGTTACTTGTTTTACCATTAATTCACAGGTAATATTTATTTACACTGGAAGGGATTCTAGTTCTGATCCCCCATTTCACAAATGAAGAAAAAGGCACAGAGAGGAAGTGGTTAAATCACTCATCTAAGGTCACACAGCTGCTGGGACTGGGGGGTGGGTGGGTGCTGAGAGAAGGTGGGGAATGAAGACTGCTCTGCAGGCAGAGGGAACAGCAAGAACAAAAGCTTGGAGGTGAGAACTAATTTGGTTTTTAAGGACTGAGGCCTCACGTGGGGTGGGATGGGATCTAAGAGGGGAGCCTCAAAAATTATCCTGTGTCCTGAGTACTTCCTGGGCCACCTTTGAGTAAAGAATTTAACCTCCCTATGGCCCAGCTCCCTCACTACCTATCTCATGGGGTTGTGGTGAGGATTAAAGGAACTCATTCATATGAAACACTCTGCCTGATACACGGCAGGTGCTCAATAAACGCTAGCTCCTATTGGCATTACTATAATCACTGGCGCTGATGTATTCACTTATTGTAGTGAGGCAGAAGGTCTTTGTGGTTACGAGTGTGACCAGGCTGACCCACTATTAAGAGGTGGAGGACAGAGAAGGCCATACCGTGCTCCACCACAAGGAAAAGAGGATCAGCACGTTCTCTTCTGGGAAGGGAAAAAAAAAGAAGGAAATTCAAAGTACACGGCCGACCTTCCCCCGATTACGAAGCACTGGACTCACGGGAGGGTATGCGGAGGACTGTGCAAGCATACAGGGGTGTGGGGGAGGAAGGCCAATGAACAGATCCACTGCAAAGGGAGGGGTGATGAGGCTCATCGTCTGAGGGGAAGGGAAGCAGAAAACCTTACAGGCTCCTGCACCACAGTGAGGGGAGAGAAAAGCCATCACACAGACTGATTCAAAGCAGAGAGGGAAAAGGCTATGGACTGAACTACTGAAAATAGGGAGATATAAAGCACTAAACTGACCCACTATTAAAAAGAAGAGAGAACCCCAAGGGCTAGAGCGACAGTCTACGAAAAAGAGAAGACAGATAGGGCAATGGACTGATGGCTAAAGGGACGTGAATCCAAACATGAAGACTGATCCACTATAAAATGGTGGTGGTGGTGGTGGTGGTGGTGGGGGGGGGGGGGGGGGGGGGGGGGGGGGGGGGGGGGGGGGGGGTGGTTCTGAAAAAAGCCATGGACTGATGCACTGGGGGACTGGAGGAGGCAGGAATACAAACTCAGGTAGACTCACTGTTAAAGAGGGATGCGGAGGAGTGCGGCGCCACGGATTGATTCCCTACAATGTACAGGAGGGGTGGAATAAACAAGGCCACGGACGGGTCTCCTGAAAGTTGAGGCTAGGAGAAATCCAAACACTCAGATACACCTACTATTAAGGGGGCTGAACACTGTCACAGGCTAGCTCCCTATTAAGTGGTGGTGGGTGGGGGGCGGGTGGGGGTAGGGGGAAAGCCTATGGACGAGTCCACCCTAAGTTGGCGTGGGGAAAAACATAAGCACGCAGATCGATCCATTATACAACGGGAGGGAGAGGTTAGGCCACGGTCAGATCCACTACAAGGGACGAAGGGCTTGAGCAATGCCACACGCAGGTCCACCAGTCGTGGTGGTGGCGGCGGGGAGTCGAACACCAGCAGGCCACCGGCCAAGCCACATCCTCTGCGCGGGGGCGGGAAGGATACGTGGGGTCACGGACGGGGCCCTCCACCCTCCAGGCCCAGAGCTCACCTGTGTGTAGCGTGGCAGTGGCGTTGGAAATGTTGGCAGCTCCGGGGGGCGGGGGCTCCATACGCGGCCCCACCGCCCCCCAGGCCTCGGTTCCGAGGCGGCGGTGGAGGTGGTGGTGGCGGTGGCGGTGGCGGCGGCGGCAGCACCTAGAAGCCGCCCCTGCGTTTCCCTACAGCTCACGTGGGCCCGGGGAGGAGGAGCCCAATGTCCCGCCGCTCGCTGATTGGCCAAAGCGCTATTAATCGGCCGCAAGGCCTCGAGGGGTTGGGGGACGGGCCCTTCCCCACAGAGCTGTGCCGTGATTGGCCTAAGGGGAAATGATGGAACGCTCACGGCCCCTGGAGTCCCGAGGAGGCCCGTTCGGCCTTCCCGGTGCTCCACGCTGATTGGTTTAAGTACTGACGGACTGTGAGCAACTGACGAGGCTCGGGGCGTGTGTCGGGGAGGGGCGGGGGTCTGCCTCACATTGATTGGCTTACATGGGATTGATGGACGCCTCCAAGGACGGGGATGGGTGGCCCTGTTTTTCTGATTGGCGGATGAGGGACTTCTAGACCCCCCCCCTGCCAAAACACCAAGGGGGCGGTGCCGCACGCCACGCTGCTCAGCGGAAGCAGGACTTGTATAGAAATGGGCGTAAGCAGCCGGCGGGAGTGGGTCGGGCTGGGCTCCGCGTAGGCGGGCAGGGCAATTCTATGGTTAGAGACCATAGAGCTGGGTATTAGACGAATTTAGAACACAGCGGAGGTAGGAGGGCAGGATGGCTGTCAGGCACACGAAGGAGCATTGAGTGGCAGAAACGAGATGCCTTCAGAGGGCAGGGTTGAACTGCAGCCAGAGTTAAAAAGGGGAGGAACCTGGCTCTGCATTGATTGGCGGAGGCTGGACTCAACCTAGAATAGGGGCCGGACTGGGGAGAGCGGGATCCAGGTCTGTGCCCATTGGAAGCTGTAACCACTTACAGGCAGGGGCTAGGACAAGGTAGGGCTGAGATGGGTTTGGGTGTAATTTAGGGTACCTGGGGAATGATTGGGTGTGTGAAAGGGTAAACCTTAGGGCCCTTTGTTGTGGGAATGAACAAACCTCCACCATGAATTGGCCCATTCTCTATGGCAATTCGAAGGGTGGTGTCTAGGAAAAGGAATGGAAGAAAGGGTGAGGTGGGGGGCCCAGGTTGCCAAGATGACAGAAGAGAGGGCAGTGCATAAGGTCAACTGGCAAATACTGCCAGGCAACAGGCTGGAGGAAGGACTGCTGGGGCATTTTAGAGGTTCCACAGAGAGACTGGATCTCTGAGTCTCTCAGTAACTTTGTGCCCTAGGAACAGGCCCCCGTGGCAACCAGCAGGGTTTATGGGGAAAAAGAAGGGCCATGTGACTCAAAGGCATTCAGGCTCTTTAATGTCTGAGGATGGGGGGAAGAAGTCAATGGTGAGGCTTCTCTGGGAAATTCTGCAGGCCTTGTAGTTCTCTAAGCCCCTGAAAAAGAGGACAGAAGAGATTGAACAAAGACTAGGTCTGGATTACGCCCCCAGGCTTGCTCTGACCTCCCTCCCTTGACTTCAGCTTAGAGGGAAAGATGGTTCTTCCCTTCTTTCGCTCTCTCCCTTCTTCAGGTCACCACCCTAAACAGAGTCTGGTAGTGGGGTGAGCTGCTCTCACCTCTAGCAACATGTGGATATGGGCTTTGATATTCATGGAGTCCTTGGTGAGGCTGTTGCTGAGCCTAGAGAAAAGAAACAAGAAAGGGCAAAATGGGCCCCACTTATGATTATGAGGATGACCCTTCCTTATCACTTCAAGATCTACTTATATCCTGGATGATTTCCACCTGGCTCATTCCTATGCAGAAATGCTAAGCCACCCTCTGGTTTTCACCGATTCAAAGATTATTAAATGCCTACTGTATGCCAGGCAATTTTAGGCACTAGGAGATAGCAGCAAACACAACAAACAAAACTCCCGGCCTGATGGACTTCAAATTCTTGTAAAGAAAGACATACAAAAAAACCAATGGAATAAAAGCTATGTTGTGTCAGATGGTTCTAACTACAATAAAAAAATTTAAAAATGAGAGAGAATAAGGAGTACAGGAGTGGGGGGCTGCAATTTTAAATAGAGGGCTCAGGGATGGCTTCACTGAGAAGCATTTGAGTAAAGACTTAAAGACAGTGAATTTTGAGTAGTGTGGCTATATGGAGGATGTGTTCCACACACAAGGGGCGGCAAACACAAAGGCACTGAGGTGGGAGTGTGCCTGGCATGTTTGAGGTGCAGCGAAGAGGCCACTCTGGCTGGAGAAGAGTAAGTGAAGGGGGAATGTAAGAGGTGAGGTCAGAGAGGTAATGAGGGAGACAGACTGTGTGAAGCCTACAAGGCCATGGGAAGGACCCTGGCTTTGACCTTAAGTGAGATGGGAGCCAAGGGAAGGTTGCGGCAGAGGAAGGAGGTTGAATTACACGAACCAGTTGGTTGACTCCTTTTCTCTAAGCCAGTTTGGATCAGATCTCACCCAAAAGAATCCTAATTGATATAAAGGGTCAAGGAAGGCCTTTCTCAAGAATGAAGAATGAGAAGGAACTGAAGAATGCCTAATGGTTAAGCAGTAGGAAGGCCTTTTCCACAAAAAGGACAAGAGGCAACAAAGAGTTGTTTGAGAAGTAGTGAGGTTACAGTGTTAGAAATTAAGTGAGTGGTGAGGGAAAGTGGCCTAAGACAAGGTCCAAGAGGTAGGAGAAGGTTAGATCACACAGGGTCTTGATATAATAAGGAATGTGGATTTTATTGTGCTGTCAATGTAGGAGTCAGTTTGAGGGGTAAATGAAACTAAATACTGTTGGAAAAGTAGAGAGCAATAAGATAGGATGTTAAATTGGAAAAAAAAAGTAGTATGAACCCATGTATATACCATTATCTTCCACATTTTTATTTCTAGCCCAGAACTCTCTCCTGAACTTGACTAGGAGTTTCAATGACATCTTCTAAAAATCCACTTCAGTGTTTAATAAGTGCCTCATACTTAACAGGTTCCAGACTAAACTCCTGACCTTCCCCTCCAAATCTACTCCTCCCCTATCTTCTCCATCTCAGATAATGGCAACTCCATCCTTCCAGTTGCTCAGCCAAAAACCTGGACTCCTCTCTCACACTTCACATCCAGTCAGCCATTCTTCTTAAAATCACGACTGTTCCATTGCAGGTAATGCTTCTGATCTCCATGATATGCTTTCTCCATAGCACTGTCAACATCTGACATACTACATCATTCATTTGTTTATTGTTTGTCTCCCCTGACTAGAATGTCAGCTGTATGAGGGCAGATTTTGGTCTTTTTTGTTTCCTGCTCTATCCCCAGGGACCAGAACAGTGTGTGGCACAGAGCAGGCACCCAACGTATGTTGAATGAATAAGTGACTACTCCATTCAAAGGAACCTGAAGTTGGTTGAGTGTATGTTTAGGGGCAGGAAATAAATGAAGTATGGGTGTTGTTACAAGAGAGCAAGAATACTTTTAAAAATATTCTGGGGGTAATGCTTAAAGAGCAGAAGAATGAACCTGATCAGCTCCTAAGGGACAATTTGAACATCAAAAAAGAGAACAAAATTCATTAATGGTATAAGCTTACCTTATGAAAACCTATGAGTTCAACACTTTAAAAGGGAGAAAAATAGAGTTCACCAAATGCTAGCTGTAACACAAAAGGGATATGTTTATTACTACTGATTTATTTTTATTTGCTATGTGAGAAGCAAATTACTACTGATTTAGTATGTAAGGCAGTGTGAATAGTCATATGGTTATGCTGTTTCTTTTTTCTTTCTTTCTTTCTTTTTTTTTTTGAGACGGAGTCTCACTCTGTCACCCAGGCTGGAGTGCAGTGGCGTGATCTCGGCTCACTGCAACCTCCACCCTCCGAGTTCAAGCGATTCTCCTGCCTCAGCCTCCCAAGTAGCTCGGATTACAGGCGCCTGCCACCGTTCCCGGCTAATTTTTTGTATTTTTAGTAGAGACGGGGTTTCACCATCTCGGACAGGCTGGTCTTAAACTCCTGGCCTCAACTGATCCACCCGCCTCGGCCTCCCAAAGTGCTGGGATTACAGGCGTGAGCCACCGCACCCGGCCGTTAGGCTGTTTCTTCTATAATTACATGTCTATTCATGAGACGTGGATGTGTACTCCTTTCTGTGTCATCAGGAAAGAATATACAGAGATTTCATCCCTTCCACTTCTCAAACAAAGAAATATGCTAAGAACAGGAAGAATTGACACTTTTGATCACATAAAATGACCAGAAAGTTAGTTCAAAGTATATCCCAAGTAACCAAATATTTTAAAGAGGAGAGCCAGCTACATAGACTCAAATCCTCATTTCTTAGAAAAATTAAACTTCTAGACAGTCCTACTAATTACAATAAAGCAGTAAGAGTCAACCATATTTTTCATCACACTAATAGACCAGGTTAGTATATCAAAAAGACCAGGCAAGGGGGCAGGCACTGACAATTTAAATACTTCATTTTGGGGAAGTACGTGGAGTCTCAAAACATTAAAATCTATTTGATAGGCTCAGGAATCCTGTGACATAACAAGGAAAGCCTTCTTATACAAACTGGACTTTAGCTGGGCGCGGTAGCTCACACCTGCAATACCAGCACTTTGGGAGGCTGAGGTTGGCAGATCACCTGAGGTCGAAGTTTAAGACCAGCCTGGCCAACATGGCAAAACCCTGTCTCTACTAAAAATACAAAAATTAGCCGGGAGTGGTGGTGGGTGCCTGTAGTCCCAGCTACTTGGGAGGCTGAGGCAGGAGAATCCTTTAAGCCCAGGAGGCAGAGGTTGCAGTGAGCCAAGATCGCACCACTGCACTCCAGCCTGGGCGACAAGAGCAAAATTCCATCTCAAAAACAAACAAACTGGACTTGGTCTAAATGACCACCAGTTCAGAATTGTGTTGACCATGAAAGCAGACCATTTAAATAAACTATTTGCTAATTGTCTGAACACCAAGAATCAGAAATCTCAGCAGGTCTGAGGTTCTTTTGGGTCCACTAACACCTGCTAGTCCTTCCCATGGCTGGAAAGGTTTGAAAAGATAAAAATTACTGAAACTCTAAGGGAGGCAACTCTGGAAAAAATGAATGTAGGAATAGACATAAACATAACCAACAAAGAAGTCTAAATCAATGGTACTCACACTTGTGAGATGTTGTTAATCTAAGTGTATTGCTCAGTGCCCCCATGCTTATTCCATTGAAACCAAGCTCACCTCTCTTGGTAGTTTCACTAGCATGCCAGGCACACTATTCCTCTTGCCAGGAATGCTCTTCGCCAGATAGCCCCATGGCTTCATCACTCAGTCAAATGATTCAAATATCCCTTCCTCTGGGAGGCCTTCCCTAGCTACATTTCAAATCCCTCATCTGTGCTCCCAACTGCCCTTCCCTGCACAAAACCGTATATCAAGCTTGTCCAACCCGCAACCAGTGGGCCACATGCGGTCCAGGACGGCTTTGAATGCAGCCCAACACAAATTCATAAACTTTCTTAAAACATTATGTGATTTTTTTTGCAACTTTTTTCTTCTTTTAGCTCATCAGCTATCATTAGCATTAGTGTATTTTATGTATGGCCCAAGACAAATCTCCCAATGTGGCCCACGGAAACCAAAAGATTGGACACTCCTGCCTTAAACTCAACTGGAGCCCACACTTTCTCTCCCCATCATCCCCAACACAGATCTGCTTCAATAACCACTTTAATTTGCTTCCAGCATACCCTTTCAAATTATTTCAACAAACACAAAGCCGGGTACAGCAGTGCGCCTGTAGTCCCAGTTACTTGGCAGGCTGAAGCAAGGGGATTGCTTGAGCCCAGGAGTTTGAGGATGTAGTATGCTATGATCGCAGCTGTAAACAGTCACTGCATTCCAGCCTGGGCAACACAGCGAGACACCATCTCTTAAAAACAAAAACACAGAGTGTCGACTATATGCTTGTACTACTCTAGTCACCTGGGGTATAAACCAAATCTCCCCCTTTGTAAAACTTATATTCTAATTGGAGGAGACAACATGAGAAAGAAAGAAATTACATAGTAAATATTAGGGGGTAAGTGTTAGTAGAAAAAAAGTAGAAGGAGGGGAATCAAGCATGCCAGGGGCTGTAATTTGAAAGTTAGGTTACAGAGGGCCTCGTTGAGGAAGTGACATTTAAGCAAGACAAGTGAGTGAGGAGAAAGGAAGCCATGTGGGTACTGGGGAAAAGAGCAGTGCAGGCAGAGAGAACAGCTACGGCAATATCCCTGGGGTGGGATCGTTCTTGGGGTGTTGAAAGAAGCTTGTGAAGGTGAGTGTGGCAGGAACACAGTGAATGAATACTAAAATTAGCAGGAAGTGAAATCATAGGTAACTAGTTTTCTTGCTACCAATTCTAACAGGCTGAGACCTCATGGATCTGGTCATAATTGTATTTATGTACAACAGTATAGTCCTTCTAGATTGTAAGCCTTCAAGGAACTCTTCTGTCTTGTTCACTGCCGCATTCCCACTGCTAAGCACAGTGCCTGGCATAGAGAAGATGCCCAATAGATGTTTGCATGAACAATACAAAGATCATTTTTTGCGTGCTTATTATGTGCTACACATGGGCTTTGCAACCCCATTTCTTCAGCCCCAGCTATGAAGAGGAGGGGAGATGAGTCCTTAAGTATCATTCCAGGCAGCCATGGGTAAAGGGAGAAGAGTGTTGGAAATGGTTGTGTTTTTACACACTATCCTCATGGAATGGACTTACTCTGTGAGGAGAGAGCTCTTACGATCAATGAACTTGAGAGCTTCTGCCAGTGTCAACTCCAGGAAAAAACCATATCCCAGGGCCACATAGATGCGTGAAGTATCTGGGCTGAGGAAAGAGAGGTTAAAGGAAGTGGGGAGGAGTCCTTATCACTGTTTAGCATAGTTTATGTTTTGCTCCCCACCCTTCCCCAAATTGAGGCTCTGGGAAGGCAGGGATTTTGTCCTATTTTATTCACTGTCACATCCCCAGCACCTAGCTTATATCCTACTGGGATATAAAACCTCGCATAGTGCCTGGTACATAGAAGATACTCAAAAAAATATATGTTGCATGAGGGAAGGGGTAAGCTGAACCCTGTGGGCTCAGAGGGGTGGGTAGACACTCACACCACTGTGTCAACGAAGAAGTTACAGCCCAAATCCACCTGCATATATAACTCCGAGTGCTTAGCTTCCTGTGGGGCCAGGGAAAAAGAGGTAGGGGTCAGTGGTGAACTCTTAGGTCAGGTGATAGGTTTGGGTCTGGAGTCTCTCTTCCCATTTCCCTCCCTTGCCCACACATACCAAAAAAAATGGCACCCAATCCCATAGTCTTTACCTGGAGTCGCTCAATGACATTTCTCAGTTGAAGGTATTTGGCCAGCTGCTCATATACCTTGTCTCGATGGTCCAGCACCTTTCTGATGGGACGAAAGTACAATGGTGACCAATAGGCAGCCCCATTCCTCCTAGTATACCTCATATCATGACTCTCTGAGACTCTCATGTCACCATACACTGAAAAGGCTTTTCAGTGCATAAGTTAATTTTGGGCTCTGGGTCAGACTGCCTGGGTTTAGATCTGGGCTCTATCCTTTATAGATGTGTGACTTTGGCAAGTAAATAACCTGTTTGGGACTCAGTTTCCCCATTTATAACATACAGATGACAGTATTACCTTGTAGAGTCATTAGGATTAAATGAGCATTTACTACAAAGCATCTAGAATAATGCCTACCAAATGGTAAACTCTCTATATACGTGTTAGCTATTATTACTATTATTACACTCCCAATATTGAACTCCAATCATAATGTCCCATCCTCACCCTAGAAAAATCCTCCATCCCTTTTAGGACGCTCATAGTCCTAGTTCTGAACACCTTATTTCCTGCTTAGATTAACAAAGATTGCAATAATATTTCTTCATACTCATTGAATCTCTACTATGTTTCAGGCATCCATGCTAAATTCTTTACAAAGATGGGACACATCAAAAACTCAAAACCACTGCATGGGGAAGGTTCCAGAAAACTCCCCATTTCACAGAAGAGTAAAGTTTATAGGGCACAGAAAAGCGAGGTAGGACGTACTCACAAGGTTGAAGAATGGCCGAGCCAGGATTTGAACCCGACAACTGTGGCTCCAGAAAACAAGCCTTAATCCGTTAAATTTCGGAGGCCGCGCATGCGCTGACACGCCCCCTGCTATGAACGCCACGTCCCAGCCAAACTGCACCCCGGATGTCGTCCCCACTTCACGCTCCAAGGAGCGCGGGGCCAGACTCTGAACGCCTCGCCCGCCAATCCAAAGGGTTGGCCCTAACTTTGAACGCCCCACCCACCACGTGGAATGTTCCAAACGCCCCGCCCCCCGCACTGTCACTCACCGCAAGTCCCGCTGCAGCACGTCACTGATGAAGGTCTCGTAGCGCAGCACTTTCTCCCCCGTGGCCTCCACCGCCCGCCGCTTAGGGGGCGTCGCCATGATGGGCTCCTGGGGAGTGGGGAGGGGGAAGACCATGTTGACCGCTCCAGTTTGGCCTCACACACAGTTCATCTCTACCCTCTCAACGCTGGGAATCGGCTTGTCCGGCTCAAGCTGGGGGTTCAGCCTTCCGCCCCTCCCAACTCGGGGACCCGGCCACCCAGGGACACCCAAGCGCGGCCTTTACCTCAGGGCCGCCAGCAATAAGAACGGTTGGTAGGAACCGCGGCTTCCGGGTGGCGCGGGTGAATGACGTAAGTGGCAAGCGCGCTGGCCAACCAAATAGCCAGGTGGGGAGGGGCGGGCCTGAGTGGAAGAAGACGGGCCAAAGGGGAGAAGAGAAGGGCGGGGCTTCACGGAATCCGAGGAGATCAAAGAAGACTAGGGCGTGGGAGCAGGGGCGTCTGGCAATAAACCGGCCAATGGGGGTCTGCAAAAGCGGCGCCTGGAGGCTATGGAGACCGTGCGTGGCTGGTGGGGGTGGGATTTAATGGGATTTGGCGGGTTCTAAGGTAGGCGCGACGCACAGGTGGAGGTAGAGAGAGGAAGTGAAGAGTTTACTATTTAAAAAGACCTAAACATTGACTATAGTTCTGGTCTATAAGGAAGATCCCGTGTGATCTGTCGGCCTGGATATTGATTTTTCACACGGGAGGTTTGGGTTTCACTCCTGGCAATGGGACTGAGTATGAGCATTTAAAAGGTTTTAAACAGAGACAGATTTTCTAAAATTCGTATTTGATAACTCCAGCTCTGCACCCGCAACCCATAAGTGAGGCTCAAGTGGAAATTGACAACGCTCTGTGTCTAATCACCTCGTTTGATAGTCAAATGGAGAGGGTGGCTGAAGTCCTCTGCCGACGATTGGCCATCTTGTAGTTAGGCATAGTTCCCATGTTTTTATTTAAATGGTAAGGTTTTTGTGAATTTATTCTTATGCACTAGAGTGACTGAGTGAATTTATTTTTCAGGTTAGATTTTCAAACAAGAACTTATAACCCAGCAAGAATGGGCCTTTGCCTGGAGAAGAATCCAGACCGTGGGATGAATCCCCAAATGCTATTTCCGTCTGTAGAGCCTAGAGCACCCACCCCTACCAAGGAAGTCTTCCCAGATAATTTGTGTTTCATATGTAAAAGCAAGTTTTTTTTTCAAATGCTCAAAACCCAAGCAAGTTAAGCCCTTCCTTCTTTCCTTCCTTCCTTCCTTCCTTCCTTCCTTCCTTCCTTCCTTCCTTCCTTCCTTCCCTCTCTCTTTTTTTTTTTTCTCTTTTCTCTTTTTTTTTTTTTTTTTTTTTGACAGGGTTTTGTCCTAGGTGAGTGCATGGTATGATCATGACTCCCGCCTCAGCCTCCAGAGTAGCTGGGACTACTGGCATACACCACCACGCCCATCTAATTAAAAAAAAAATCTTTTTAGAGACAAAGTCTCACTGTGTTTCCCAGGCTGGTCTCAAACTCCTAGGCTTAAGTGATTTACCTGCCTCGGCCTCCCAAAATGCCAGGATATAGGCATGAGCCAGCACACCTGGCCAAGTTAAGCTTTTCTTTGCCCTTAGAACGAGATAATTGTAAAATGAAAACATTGAGATTAATTTTTTTTGTCTGTAAATCTCATGTTACATATAGTTTAAATTACATTGAGTGTGATTAGAATAGATACTAGGTAGAAAAATATCTAGTTAATCTGTACCACTTTCCTGTAAAAAGACAGAAAAGAAGACACATATTTATTTAACAGAGAACACAGTTCTGATGGGCTGGAGATGAGTCTGTGTAAGTCTATTAACTTACATTTCACAAAAAAGAATTTTTTACTTAAAAATGTATTTCCAACTTTATTTTTACATTTCAAACCTACAGAAAAGTTGACAGTGAACACTCATATACCCTGCACTTAAGTTCGCCAGTTGTTTTATTTTGAATTTTTAAAATTTTTTTAGAGGCGGGGTCTTGCTCTTTTGCCTAGGCTAGAGTGCAGTGGTGTGATCTCGGTTCACTGCAACCTCCGCCACTGGGCTCAAGCGATCCTCCCGCCTAAGCCTCCTGAATAGCTGGGACTACAGGCATAAGCCACCATGCCCAGCTAATTTTTGTAGAAATGGGGTTTCACCATGTTGCCTAGGCTGGTCTCAAACACCTGAGCTCAATCAGTTCGCCCAACTCGGCCTCCCAGGGTGCTGGGATTACAGGCGTGAGCCACCATGCGCAGCCTGGATTCACTCGTTGTTAATATTTGATCACATTTGCTTTCTTTCCAGACCATAGGATAATTGTTGACATGGCTGCATAGCATTCCATTCTTTGGATGGCCTCAGATTTTTGAGCCACTCCTCTGTCACTGGATATTTGAACGTGTTCAGATATTTTCATTGTTATAACCAGGATGGGATAACAGTCTTTGCTGTCAAATTTTTGTGCGGAGCCGTGATTATTTCCTTGTGACAAATTCCTAGAAGTAGAATTTATAGATTTTTTTTGAGACAGAGTCTCACTTTGTTGCCAAGGCTGGAGTGTAGTGGTGTGATCTCTGCTCATGGCAACCTCCGCCTCCCGGGTTCAAGTGATTCTTCTGCTTCAGCCTCTGGAGTAGCTAGGACTACGGGCACACACTACCACGCCACCTAGCTAATTTTTGTATTTTTAATAGACACAGGGTTTCATCATGTTGGCCAGGCTGGTCTCGAACTCGTGGCCTCAAGTGATCTGCCCACCTCGGCCTCCCAGGGCGCTGGGATTACAGGCATGAGCCACCTCACCCGGCCGAATTTATGGATTTAAGGGAGGTCACTGCATTGTAAATCAAGTGTTGAGTGACAGTGGTATGCATGACAGTGAACCTCCTCATCTAAGCTCTGTATCAGGGGTCAGCAAATTATGGCCCCTGGTTTGCTGGCCCTTCACAGTTTCCTATAGCCTGCAAACTAGGAATACTATTTACATCTTTAAAGGGCTTGAGAAAAGTAAAAATAATGTTTTGTGACACATCAAAATTATATGAAATTTGTATTTTAGTGTCCATTAATAAAATTTTCTTGGAACACAAGTCTCACTCATGCGTTTACATATTGTCTGTTACGGCTTTCACGCTATAATGGCAGAGTTGAGTAGTTGCCAAAGAGACCATATGGTATGGACATCCTAAAGTATTTACTATCTGGCCTTTTACAGAAAAGGTATGCTAACCGCTGCTCCGTACAATGTCTGTCACCAATACAGAGGTTGGAGCTTTAACCAGGTGGGTCTCCCTGGCTTCCACTGGCAACCTCTTAACCTGGCTTATGGGTGCACATTTTCAGGCTGGTGCTTCTGGGAGATATGAGAGACGCAGTCAGCCTGTTTCCAGCTCCAAGATGTGAGATGGACTGTGTCTCTTATGTCTGCATTTGCATCTTCTCTCCTTTCCATCCAACTTCCTGCCCCCAGCTCTGACTCATAGGTCTCTGTCTTTTCCTTTTCCCAAGAAGAGCAAGAAATGACTAAGGCCTAGGGGAGGCTGCATTCCCCTGGTAGCTAATGATGTAGAACATCTTGCCATGTGCTTATTTGTCATCTACATGTCCTTTATGGTGAAATGTCTCTTCACATTCTTTGCTCATTTACCAAATGGATTGCTTTAAAAAAAAAAAAAAAAACTTGAGTTTTGAGAGTTCTTTACATATTCTAGGTATGAGTTCTTTGTCAGATACGTGGTTTGCAAATATTTCCTCCCAGGCTGTAGTTTGTCTTTTTGTCCTCTTAACAAGGTCTTTGTTAGAGCAAACACGTTTAATTTTGAAGTCTAGTTTATTGATTTAAAAACATTTTTTGGATCATGCTTTTGTTGTTGTGTCTAAGGACTCTTCACAAGCCCTAGCTCCCAAAGACGTTCTCCTGTGTTTTATTTTTAAAGTTTTTTAATTTTATGTTTGACATTTAAATCTGTGATCTGTTTTTAAAAAACAGCTTTATTGAGATGTAATTCACATACAATAAAACCCACACATTTGAAGTATACAGTTCAGCAGTTTTTAATATATTCACAGAATTATTTTTTTTTAATTTTTTTTTTTTTTGAGACAGGCTCACCGCCAGACCAGAATCATGGTGGATCTTACACCTCAACTTCGGCCTCCCAAAGTACTGGGGTTACAGGTGTGAGGCACCGCGCCCAGCAATCTAGAGTATTTTCATCACCCCAAATAGAACTCCTGTGCCCACTCCTCATGTGTTCTCCCCACCCCAGCCCTAAGCAACCACAAATTTAATTTCATCTGTATAAATTTGTGTATTCTTCACATTTCAATAAATAGAATCATATACACTATATGGCCTTTTATGCCTGGCTTCTTTCACTTAGCATAATGTTTTTAAGTTTCATTTGTCCATGTTATAACACTTATTAGTACTTTATTCCTTTCTATGGCTGAATAATAGTCCCTTGTGCGTATATGCCACATTTTGTTTATTTCTCTTACCAATTTCAGTAAAATGTAAAGTCCTTACTCCTTTTAAGTCCCTTTTCCTCCCCCTTTATAACATTAAATGTTAAATAAATATTTCCTCTCTCTATATTGGGAATCATCTCAATGTTGTAATTTATACTTCAACCATCAAGCACCATTTAATAAACTTGAGAGGGAAAATAAAGTCTATTTATTGAAATTTTTGCTCCTTTTGTTGTTTTCCTTTCTGATGTTCCAAGATTCCTTCTTATATCATTGCCCTTCTGTTGTAAGGATTTTCTTTAGCCATTCTTTCAAGGTAAGTCTGCTGGTAACACATGCTCTTAGTTTTCCTTCATCTGAGAATGTCTTGATCTCACCATCATTCCTAAGGACATTTCTGCCAGCTAAAGAATTCTTGGTTGGTATTCCTTTTATGTCATCTCTTGAAAACTGTTGTGCCACTTCCTTCTGGCCTCCATGTTTTCCGATGAGAAATTCACTGTCATTAAAATTATTTTTCTTATGTAGATAAGATGTCGTTTCCTCCTGCTTTCAAGAATTTTTATTTGTCTTTAGGCCAGGCATAATGGCTTGTAATCCCAGCAATTTGGGAGGCTGAGGTGGGCAGAGCACCTGAGGCCAGGCACTCGAGACTAGACTGGCCAATATGGTGAAATTCCCATCTCTACTAAAAATACAAAAATTAGCTGGACGTGGAGGCACGTGCCTGTAATCCCAGCTACTCAGGAGGCTGAGGCAGGAGAATCGCTGGAACCCAGGAGGCAGAGGTTGCAGTGAGCTGAGATCATGCCCCTCATGCCCCTGCACTCCAGCCTGGGCAACAGAGCAAGACTCTGTCTCAAAAAAAAATTTTTTCTTTGACTTTAGTTTTCAAAAGTTTGACTCTGATGTGCCTCAGCATGGATATCTTTACGTTTATCCTGTTTAGGGTTTGCTCATCCTTTTGAATCTGTTTGTATTCAACAGGTTTATATTTTTAGCCAAATATGGCAAAATTTCAGACATTGTTTCTTTGAATACCTTTTCAGCTCTTTCCTCTGTCTTCTCTCTTTCCTGGACTTTGATAACACAAATGATCGAATTTTTGGTTCCACTGGTCCCTGAGGCTCTATTCATTGGTTTTCAGTCTACTTTTCTCTGTTGTTTGAAGTAATTTCTATTGTTCTATCTTCGTGTTTCGTGATTCTTTCTTGTGTCCTCTTCATTCTGCCTTTGAACCCATTCACTGAGCTTTAGATTCAGTTATTGTGAGACAAAGTACCATATGTAAGAAGCTATGTTTGCTCATTCAGCTTACCAGCAGAATTTCACAAAATCCCTTATCAGTAGAATTTTACAAAGCCCCTGACTCAGTGACTCAGCACCACCCGCTGGAAGAATGTTCTGAAGATGATCAGCAGGATGGAGGACAGCCTGCCGTGTCCCTTGTGTGAATCACAGCAGTTTTAGAAAGGATAAGTTCAACGATCCTAATCCTGGCCTCTTCCTATACAGAAGATAACGTCTGACAGGATTAATAATTAGGCCTCTGTAATCTATAACCACATGTGCCCTCATACCCAAGCCTTGATGTGATTTTGCTCTAACGTAACTTCTGAGCACATTTGATGTAACTTCTAAGCTACATGCAGAGCTGCCACCACCTGTGTTTAAACTATGGCCTAAAACAGTTGGGGCAGTTTAACAGAAACTCTCTGAAAGACTCTCTCCGGTTGCAATCTTCAGTAAGAGTTCTGAATAAAATTAACTTAGGCCAGGCACGGTGGCTCACACCTATAATCCCAGCACTTTGGGAGGCTGAGGCGAGCGGATCTCTTGAGTTCAGAAGTTCAAGACCAGCCTAGGCAACATAGCCAAACCCCGTCTCCACAAAAATACAAAAATTGGCCGGGTACAGTGGCGCATACCTCTAGTCCCAGCTACTCAGAAGGCTGAGGTGGGAGGCTTGCTTGAGCCCAAGAGATGGAGTCTGTCTGCAGTGAGCCGACATTGTGCCACTGCACTCCAGCCTGGGTGACAGAGACCCTGTCTCAAAATAATAATAATAATAATAAAAATAATAACTTTAATTCTTTAAAAGCCTGATTTTTTTCTTTAGTTGACAGTATTTTTCAGTTCTAAAATTTTCATTTGGAAATTTTATGATGGCAGAGCCCTCATGAACTAATCACCTTCCAAAGGCCACACCTCTTAATACTGCTACATTAGGGATTAAGTTCCGATCTACTAATATTGGGAAATACGTTCAGACTATAGCAGGCCCCCTCCATTTTCTCCTGAACATGCATGCAGATTTGCTCATGTGCAGTCTTTCCAGACCACTTGGGATAGGTGGGATCTTATTAAGGCCTTTTTTGCCTGTCTCATTCCCTGTATCTCCCTGTTAAATTTATTACTGAACCGTTGATTTATTACTTACCCCAGTCAGTATCAAGACCTCCGAATGTCTCTGATATTGACCTTTCCTGGTTGTTAGCCACTGAGATCACTGTTGTTTTATTGTTTGTTTGTTTGTTTTAAGACAGAGTCTGACTCTGTTGCCCGGGCTGGAGTGCAGTGGTACAATCTTGGCTCACTGCAACCTCAGCCTCCCGGGTTCAAGCAATTCTCGTGCCTCAGCCTCCCGAGTAGCCTGGATTACAGGCATGCTCCTCCACGCCTGGCTAATTTTTGTATTTTTAGTACAGACAGCGTTTTACCATGTTGACCAGGCTGATCTTGAACTCTTGACCTCAAGTGATCCACCCCCGCTTGGCCTCCCAAAGTGCTGGGATTACAGGTGTGAGCCACTGCACCCCGCCTGAGATCACTGTTGTGTTGTGTTGTTTTGTTTTATTTTATTTTATTTCATTTTATTTTATTATTATTTTATTTATTTTATTTTGAGATTAAGTCTCGGCTCACCGCAACCTCTGCCTCCCAGGCTCAAGCGATTCTCCTGCCTCAGCCTGAGATCACTGTTGCTTTAAGTTTTGCTCCTGTGCATAGAATTTTCCTCACTGCTCTAAATAAAGTCAGGCCTCTCCTGCAGCAGAGCTGCTGGTTCTTTGGGTCTGCCCTTTCTTGGTGGAGCTTCTGTGCCTCAGAGCTGGAGGAGATAGTAACAGCTCTAGATTAAAACACCACAGGCACCTACTGTTCTTACTGAGATCTGAGCTTCAGTAGATTTTCTTTTACTTTTTCCTATCAGAGCTTGTCAGAACACTTAATATATTGATTTTTAAAAATATTTTATTTTTTGTGGGTACATAGGTGTATATATTTATGGGGTACATGACATATTTTGATACAGGCATACAATGTATAAAAATCACATCAGGGTAAATGGAGTATCCATCACCTCAATCATTTAGCCTTTCTTTGTGTACAAACAATCCAATTATAGTCTCAGTTATTTTGAAATGTACAATAAATTATTGTTGACTGTAGTCACCCTGTTGTGCTATCAAATACTAGATCTCATTCATTCTATCTAATTATATTTTTGTACACATTAGCCATTCCCACTTCTCCTGCAACCTCACCACCCTTCCTGGCCTCTGGTAACCATCATTCTATTCTTTATCTCCATGAGTCCAATCGCATTAATTTTTAGCTCCCACAAATAAGTGAGAACATGTGAAGTGTGTCTTTTTGTTCCTGGCTTATTTCACTTAATATCTTCCAGTTCCATCCATGTTGTTGCAAATGACAGGATCTCATTCTTTTTTTGTGGCTGAATAGCACTCCATTGTGCATATGTACCACATTTCCTTTATCCATTCATCTGTTGACAGACACTTAGGCTCCTTCCAAATCTTGGCTATTGTGAACAGTACTGCAATAAACATTGAAGTGCAGATATCTCTTCAGTATACAGATTTTCTTTCTTTCTTTCTCTCTCTCTTTCTTTTTTTCTTTTCTTTCTTTCATACAGGGTCTCACTCTGTCACCCAGGTTGGAGTGCAATGGCTTGATCTTGGCTTGCTGCAGCCTTGACCTCCTAAGCTCAAACAATCCTCCCGCCTCAGCTTCTTGAGTAGCTGGGACTACAGGCATGTGCCACCATGCCAGGCTAATTTATATATATATATATCTAATATATATATTAGAGACGGGTTTCATCATGTTGCCCAGGCTTAGGATTATGTTTTCTATTTCTGTGAATAATGTCATTGGTATTTTGACAGGGGTTGCATTGAATCTGTAGATTGCTTTTGGTAGTATGGTCATTTTAACAACATTGATTCTTCCAATCCATGAACACAGAATATGTCTCCATTTTTTGTGTCCTCTTCAATTTCTTTGTTTCACAGTTTTATTGTGGAGATATTTCACTTCTTTGGCTAAGTTTATTCCTAGGTATTTTATTTTATTTGTAGGTATTGTAAATGGGATTACTTTGCTGACTTCTTTTTCAGATGCTTTGTTGTTGGCATATAGAAATGTTATTGATTTTTGTATGTTGATTTTGTATTCTGCAACTTGACTGAATTTGTTTATTCTAGTAGTTTTTTGGTGGAGTCTTTAGGCTTTTCTAACTGTAAGAACATATCATCTGCAAACAAGGATAATTTGACTTTTTCCTTTCCAATTCAGATGCCCTTTATTTCTTTTTCTTGTCTGATTGCTCTAGCTAGGACTCCCAGGACTATGTTGAATAACAGTGGTGAAAGTGGGTATCCTTGTCTTGTTCCAGATCTTAGAGGAAAAGCTTTCAGTTTTTCTCCATTTGGTATGATACTAGCTGTGGGTCTGCCACATATGGCTTTTATTATGTTGAGGTGTGTTCCTTCTATACCCAGTTTTTTGAAGGTTTTTGTCATGAAGGGATGTTGAATTTTATCAAATGCTTTTTAGCATGAGTTGAAATGATCATTTGGTTTTTGTCATAACCAACAATTGAAGCGAAAACTAATAAAATGCTACACTTTAACTTCATTCCCCAGCTATTAAACTTTTTGTTGTTTCTATTTATAGCTTATTATACTGTCTGTATCTTGAAAAGTTGTGGTATTATTATTTTTGATAGGTTCATCTTTTAGTCTTTCTACTCAAGATAGGAGTAGTTTACATACTGCTGTTACATTGTTACACTATTCTGTGTTTTTCTGTGTACTTATTAGTACCAGTGAGTTTTGCACCTTCATGTTTGAAGGATATTTTTACTGAATATACTATTATAGGGTAAAAGATGTTTTTCCTTCAACACTTTAAATATGTCATGCCACTGTTTCCTGGCCTGTAAGGTTTTTTGTCTCCTCTGACTGTATATTTTCAAATAGCCTGTCTTCAAGCTCACTAATTCTTTTTCTGCTTGATCAATTCTGCTCTTAAGTGACTCTGATGAATTCTTCAGTATGTTAATTGCATTTTTCATCTCCAGAATTTCTGCTTGATTCTTTTTATTTCAATCTCTTTGTTAAATTTATCTGATAGAATTTCAAATTCCTTCCCTGGGTTACCTTGAATTTTGTTGAGCTTCCTCAAAACAGCTATTTTGAATTCTCTATCTGAAAGGTCACGTATCTCTGCCTCTCCAGGATTGGTTCCTGGTGCCTTATTTAGTTCATTTGGTGAGGTCACGTTTTCCTGGATGGCCTTAATGCTTGAGGATGTTCATTGGTGTCTGGACATTGAAAAGTTAGGTATTTATTGTAGTCTTTGCAGCCTGGACTTGTTTATACCTGTCCTTTTTGGGAAGGCTTTGCAAGTATTCGAAAGAACTTGAGTTTTGTGATCTAAGTCTTTGGCCACTGCAGTCATATCTGCATTAGAGAGCACCCTGAGCTGAGTAATGCTGTGACTTTTGCAGAATGGTAGAGGTAGCTCTTTGGTGATCTTGGGTAAGATCCAAGATAATTCCCTGTATTGCCAGGCAGAGACTCTTGCTCTCTTCCCTTACTTTTCCCCAAACAAATGAAGTCTCTCTGTCTGTGCTGAGCTGCCTGTAGCTGGAGGAGGGGTGACACAAGCACCTCTGTGTTTACAACAACTAGGACTTCGCTGGGTCAGACCCAAAGCCAGCACAGCACTGGGTCTTGCCCAAGGTCCGTGGTGTCCATTGCCTGGGTACCGCCTATGTTCACCCAAGGCCCAAGGACTCTACAGTCAGCAGGTGGTGAATCCAGCCAGGCTTGTGTATTTCCTTTTGGGCAGTGAGTTCCTCCAGGCCCCAGGCAGGTTCAGAGATGCCATCCAGGAGCCATGGCCTGGAGTCAGGAACCTTAGGAATCGACCTAGTGCTCTATTCTACTGTGGTGGAGCTGGCACCCAAGTTGTAAGACAAAGTCCTTCCTACTCATGCTTCCCCTTTCTTCAAGCAAGGACGTCTCTCCCTGTGGCTACCACCACTCTAGGCTTGCAGAAGTTACTGCCTGGCTACTGTTGATGTTCATTCGAGGCCCAAGAGCTTGTCAGTCAGCTTGTGGTGAATGCTGCCAGTCCTGAGTCTCTTCCTTCAGGGCAATGGACTCCCCTCTGGCCCAAGGCAGGTCAAGGAGCCAAGGCCTGGAATCAGGGACCCCAGGAGCCTAGTTGCTGCTCTACCCCACTGTGGCTAAGCTGGTACCCAAGCTGCAAGACAAAGTCCCCTTCACTCTTCTCTCTTCTTTCCTCAAGCAGAAGGAGTCGCTCCCCATAGCCACCACAGCTGGGAATGTGCTGGGTCACACCTGATGCCAGCATGGTTCTGAATCTCACCCAATGCCCATGGTGAGTAGTGCCTGGCTATCACCTCTAAGTATTCAGGGCCTAATGGCTCTTTAGTCAGTAGGTGATGACACCTGCCAGGACTGGATCCTTCCCTTCAAGGCAGCAGGTTCCTTTCTGGCCTAGGGTGTGTCTAAAATGCCTGGGAGCTAGGGCCTGGAATGAGGGCCTCAGAATTCTGCCTGGTATCCTATTCTACTGTGGCCGAGCTGGTATCCAAGTTGCAAGACTTTAACTCTTCCCTCTCCTCTCCCCAGGCAGAGGGTAAGAGTCTCTCCCAGAGCTCCAAGCTGTGCTGCCTGGGGTTAGGAGAGGGGTGACACAAGCACTCCCTTGGCCACCCCAGCTGCTGTCTCACTAGGTCACATGCACCCCAAGTCCATTGGCTCTAAGCTCAGCACAGCACCAGGACTTGCCTAGGAATTGCAGTCCTTGTGGCCTAGACTGCCTTTCAAGTTTATTTAAAACCCCAGAGTTTTTATTTATATTTTTTATTTTGCTTTAAGTTCCAAGATGCACGTACAGAACGTGCAGGTTTGTTACATAGGTATACATGTGCCATGGTGGTTTGCTGCACCTATTGACCTGTCATCTAAGTTCCCTCCCCTTGCCCCCTACCCCCTGACAGGCCCTGGTGTGTGATGTTCCCCTCCTTGTGTCCATGTGTTCTTATTGTTTAACTCCCACTTATGAGTGAGAACATGCAGTGTTTGGTTTTCTGTTCCCGTGTTAGTTTGCTGAGGATGATGGCTTCCAGCTTCATCCATGTCCCTGCAAAGGACATGATTTCATTCCTTTTTATGGCTGCATAGTATTCCATGGTGTATGTGTACCACATTTCCTTTATCCAGTCTATCATTGATGGGCATTTGGGTTGGTTCCATGACTTGGCTATTGTGAATAGTGCTGCAATAAACATATGCATGCATGTGTCTTTATAGTAGAATGATTTATATTCCTTTGGGTATCTACCCAGTAATGAGATTGCTGGGTCAAATGGTATTTCTGGTTCTAGATCCTTGAGGAATCGCCATACTGTCTTCCACAATGGTTGAACTAATTTATATTCCCACCAACAGTGTAAAATAACACCACACATCTACAACCATCTGATCTTCGACAAACCTGACAAAAACAAGCAATGGGGAAAGGATCTCTTATTTGATAAATGGTGCTGGGAAAACTGCCTAGCCATATGTAGAAAACTGAAACTAGACCTCTTCCTTACACTTTATACAAAAATTAACTCAAGATGGATTAAAGACTTAAATGTAAAACCCCAAACCATAAAAACCCTAGAAGAAAACCTAGGCAATACCATTCACGACATAGGCATGGGCAAAGACTTCATGACTAATACACCAAAAGCAATTGCAACAAAAGCAAAGAAATGGGATCTAATTAAACTAAAGAGCTTCTGCACAGCAAAAGAAACTATCATCAGAGTGAACAGGTAACCTACAGAATGGGAGAAAATTTTTGCAATCTACCCACATGACAATGGTCTAATATCCAGAATTTACAAGGAACTTAAACAAATTTACAAGAAAAAACAAATAACCCCATCAAAAAGTGGGCAAAGGATATGAACAGACACTTCTCAAAAGAAGACATTTACGTGGCCAACAAAAATATGAAAAA
>NW_026652282.1:42630912-42635172 GCF_009828535.3 Hylobates moloch
CAAAAAAAAAAAAAAATTAATTCTTTAAAAGCCTGACTTTTTTTCTTCAGTTGACAGTATTTTTCAGTTCTAAAATTTTCATTTGGAAATTTTATGATGGCAGAGCCCTCATGAACTAATCACCTTCCAAAAGCCACACCTCTTAATACTGCCACATTAAGGATTAAGTTCCAACCTACGAAGTTGGGAGACACATTCAGACCATAGCAGGCCCTCTCCATTTTCTCCTGAACACGCATGCAGATTTGCTCATGTGCAGTCTTCCAGACCACTTGGGATAAGTAGGATCTTATCGAGGCCTTTTTTGTCTGTCTCATTCCCTGTATCTTCCTGTTAAATTTATTACTGAACTGTTGATTTATTACTTACCCCAGTCAGTATCAAGACCTCAGAATGTCTCTGATATTGACCTTTCCTGGTTGTTAGCCACTGAGATCATTGTTGTTTTATTGTTTGTTTGTTTTTGTTTTGAGACGGAGTCTTGCTCTGCCGCCCAGGCTGGAGGGCAATGGTGCGATCTCAGCTCACTGCAACCTCAGCCTCCCTGGTTTAAGCAATTCTCTGCCTCAGCCTCCCCAGTAGCTGGGATTACAGGTGCCCGGCTAATTTTTTTTTGTATTTTTAGTAGAGATGGGGTTTCACCATCTTGCCCAGGCTGATCTTGAACTCCTGACCTTGTGATCCACCCGCTTCAGCCTCCCAAAGTACTGGGATTACAGGTGTGAGCCACCCCGCCCAGCCATATTCAGAATTTTTATAAGGGCCAGGAGTAATACTTTTGTTTCTTGACAGATTTTTCCCAAGTCCATTTAATAACTAGATTTTTATGTTCCACTTGCCCTGAGGATTGGAGATGGTATGGGGCATGAAATTTTAATGAGTACTCCAGAGATTTTGCAAGCAAGAGGTTTATCTCTGATGTAAAATGAGTTTCTTTGCCTGACTCGATCCATAAAGGGATGCCAAAGTGAGGTATAATCTCAGTTATCAATTTCTTCACCATTGTTTTGCCATTAGGACCTCTAATCCGTCCATGAAACCTGCAGACTATAGCCAAAGAGCAGGAAAAGCCAAGGCTGGAAGTAAATCTATGAAATGTATCTGGAGTGCTGCAAGGAGAAGCATGGGCCTTGGAAGACTGCCTGAGGAGTGTTGGTTTCCTCCAAAAAATGTGATGAGATTTACAAGTAATGCACTGGGAAATAATTTGGACAGAAATTTTGTAGATCCCAGGGTAAAATCAATTATTCTTTAGTTCCTCAACTATCCCCCATATGCACATATGTCCCATCTGATGAGACATAAGTACAAGCCAAAAGGTTAAATGAAAAGGGTCCACAGGAAGTCCATTTGGCCCAATATACAATCCATCTGATAATTACTTGGCACCCTTTTGTACCCATTTATCTTTTTCATATTTCGGAGCATTTGCCTGAAAATGAATAATATCAATTAGGGATAAATGTAAGTTTATAAATTGGGTGGGAAAATAAAAAGGGGGTCAGTTTTTGGCTGTGTGCTTAGCAGCCTTTTCTCTCCTATCATTCCTAAAGATATGGTATCAGTCTCCTTAGTGTGGGATGGACAATGAACAATAGCAATTTTAGTATGAAGGTGAACAGCCTGTGATAAAGCAGCGATTATATGTCCATTAGCAATAGGAGTACCAGCAGAGGTTCAGAATCCACGGGATTTCCAGATTGTGCTAACAGCATGACAGACTCCAAGAGCATATCGGAGTCAGTGTAAATAGTGGCAGTTTTTCCTTTTACCAATGTGCAAACTCTAATAACAGCTATAAGTTCAGAAGCCTGGGCTGACTTTATAGTCAGCAAAGAGTATGCCTCAAGCATTTCATGTGGGGAAACTATGGCATAGCCAGTTATTATGTTTCCCTTAAAATTAAATTTGCAAGAACCATTACGAAATAGCAGCACGGCTAGGTTGTCTAAAGGAGAGTCTGAGAGATCCCTTTATGGCTTTGAATTCATTTCTATAGCTGCTAGGCAATCAAGTGGAATGGAATGAGGCTCTTCATCATCAGGGAGGGGTAGGAGTGTAGCAGGATTTAGTGTCACAAAGGCGTAAGACGATGGAGGGATTGGTTCACAGGGCTTGCTCCTAGGTGCTCTGTCCATGTGTAGAGAGGTGCTGCATCTTAAGAACTTGGAAGAGAGTGGACACAGCATGGGAAACATCGAAGTGGATGGGGGAGCCTAATGTATGGGTGCTGACACCCATACATTAGGTAATACAGTAATTAGGGCGGCAGCTGATGCTACTGCATGCAGGCATGGGGGCGTGTCTGCTGCCACAGTATTCCATTGGCATGAGAAATATGCTACAGGTTGTATCTGAGAGGCAAAGGGTTGCCCTAGAATACCTGCAGCAATCTCACTATTTTCATGACAATAGAGGTGAAAACGTTTATCAAAATTAGGTAAGCCAAGAGCAGGGGGTAGGACAATGCTAATTTTGAGGCTTCAAAAGAAGTTAATGCCTCTGAAGGCCAGAGAATGGTCTCTGGAGTGGTATCTGGAAGGAGGGCATATAGTGGGTTGGCAATAGCCACAAAACTAGGACTCCATGGTGGTCAATAGCCAGCTGCCCCTAGAAATTTACACAGCTGCTTTTTCATTTTAGGGAGAGGAATGGATAAAACTGACTTGAGGTATTTTGGGGTGAACTTCTGAGTGCCCTGAGGTATTTCATGTTCTAAGTAAGTAACAGTTGTTTGCACTAACTGAAGTTTAGATCTAGAGGCTTTATGGCTTCAGTCAGCTAGTGCCTTTAGGAGAGTGAGGGAGCGTCTTTAAGGGTATCCTATTTAGTTTGGTTACAAAGCAAAAGGGCAAGGTCATCAATATATTGCACAGGAATGGAGTCTTGGGTGAAGGCTACAGAATCCAAGTAGGCTTTAAGGATTAGAGAGAGTTTTGAGAGTGACTCACAATATCCCTGAAGCATGCGAGTCCATGTTAATTGCCTCCCTCTAAATGTAAATGAAAAGAGAAACTGAGTCAGGGTGCAACGGAAAGGAAAAGAAAGCTGAGCAGAGGTCAACTACATCACCAGGAATTGAGGTAGGGATAATAGCTGCATTGGGGATAACAGGGTGGCGGGGAATTACAAATCTTGTACAACTTACAAATCTTGTACAAATAGATTTGATCTGCATTGGAAGCAATTTTTCCTTCTTTCTTTACTGGTAAGATTGGGGTGTTACAGGGTGCAGTGGTGAAAATAAGTACACCTTGCTGCAAAAGGGAGTCTATGATAGGTTCAATTCCTCTCTCTGCATCTCGTGAGAAGGGGTACTGAGCTACTACTGATGGGAAATGTTTGTTCCTTTTTCATGCAATGTGTACCGGTTCTGTACTCAGTAATAGTCCAATCTCACTTGCACATTAAGCCCAGAGACAAGCTGGGACATCTTTTAAGATTGCATCCTCTTTAGAGGAATTTAAATCAAAGGGGGTTTCCATGAGAGAGCGTGTTAACTGTTTACCAAGGTTAATAGAAAGTTTGAAGTTTAGGCTGAAGGCAGAGACATAAAAACACCTTCCTTATTCCATTGTATGGCAGCATTAAACCTACATAATAAATCCCTACCTAAAAAGTTTGCTAAGTGAGGAGTCAGAAACTAGAAAGTCATGGCAGGTGTTGAGAGGGAAAAGGATGTTGGGGTGTCCTGAGATATGGGCGATGAAATAGGTTGCCCAGAGATTCCAATAGCTTGAATAGAGGCAGAGGTAACAGGTAGAGATAATTCTTCTGAGTGAATAGTAGAGGAAGTCCTATCAGTGTCAATTAAATCCAGTTCTTAATCCTCTACTTTAAGTTCAATGGTGGGCTTTGAGGTGCAACTGAGGATCAGCTGACCCCATCAATCAATGTAGTATTGTCCCAAAGGAGGGGAATAATGAGCCTTCTAAAGGTGTTGGATTCTAGGGAGAGTTTCTTCCCCTTTTTTTTTTTTTTGTTTGTTTTGTACAAGACAGCGATTTTTCCAATGCCTCTGCTTTTTGCAATATCTGCAAATTTCAGAAGGCAAACTAGAAAAACCTTGTGGCTGACCAAAGATATGAAAGAACTTTGAGTCATTCTTAGAGGCACGCCTTTGTTTCTGTAACAATTCAAGCTGCAAGATGACTTGATTTTAGTTCTTTTTTCCCTTTATTTTCTTGCAAGCTGTTTTCAAATAATTGAGTGCCTGCTTCCATTATAATGCTTACAGACTGACCATCCCAACCACTATAC
>NW_026652282.1:42635182-42649652 GCF_009828535.3 Hylobates moloch
AAAAAAAAAAAAAAAAAGCTACCCCTTCTCTTTCTCTCTGATTTATTTATTCAACTTTTAAATTTACATCAGTATAAACGTGTGGCTATTTTATTGTACAGATTATTCTTCAATACTATCATTATTTATTGTGTTACTCAAATTATTCCATCTGTGGTCATTGGGAGCTCCTCAAGGTTGACTCCCGTGTCCTTTTAAAATATTTCAATAAACTTTTAATTTAGAAGAGTTTTAGATTTATAGAAAAGTTCCAAAGATAGTACAGAGGGTTTTCATATACCCCTCACCCACTTTTCCCTATTGTTAACCTTCCATATTGCTATGGTATATTTATCACAAGTAAGGAACCATCATTTGTACATTACTGTGGACTAAACTACACACATCCTTTGGATTTCACTAGTTTTAAAATAATGTCCTTTTTGTGTTCCAGGATCTCATCCAGGATGCCACATTACATTTAGTTGTCACATCTCTTCGGTCTCCACAATCTCCTTTAGATTGTGACAATTGCTTATACTTTTCTTGTTTTTGATGAACTTGAAAGTTTTGAGGAGTACTGGTCAGGTGTTTGATGGAATATTCTTCAATTTAGATTTGTCTGCTAGTTCCCTCATTACTGGACTGGGGCTTTGGATTTTGGGAAGAATACCACAGAAGTGAAGTACCCTTCTCATCACTTCACATCAGGGGTACATGCCATCAACATGACTTAGCACTGACAATATTAACCCTGATCACCTGGCAGGCATTTGCCAGATTTCTCCACTGAACGTTCCTTGTTCTCCCTTTTTCATACTTTGCTCCTTGGAAGCAAGTCACTAAGCACACACATATCTGGGGTAGGACTGGGAGGTTAACTACCACCTCCTGGAAGGGGGGTTATCTATTTACACAAGTTATTTGGAATTTTCCAAAGGATTTGTCTCATCTCTCCTGTTTATTAATTTATTCAATCTTGTGTTTACAACAGCACGGACTCTTGGACATTTATTTTACTCTATGGGTTATAAGCCAGTACTACCATTGTTTATTTTGTTCCTCAGATTCCAGCTTTGGCCATGGGGAGCTCCTTCATGCTGGCTTCTGCATCCTTCAGACATGCCCTGTCCTTCTGTGAGCACTGTCTTACTTTCTGACCCCACGAGATATTTCAGGCTCATCTTGTAGTTTCCCTGCTCCAGTTCTGGACTCAGCCACTTCTCCAAGAACCTCTGATTCTTTTTCTTAGAGAATGGTATTGAGAAGCCAAGATCTGGGGACGAAGTGTTCAACTTGTGTTCCACTGTTACTTTAATGTATCCCTGGAATCCAATCAAGAGCTAGAAACCACATGGTAGTTTAAATAGAGAATGTTTAATATAACTATTAACTATAACAGGAGATTGAAGAAATGGGGGACTGACTAGTAAGAGGTAAGAAGAACCCTAACCGCTCCCAAAACAAAGGAGGAATAGCAGATTTAGGGAGTAGCCATTGTCCCCAGTGCCTAAGAAAGAGGCCACTCTCCATCTCTCCACCCCCTCTCAGAACCAGATCTCACTGGAAAGGGCAACGCTGTGACCTACTGGATGGCAGAGAAGATTGCTGGGGTGCTTTGGAAATCTGCCTTCTGTAATGCAGAAGGAAGCTGTCCATGGGTAGGAGTCGTGCTTTGGAACTCACAGCAAAGTCACTCGAGGGCTGCCGGGGGAAGCTGTTCATAGGGATGTGCCACATGCTGCTGGCCACTGGGCACTGCTGGCCACCTAGAGATGCACTGTGTAAGCCGCAGGTGCTGCAGGAGCCTGATGAGGAGAGCTCATGAGAACCAGGAAGAGAAATCTCTCCCTCTTCCAAAGTCTTTCTAGTGCCCTCTACTGATAATTGGAACATTTAGGTGAATTCTTCTGTTTCCCATGTTCTTCAGTGTCACTATGCTATTCATTTTTAATACACGTATGTTCATTTGTTAGTTTGTATGCAATTTAGAGTTTCCCCCACATCATAGTCCATTTTGAATTTGATTTTCTAAGGGTATATGAAACAGTATGGTTCCAAGAGACAAAGCTGCACAAAAGGTCTCTTCAAAGAAGTGCCACTTATCTCATCCCTACTATCCTGTCCCTTTCCCACCATCCCCTTATAAGTAAGTAATCTCTTTAGTTTCTATTCTAGTTTATTCACCTGTATTTCTTTTGCACAAATGAGCAGGTACATGTATGTCTTCTTATATCCCTTCTTTCTATGAAGGATAGCATACAGTAGATATTCTTTAGAGCTTTGCTTTTTCACTTAAAGATATGTCCTAGAAATTATTCTGTATTAATTCATGACATTCCTCTTTTTAACAGTTACCTAGTACTCCATTGTGTGTATATACCTTAGTTTGTTCAACTACTCTCCTATGTATAGACATTTATATTTTGTAATTACAGTGCTGTAATGAATAACTTTGTGCACTGTATTTTGCTATTGTTGGAGATGTATCTTCAGGATATTGTTAAGTATTCTCCAATTCCCCTCCAGAAGGACTGTACCAGTTTGCATTCCCAACAGAAATATACAAGAGTGACTGTTCCCCTACAGCTTCACCAACATAATATCTTGTCATACTTTTAATATTTACCAGTCCAAAAGATGAGAAATGAAATCTCAATGTTGTTTTAATGTGCATTTCTCTAATTATAGATGAGTTTGAACTTTAAAAATATGTTTGGTTGAATAATATTCCATTGTGTGTGTGTGTGTGTGTGTGTATATATATATATATGTATATATATATATATATACATACATACATATGTATCACATTTTCTTGATCCATTTGTCCATTAATGGACAGGTAGGTAGTTTCTATATCTTGGCTATTGTGAAAAATGCTACAATGAACATGGGAATGCAGATATTTTCACTAGGTGGTGAAGTATTATTCAGCCATATGAAAGGAGGAGATCCTGCCATTTGCCACAACATAGATGGACCTGCAGGACATTATGCTAAGTGAAATAAGTTAGATACAGAAAGAAAAATATTGCACGATTTCACTTATGTGTGAAATCTAACAAACAAAACTTAAAATATCCAGATATAGAGAATAAAACAGTGGTTACCAGGTGTATTAGTCCGTTCTCACACTGCTGTGAAGAAATGCCTGACTCTGGATGATTTATAAAGGAAAGAGGTTTAATATGCCTGACTCTGGATGATTTATAAAGGAAAGAGGTTTAATAGACTCACAGTTCCGCATTGTTGGGGAGGCCTCAGGAAACTTACAATTGTGGCAGAAGGCAAAGAGTTGCAGGCACCTTCTTCACAGGGAGGCAGGATGGAATGAGTGCAAGCAGGGGAAATGCCAGATGCTTATAAAACCATCAGGTCTCATGAGAACTCACTCACTATTACGAGAACAGCATGGGGAAAACCGCCCCCATGATCCAATTACCTCCACCTGGTCCCACCCTTGACACATGGGGATTATGGGGATTACAACTGGAGATGAGATTTGGGTGGGGACACGAAGCCTAACCATATCACCAGGGATGGGGTTGGGTGGGGAGGAAATGGGGAGATGTAGCTTAAAGGACACAAAGAAGCAGATATGTGGGATGAACAAGTCTAGAGATCTAATGTACAACATGAGGACTATAGGCAATAAAACTGTGCTGTAATAGGGATTTTTGTTAAATAAGTAGATTTTAGTTGCTATTGTCACTAAAAAGTAACTACATGAGATGATGGATATGTTAATTTGCTTCACTACAGTAACCATTTTACTATTTATATGTATCTCATAACATCATGTTGTAAACCTCAAATATACACAATGAAATTTATTTTAAAAATAAAAAGTATGTTTGGTGACCATCGTATATCTTTTTTTGCAAATTGCCTGTTCATGTCTTCTTCCCGCTTGTCTGTAAGGTTTTTAGGCCCTTGTCTCTCAATTTTAATAGCCCTTTATATCAGGGATTAGCAAATGAGGGACCATAGGCTAAATGTGGCCCACCACCAATTTTTATTTATTTATTTATTTATTTTATTTTTTTATTTTTGAGACAGAGTTTCACTCTTGTCGCCCAGGCTGGAGTCCAGTGGCGTGATCTTGGCTCACTGCAACCTGTGCCTCCCGGGTTCAAGCAATTCTCCTGCCTCAGCCTCCTGAGTAGCTGGGACTACAGGCGCATGCCACCACACCCGGCTAATTTTTTGTATTTTTAGTAGAGATGGGGTTTCACTGTGTTAACCAGGATGGTCTCGATCTCCTGACCTCGTGATCCGCCCACCTCAGCCTCCCAAAGTGCTGGAATTACAGGCGTGAGCCACCACTCCTGGCCCACCCACCAGTTTTTATAAATAAAGTTTTATTGTTGCACACACACACACTCATTTGTTTGCATATTGTCTATACTGTTTTTACATTATAACTGCAGAGTTGATTGGGTATGACAGAGATCATATGATTCACAAAACCAGAAATATTTACTATCAGGCCCTGTCTTAGTCTGTTTGGGCTGCTATAACAGAATACCCCAGACTGGGTAATGTATAAACAACAGAAATTTATTTTTCGCAGTTCTAGAGGCCAGAAGTCCAAGATCAAGGTGAAGGCCCAGTCTCTGCTTCCAAGATGGTGACTTGTTGCTGCATCCCCCAGATGCAGTGGGGAAGGTAGAAGGGCAGAAAAGAGCCTAAGCTACTTCCCTCCAGCCCTTTTATAAGTCATGAATCCATTACTTTAATCAGTTCCCAAAAGGCCCCACCTCTTAATACCACCACAATGGAGATTAAGTTACAACACATACATTTTGGGGAACGTTTAGACTATTACAAAAGGCCCTTTACAGGACAAGTTTGTTGACCCCTCCTTCATACATTAGAGATTAGCCCTTGTCTGTAGTATATATTTCAAGTATTTTCTCCCAGTTTGTCAGTTGTCTTTTCACTTTGTTTATACTTTGCCGTGCACACTAAACAATTTTTAATGTAGTCAAATATATTCATCTTTGATTGCCTGTGGATTTTGAGTCATAGTTAGATACTTTCTCATGATGACTTGAAAGCCATGGTTTCATTCTGTTTGGGATGTTGATTTAGAATTTCCTTCCGCTTAATGATTGTTGGGAAGAACTTTCCTTAGTTATGTATGAAATTTCATTTCCTGATTTTCTGCAACAGCTCTCTTTGGACTGGATTTTTCTCTTGCCTTTTTGTTTGTTTGTTTTTTGTTTTTTTGAGACGGAGTCTCACTCTGTTGCCCAGGCTGGAGTGCAGTGGCGCAATCTCGGCTCACTGCAAGCTCCACCTCCCGGGTTCACGCCATTCTCCTGCCTCAGCCTTCCTAGTAGCTGGGACTACAGGAGCCCACCACCACGCCTGGCTATTTATATATATATATATATATATATATATATATATATTTTTTTTTTTTTTAGTAGAGATGGGGTTTCACTGTGTTAGCCAGGACGGTCTCGATCTCCTGACCTCGTGATCTGCCCACCTCGGCCTCCCAAAGTGCTGGGATTACAGGTGTGAGCCACCGCACCCGGCCTTCTCTTGTCTCCTTTTATGGCATTGGGTATTTAACAATAGGCCTAATTTAATGGTATGAAAAAAGTAGGTATAAAGGACAGTTTGGGACAATTGCAAAATTTCATTATGGAGTATGGATTCGGTAATAGTGTTGTATCAATGTTAAATTTCCTGCTTTTGATAATTTTACTGCATTTATCTTAAGAGAATATTCTTGTTATTAGGAGATACACACTCAAATATTTATGAATAAAAGGGAACAATGTTCCCTTTTTCATGGTTCAGAAAAAATTATACGTATAGCAAATGGGGTAAAATGTAAATTATTGGTAAGTTTGGTAAAGAATGTATTGTAAGTTTTGTATACTATAATTGTTACTTTTCCATAATGCACAAATTATATCTCCCTAGACAGGTAGTGGGGTTGGAATTTAGTTTTTAGAGCAATGGACACTTCTGTGCTCCGTGAAGCACATATAAATGTTGTATTAACACATAATAGGAAAAATGCAAGCTTCATGGGGAAAGAGGATGTGTACTTAATACAGATGTTTCTCCATTTATGATGGAGGTTACATCCCTATAAACCTGTCATAAGTTGAAAATGCATTTAACCTGCTGAACATTGTAGCTTAGCCTAATCTACCTTAAATGTGCTCAGAACACTTACATTAGCCTACAGTTAGGCAAAATCATCTAACATAAAGCCTATTTTATAATAAAGTGTTGAATAGCTCTTGTAATTTATTGAATACTCTACTAAAAGTGAAAAAACAGAATGGTTGTATAGGTATTCAAAATATGATTTCTATTGAATGCATATCATTTTTGCACTATTGTAAGGTAAAAAAAAATCATAAGTTGAACCATTCTAAGCTGGGGACCATCTGTACTGAATTTGGTTATGAACTAGATTTTTTTTTTCTTTGAGACAGAATCTGGCTCTGTCACCCAGGCTGGAGTGCAGTGGCATGATCTCAGCTCACTGCAACCTCTGCCTCCTGGATTCAAGCAATTCTCCTGCCTCAGCCTCCCGAGTAGCTGGGACTATAGGCATATGCCAGCATGCCTGGCTAATTTTTGTATTTTTAGTAGAGATGGGGTTTTACCATGTTGGCCATGCTGGTCTTGAACTTCTGACCTCAAGTGATCCCCCTCGCCTCAACCTCCCAAATTGTTGGGATTACAGGCATGAGCCACCGCACCTGGCCAAAACTAGATTTTTAAAGACAATTTTTTCGGTAATTTGTGGCTTCAAGCTCATATACACAATTATTTTTACAGGTTGATGACTCTTCATTTCTACATTTATGTGTTGCTTATTGAATCTGAGACAAGAGACATAGATACATTTTTTAACTGAGGAGTGTAATTTTTGCGTAAAATGTTGTTACTATTTTTGCTTTAAACAATTATTTTAAAAGGATTTAAACATGATAAAGATGTCTTTTATATTTACCCACTGCTATGGAATGAACTGTGTCCCCCTAAAAGTCATGTTGAAGCCCTAACCTCCAGTATGTTGGTACTTGGAGGTGGGGCCTTCGGGAGGTAATTAGGTCATGAGGGTAGAGATCTCATGCTGAAATTAACACCCTTATAAGAAGAGAGCTCCTCTTCCTCTCCTCCTCTCCTCCTTCTCCACCACAAATACAGCAAGAAGGCAGCCATCAGACAGAGAGTCCTCACCAGACACTGAATCTGCTGGTGCCTTCATCTTGGACTTCCCAGCCTCCAGAAATTGGGAATTAAATGTTTGTTTTTTTAATCCACCCAGTCTATGGTATTTTGTTATAGCAGCTCAAGTGAAGACACCCACCTATTTAACATATCCATTTGACATTTTCCTTCTACCTTCTGATTTCACTTAATATTTCTTGTAATGCTGGTCATCTTAATTTATGACAGATATTTTTATGGGGCATAGAATTCTAGGTTGAGAGTTTTAATACTTTCAAGACGTCCTCTGTCTTGCTTTATTTCTGATAAATAACCTATTGTTTTTCTTATCTATGTTTCTCTGTAGATAGTGTATCTTTTTGCTTTGATTTCCTTAAATATTTCCTATTTTCAATCACTTGTTTCTACACTTTAATTATGGTGGGCCTTGGTGTAGTTTTCTTTAGGGGCCTATCATCCTCTTGGAATGAATAGATCTCTACCTCTGTATCTTTTAAAGATATAATTGACATATAATAAACTTCACATATGTAAAGTACGTTCAATATATTTTTTCATGTGTATATATCTGTGGAACCATAACAGTAAAAATAAGAGCATATCCATCAACACAAAAAGTTTTCTCATATGCCTTTGAGATTTTTCCTATCTCCCCATATTTAGGCAACCGCTGCCCTGCTTTCTGTCACCATGGATTAGTTTGCATTTTCTAGATGTGTATATAAAGGGAATTATACAATATGTAGTCTTTTGAGTCTGACTTCTTTCACTTAGCATAATTATTTTAAAATTCATCAAACTTGTGTACATCAAGAAGTCATTCCTTTATTGCTGAGTAGTAGTCCATCTTATGGATATACCAGAATTTGTTTATCCATTTACCTGTTGATGGGCATTTGGGTTGTTTCCAGTTTTTGCTGTTCTAAATAAAACTACTATGAACATTTGCATGCATGCTTTTGTATGCATGCTTTTGTATGCATACATATTTCCTTTCCTTTTGGGTTAATACTTAGGAGTGGAATGGCTAAGTGATGTGGTAGGTACATGTTAAACCTTTAAAGAAATTGCTATACTGTTTTCCAAAGTTGTACTATTTTACATTCCCACCAGCAGTGTAGGAGACTTCCACCTCCTCTGCATCCTTGCCAAGACTTGGTATGGTTGGTCTTTTTAATTTTAGCCATTCAAACAGGTATAGTGTTATCTCATTGTGGTTTTAATTTGCATTTTCCTAGTGACTAACGATATTGAGCACCTTTTCATGTACTTATTTGCCATCTGTATATTTTCTTTGGTGAAATGTGTGTTCAAATATTTTCTCTATATTTTAATTTGGCCTCACTTTCTATGAATTGGTGGCTCTATTCCCAGCTTATTTTACCATATATAGGTATAGCTACCTTACTCCCTCCACCAAAGTTAGGAGAACATTATGACTTTAACCAAATAACTTTTCATGCCTCACTCTGACTTCCTTGAGACTACTCTACAGAACTCAGACTTAGAATTCTTTATAGATGGGTCATATCTGAGACTGAATAAGGATAATTTCAAGCTGGATATGCTGTAACCACTTCCTAAGATCCTATTAAATTCAATCCCCTTCCTGAGGTCAAGTCAGCAAAAGGAAGTGAACTTACAGGCTGGACTTCAGCCTGGAAGTGAGCAAGGGGTAAAAGAGCTAACACATACACAGATTGCAGGTATACATGTGGTGCGGTTTGTGATTGCCACATGATATGGCAACAACAGGATTTCCTAACTGCTGCTGGTACTCTTAAGCATAGTGAGCACATTTGAGCATTTCTAGATGTCTTTCTCCTCCCTATGGAATTCATTTCACCTGAATTCAATTAGTTCACCAAATTAAAGATGACTTGGTAACTCCAGATTACTTCTGAGAAATCTTCAGCAAATTGCAGTCACAAGTAAGTAACAGATTCAGAAAAAAAGATATTGGGAGAGAACTGGATGTGCTCTTTATGGAGACAGCAAAACAGTTGCTTGATTTCTCCAGAAATTATCCATTCTCTGGGATGGGCGTTGGTAAAAATTTGCACACTGTGGCCCATCATAGTCAAGAAAATGTAAAACTATTCTGGGACAACATTGGTGGGGAGATTTTAATCAGGTAGTAGACGAGGTCTCCAATGAACATTCCACCTGCCAGACTCACAGCCCTGGAAAAACTATAAAAATGGGACATAGGAACTACAGTCTTGAGGACTTTTTGAACATTGACAAATGGATTTTATATAACTTCCTACTGATAGAGGCTGGCAAGGTAGGGTCCCTGCCAAAAACTTCACCTTTGAGCTGAAAAGCTTGAAACCCATGGCCTAAAGTGAAAACTTCTATCCCTGTTTGCCCACTCTCTCCCAATTGGTTCTTTCTGAATAATGCCTTTTTACCAATCAAATGTTGCTTTTACCAAGATCACCCATGGCCCACCCCACCGCCCCAGTCCTGTGCCTATAAAGACCCCAGACTCAGTTGGTAGAAGAGAGAGAGACAATTTGATTTCAGAGAGAGGCAACCTGACTTCAGAGGGATGGCTGGACTTCGGAGAAGAGCTGGCCAGAGACAGCCAGACTATGGGGGAAGATTACCTGTCTGTCTCATCCCCTTTTCAGCTCCCGCTGAGAGCCACTTTCATCACTCAATGCAGTTCTCTGCATTCACTGTCCCTCAATTTGTCCATGTGACCTCACTCTTCTTGGGCACTGGACAAAAGCTTGGGACTCACCGAGTGCAGGTACCTAAAAAAGGCTGTCAGAATGGTCCTTTGCTCTCGCTGGCAGAGGGCAGCCACCCCATATGATGGTACCACTGAGCTGATAACACACTGCTGTCCATGGATGATGGGGCTAAGAGAGCATTATAATATGCCCTCTGGGGCTTCAGGGGTTGCAGGCACCCCCCTGGGTGCTGCCACGGGGCCCACCTGGAGCTTGTTCCTGCTGGTGCCCAAAGCAGCTGGCCAGATCCCACACTCACTCACTAGCATTCTCCCTCTCATAAAGGGTTGAGTGTGGTGGGCTGAGTAAGTGGGGCACCCCCATCACAAGTCCAATGAAGTGGTCGAGAGAATTCCTGCATCACTACATCATGTGGATCTGGACACATATTTACTGTTTTCTGCCTTTTCTTTGGTTGGCCAAAAGCTTCCCCTGGTTGAAAAGCAGTGGCTCTGTGGCTAAAAACAGTAGGTTTTGCTTTCCTACTTGGGAATTCCCTACTTACTTCTCTTACTGGCTGAGGTACTAAATTTATGGGGACCATAATTAAGGAATTTTGTAAGGTGCTGCCTATTAGCCAAAAATTACACTTTCCTTACCATCCCTAATCCTCAGAAAAAACTGAAAGAGGTACTTTAAAATTAAAACTTGCTAAACTCTCTGAAGACTTATAATTACCTTGGCCTAAGGTTCTCCAATCGGCCCAAGTGACCATCTGGTGTTCTTCTGGCAAACGTAGATTGTTATCTTATGAACTTGTTACAGCCAGACCAATGAAATTGGACATTACATCTCTTATTTTAGACTCTACTTTGTTGCAAGCAGATATGGCTCAATAATATAAAGGACTAATGGTATATACTCAGATTCATCATCAACAGGTTCAAATTGCCTTTTCAAAGGAGCCACCTTCTAAGCCTCTGCATGACTTACAACTAGAAGGTTTATTCTAATGGAAGAGACACGAATGAAAAACTGCTCTGGAGCTCCACTGGAAGGGCCTCTACCAGGTCCTCCTTACCACAGCTAAGTTATAAGGAATAGATAATTGGGTCTATGTCTCCTAGATAAAGAGACATTGACCTTTGATGGACTGGACTTCTACTTTCACTGGAAACTGAGAGATCCCTTGTAACACTTCTGAGGCAGACAATGACATGAAGGAGACATTTCCCCAAGGATATAGGAACAAGCAGATGACCTTGAACAGTGCACAGCTTCTGCTCAAGATGATGGAACAAAATATCTTTTTGATCTTTATTATTTTCCTTTTCTTCCTAGCCTTGTTTCTTATCCTTTACCTTTTAATTTCTGAATTTGTGCATCTCTATAGAATTACAGTAGTTCTTCCTTATCCATGAGAGATGCATTTCAAGACCCCAAGTGGATGCCTGAAACCACAGATAGTATCAAACCCTATATATACTATGTTCTTCCCTATACATACATATCTATGATAAAGTTTAATTTGTAAATTAGGCACAATAAGAGATTAATAACAACAATAATAAAGTAGAACAATTATAACAATATACTATAATAAAAGTTATGTGAATGTGGTCTCTCTTTGTCTCTCCCTAAATATCTTATTGTACTGTACTCGCCTGTTTTCAGTTTTCAGACCACAGTTGATTACAGGTAACTAAAATCATGAAAAATAAAATTGCAGATAAAGGGAGACTATTGTATCTCTAAGTGCTGGGCATAAAAATGCCGTTTCCTTTTTTTTTTTTTTTTTTTTTTTTTTTTTTGAGATAGGGTCTTGCTCTGTCACCCAGACTGGAGTGCAGTGGCACAATTATAGCTCACTGCAGCCTTGATTTTTCAGGCTCAAGCAATCATTCTGCCTCAGCCTCCCAAGTAGCTGGGACTATAGGCACAACATCATGCCCGGCTAATTTTTAATTTTTTTTTGTAGAGATGGGTTCGCACTATGTTGCCCAGGCTGGTCTTGAACTCCTGGCCTCAAGCAGTCCTCCTGCCTTGGCATCCCAAGGGGCTAGGATTACAGGCATGAGCCACTGCACCCTCTCCTCATTTCTCTGCTACATTTCATTTCTCTTCTCTCCTTTCCTTAATGCCCAAAGTTCTTGGATTTTTTTAAGATTTATGATTATGAAGCTAATGTCACCTATGATTTTTGCTTTTGCTCACTTTTTTTTTTCTGTCGGTTCCATTGTACCTTCACAAATACTACTCGTTCCTGACTTGTTCTTGACCCTGAGAGAACTCTCCAACCATTATTGCTGTTGTTTAGGGCATAGTCCCCAAACTGGGTCTCTGACAAATCTCCAAGATTAACAAATTATATTCTGAAGAGGTAGAACTTGTTTTTCTGGAAAGGCTGAAGCAGGTGGATGTTGTTGGTCTGGCCTCAACACTATCTTCACCCAGGCAAACCACAATGATAAAAGTATGAGTGTTTTTTAGATGCTGGAGAGAACCCCCAAGTGATTCGTATTTTGTTTTGAGGTCTAAGGATTGCTGATTTTTGCCAGCAAATTGGACGGGGTCATGTTGCCTTTCCCATCTCTTTCCTGTTTCTGACTATACAATTGGACTGAGTTTGAACAGTTTATCACATTTTTAGTTCAGAAGTTAATCCTAGTTCCCAAGCCAGAAGAACAATCCACCCTCTGAAAAAATGCCCATTCTTAGTAGGTGATGAAAGGGACTGTGTGAAGAAGCTGAAAGACTTGGAATCAATCGAAGTGAGATCTCCACACTCAGGGAATGTTTTATGTTGCATCCATCCCTTAAGAGATTAGCCCTGTGGACTATTCAAGTTCTACACAATGCCTAGTTTTCCATGCTTTCATTTGTGAAGCCACCCAAGCCACTAACCATGTTACCAAAAATATTGACAGACTCAAGAAATTCAGGAACTCCAGAAGGCTGGTGCTCATCACTGACTGGCATTATAGATCATCCTGGCATCTACGGGAGGTGTATGCACTGCTGTTGAGGATGATTGACATATACAGATTCCAAAAACCTTTCTGATGTCTTTTTGGTGAATCAACACATCTGTGAAGCCAACCAAAACATTTATCAGGTAAGCAACAGAATTCTGATTCCTAGGACCTATGGGTTGCCATCAGGTAGCTAGGGATGGGAAATGTTTCCCTGGATATTCTGAACAGGGACATCATTCTGAGGATATACTTTTCTCCAAAGGCTCGGGAGCTTTTACTATTTTTCCTGATAGGAGTATCTTTAATCAAATGCATTCTATCATGTTTAATTCAGACCACCAGTACTGTCCTGTCCAAACAGATGATCCAAACTACAATTAAGGAACAAAAGATCAAAGAACAAACTGCTCCTCCACTGCTCATAGTGGGAGCCTTCTTTACTTAGTTCTTGAATTTTATACATTCCTGTACTTTTGTTTTATCTCTCTATAGATTTGGCCAGTGAAGAAAGGAGTTTATTTTGGCCAAGAGGAAGAGTTATAAAAGAATGAAAACAAACCTCAGTTTTTCTTGTTTCAACCTTTGCCTCCTTTCCCTTGTTTTCTCATTCTCCACTCCACGCCCACTTTTTAAAAACTATCTCCTTCCCCCTTGAACCTTAAAAAATTGTGAGGATTAAAAAAACAGCTCTCAAAGAACTGTTCTGAAAGTTGCAGGCATGGGATTGCACCAATAATCCTGAGCAAAAGGCATGAAAAACTGGATCAATTTCTCAGTGGTTCCAACCAGAAGTTTTCAGCAGGTACAGATAAAAAAAATTGCAACTGGGACCAGACTGCAGTCATATACCCCTCTGTTCTTCTTGCCTAACGTAAACTAATTCTGCTTCAGTACAGGAGGCTTCTTGTTCTTAAGTTTTTCACTGATGCACATCAGTTGAATAAAATATTTAAACACTATTTGAGTGACTTTTTTTTTCCTCTTGATAGGATCATGTTGTGGTAATTAAGGGGTTAATTAAGCAAAAGGATATAACAATCTTGAATGTTAAGGGATCTAATAACAAACAGAGCTTCAAAATATGTCAAATAAAACCTGATAGAACTGCAAGGAGAAATACATAAATTTACAATTACAGTCAAATATTTCAACACTCCTATCTTAATAATTAACAGAATAAGTAGACAGAAAATAAGTACATACAGTCCCAGCTACTTGGAAGGCTGAGGTGGGAGGATCGCTTGAGCCCAGGAGATGGAGTCTGTAGTGAGCCGAGATTGTGCCACCGCACTACAGCCTGGGCGACAGAGACCCTGTTTCAAAAAAAAAAAAAAATTAATTCTTTAAAAGCCTGACTTTTTTTCTTCAGTTGACAGTATTTTTCAGTTCTAAAATTTTCATTTGGAAATTTTATGATGGCAGAGCCCTCATGAACTAATCACCTTCCAAAAGCCACACCTCTTAATACTGCCACATTAAGGATTAAGTTCCAACCTACGAAGTTGGGAGACACATTCAGACCATAGCAGGCCCTCTCCATTTTCTCCTGAACACGCATGCAGATTTGCTCATGTGCAGTCTTCCAGACCACTTGGGATAAGTAGGATCTTATCGAGGCCTTTT
>NW_026652282.1:42649662-42663192 GCF_009828535.3 Hylobates moloch
GGAAAAGGATGTTGGGGTGTCCTGAGATATGGGCGATGAAATAGGTTGCCCAGAGATTCCAATAGCTTGAATAGAGGCAGAGGTAACAGGTAGAGATAATTCTTCTGAGTGAATAGTAGAGGAAGTCCTATCAGTGTCAATTAAATCCAGTTCTTAATCCTCTACTTTAAGTTCAATGGTGGGCTTTGAGGTGCAACTGAGGATCAGCTGACCCCATCAATCAATGTAGTATTGTCCCAAAGGAGGGGAATAATGAGCCTTCTAAAGGTGTTGGATTCTAGGGAGAGTTTCTTCCCCTTTTTTTTTTTTTTGTTTGTTTTGTACAAGACAGCGATTTTTCCAATGCCTCTGCTTTTTGCAATATCTGCAAATTTCAGAAGGCAAACTAGAAAAACCTTGTGGCTGACCAAAGATATGAAAGAACTTTGAGTCATTCTTAGAGGCACGCCTTTGTTTCTGTAACAATTCAAGCTGCAAGATGACTTGATTTTAGTTCTTTTTTCCCTTTATTTTCTTGCAAGCTGTTTTCAAATAATTGAGTGCCTGCTTCCATTATAATGCTTACAGACTGACCATCCCAACCACTATACTAGTTTGGATTTGCCTTTTTGTATCAAGAAGATTTCCGACCAGAGAAGAAACTGGAATATTTCTATACTCTGGAGCTTCAGGATCTAATTCCACATGCCTTTGAAAACCTTGTATACATCTCTTGACAAATGCCTTGGGGTGCTCTCCCTCGTTCTGAATACATAATTCAACATTAGACAAATTTACCTTGGGAGGAGAGCCTCTGATATTGTCCCTATCAGGCCCCTGAATATCAGCAACTAGCTGGGCGATCTCCTCATTTGCAGGAGGGCCAGGAAGGGGCTCCGGCCATCTGTTCACTCTGTGGAGGGAGTTTTCCCCAGGAGGCCGTCTGGCCTGTCTAATAACTGCAGTATGATCATAAGAGGGAAATACACCCCTTAGCAGCCAGTCAAGGTCTCTACGTATGGGGTTACAGATGGCCAATGATCTCTCCAACTATTCTCTGAACTTGGTAGGTTCTTCTGAAAGTGGGGGCAAAATAGCTTTATAATTTAAAATATCTGTTGCTGTCCAGGAGACATGAATTCTTTGAGAAGGGAGTCCAGGATACATTTACAGAGGGCATTGCATAGAGAGGTCTGGAGCTGGTGGAGTCTGATTACAAAGCCTTGGGAAATAAGAGAGGTTTCAAGGCACAGAAAAACAAGTCTTGTTGAGTGTCCTTGGAGCCTGTGCCAGATTTATTTCATGGTAGTCAGTTCTTACATAAATGACCTCTAAGCTTCAGGTTTTAAGACCAGGCCTGATTTGGGCTTTTAAGATCAGGAGGGTTTTTGTAAATCATCCAGGGAAAGAGAGATAAAAGAAGGCAGCTGGATGTCTAAGGAGGTTTTCCGGGGTTTGGAGGAGCGGAGGGAATTTGTTGAGAAGATAGAGGAGGAGGGAGAGGCTGATGAGATGGGGCTGGATCTTGAGGAGGGGGGCTCAGATCAGGGGCCCAGAGAGTGAATAGATCCTCTGGTGGGTCAGGGATATGGAGTTGGGGGGTGAGTGGAGAAGGGGGATTTATAGTGGGAAGGGGGATTTATAGTGGGAGCAGATTTCAACTTGTTCTAGGTCTGCTTTTGTTCTTTAATTTTGTTAAGGAAATTTTTAGGGCTAGTCATAACACTTTTCTGAGTTCTTTGTTCTGTCTGATCTTCCCATAAATACAATAAGCAAATAGTTTAGAATAAGCATTCTCTAAAATTGTTTTCAAATAAATTTCAAATAAAATTTTTCTTTCTAATTCAAAGGATCTGTCTTCTGGTCATTGACAATTAGGATCTTCATTGGTGTATAGATTCCAATTGCGACTTAATTCAATAAGCCTTTTATGGAAAGACCACGTGGTAACTTTCCAGGCTTAAGAGAAATCTTTACTAGGGATGCAAGGAGTGTTCCTGGAGTGGGTGCAGAAGATGCAGCCCCCATGATTCAAAAATTCATTCTCAGAGATAGATTAAGAAAGCAAAGACCTTGGCTGGTGCAGTGGTTCATGCTTGTAACCCCAGCATTTTGGGAGGCCAAGGCCAGAGGATTGTTTGAGCCCAGGAGTTTGAGGACAGCCTGGGCAACATAATGAGATTCCCGTCTCTATGAAAAATGTAAAAATTAGCTGGATGTCATGGTACGCTCGTAGTCTCAGGTACTTGAGAGGCTGAGGTGGAGGATCACTTGAGCCTGGGAAGTTGAGGCTGCAGTAAGCTGTGATCATGCCACCGCTCTCCAGCCTGTACTACAAAGTGAGACCTTGTCTCAAAGGAAGAAAATGATTACAAAATAAATAAATTTTTAATAAGTTTTAAAAAAGAAAAAAGAAAACAAAGAATTTTGTGGCTACAGGCGGTTAAGGGTCTCTGGGCTGATGGGATTGCTCCTGGGATTGCAGTCAAGTAGAGATTTAGCTGGGCCACATGGTTGCTAGCTGGGTATGCAGTGGGGTCTGCAGTTGGTGGTTCCAGTACCAGAGTCCTAGGTGGGTGTGGATCCTGCATGGTGTCTGGGCCAATAGGATTGCTTCCAGGACCTTGGTCAGTGGGACTGGTGTTGGGACAAGGATCCACTTCAAGGTCTGCAGTTGAGTACACAGACAGCAGCCCTGTTACCAGGTGTGTGAATGCACATGACTCCCACCAGTTCCCTGGGCCATCTCCTGCTGGGTTACTGGGTAGGTCACTAGACAGGCAGGATTGGCTCCGGAATGTGGCTGAGAGAGGCTAGAACCAAGTCACAGGGCTGCTTCAGGGTCCACAGCTGGGACTGACATCTGCAGTTCTGCCTCTGGAAATATGGATAGGTGTGCCTCCTGCTGGGTTCCTGTATGGGCATGACTGCTCCCAGACCATGGCTGACAGGTCTTTTTCAGGGATGGTTTCTGTTAGTTTATTTTTTCCCTTGAATGGGCCATACTTTCCTGTTTCTTTGTATGCCTTCTGATTTCTTGTTGAAAACTGGACATTCAAATGTAGTAATGTAATAACTCTGTATATCAGATGCTCCCCTTTCCTCAAGGCTATTATTTATTTACTTGTTTATTTAATTGTTGTAGGCTGTCTCTGTGCTGAGAATCAGCCTGAAGTGTAAACGCAGTTTTCTCAGGTCTTTACTAAGCCTGAGTCCCTTCCCCTGGGCATGTGTGGTGACTTTCTAATTTCCCCCATATGTATGGTTGCTTTTGAGTGTACTATGGCTGGCTCCCAAAAAAGGGAAAAAGAGAAAAATGAGAGAGAAAGGCACTGACCCTTTAAATCTCCTGGAAATCACATAAGTGGGGGTGGGTGGATGGGAGGTGAAGTTTTTTGCTTGTTTGTTTGTTTGTTTTTTGAGATAGAGTCTCGCTCTATCGCCCAGGCTGGAGTGCAGTGGCGTGATCTTGGCTCACTGCAACCTCCAGGAGGTGAGGCTTTCAACAGTAGTGGGAGGTGTAACAAAAATGGCTGCTAATTCGTTTTCTGCAATTCTGTGATCGGAAGCAGTGATTAGTGATCCAACCACAGATCCCTGATACTGGAAGATAGAGTTCTTTTTGCCTACTCTGCTCCTGCAAGTTGTGTGCAAGCTGCTCCAGGAACATGCGCACAGCTGTTTGCCATAGGGCTGAAAAGTCGGGTGGCGAACTGCTACTGTGCTAAGAGCTTAAATTGACTGAAATTAACTGCAGCTCACCATTTAGGCTTCCCCTGGAAATTGCAAGCCTTTGACAGACTCCAGAGCTCCAAAATAGTTATGTCGGACAGATTATGTCAGTGTAACTGTTATTTCTGAGGGAAGGTGGATTCCTGGTGCTTCCTATTCCACCACCTTCCCAGAATCCTCCTCTAGTCAACATTTTTGTTTTTCACAGAGTTTCACTCTGTTGCCCAAGATGGAGTGCAGTGGCTCAATTATAGCTCATTGCAGCCTGCAACTCCTGGGCTCAAGTGATCCTCCCACCTCAGCTTCCTGAGTAGCTGGGACTACAGGAAAATGCCACCACACCCGGCTAATTTTTTATTTTTTGTAGAGACAGGGTCTCACTATGCTGCCCAGGCTGGTTTCGAGTGATCCTCCTGCCTTGGCCTTGCAAAGCACTGAGATTACAAGTGGGAGTCACCATGCCTGGCCTTAGTCAACTAATTTTTTTTTTATGAAGTACAAAGCCATTTCAATGGAGAAAGTATCATCTTTTTAATAAAGGATGCTGGATGTTCTCACTTGTAAGTGGGAGCTGGACAATGAGGATACATGGACACGGTGAAGGAAACAGCATACACTGGGGCCTGTGCTGGGGGATGCGGGGAGAGGGAGAGCATCAGGAAAAATAGCTAATGCATGCTGGGCTTAATACCTAGGTGATGGGTTGATAGGTGCATCAAACTACCATGGCACACATTTACCTATGTAACAAGCCTGCACAGCCTGCACATGTATCCTGGAACTTAAAATAGAATAAAATAAAAATAAATGATGCTTGAACAATGGACTATCCATATAAAAAAACAAAACAAAAAACAAGGCAAACTTCAACTTAATGTAACACTTTACATGAAAATCAATTCAAACAGATCATAGACCTATTGGTAAAATATAAACTTATAAAACTTCTAGAAGAAAACATAGGAGGAAATCTTTGTGACCTTAGGTTAGGCAAAGAATTTTAGGCATGATACGCAAAGCATGATCCATAACAGAAAATACTGATACATTGGACATTATAACAATCAATTACAAGTACAGAAACAGTCTGCAGAAAAAGGTTAAATTCAGAGTATCTGCTCCTGGAATGGTTCATGTTCTTGTTCCATCCAATCTGGATGGACAATCTAGTGTTTGCCTCTAAGGATGTGCCAGTCTGCCAACAAAGCACTTAACATCTAGTGTATCTGGGCAGTCAGAAGAGACCAAAGCTGTAAGTCAGTAATCACCAGCAACTGTTGTAGGAGCACTGTGCTGGGAAGAGAGAAACCTGTAAAATATACAACAACGCTGAGCAGAATGACAGAAATGCTGTGGGAAAACTGAGGAAGGAGGAGCAAGGGATCTGAGAAAGGCTTCCCAGTGGGGCAGGCATCTGAGGTGAGTCTTGAAAGAGAAGCTGAATGTTGATAGGCAAAAATAGACAAACACAAACAGATGCGAGAGGTTCAGGCAACACTCCCCCACCTGTTATAATTCCAAGAAAATAAAAGGAATACCCATCACTGTTATAATTATGCTCACAAGTGCATTCAGAAGAGGGGCAGATCACCCAGTTGGAAAGGAAATAGAGTTTTCTAGATGGCGATGCCAAAGCTTAGTCTGGCAAGGTAAGCGGGAATTAGCAAAAGTAAAGGAAAGGCAAGCCTCAGTAAAGACCCTGAACTCGGAAGCCCATGCTGGATCAACAAGAGAGCGAATACTCCCTGATTGCTCGACGTTTAGAGAGGCTGGGAACAGGACTTGTTTGGTACAGGCAAGTGGGGCCCTGTCATAGAGAACTTGGAAAGACACACTATAGAGTGGAGCCCTGATTCTGAACATCTTGGAGATCCAGGAAAGATTCCTAAGGAGGATGGTGACATTTTTTTCTTTCTTTCTTTCAACAGGGTCTTTCTCTGTTGCTTGGGCTGGAGTGCAGTAGCACGATCATGGCTCACTGCCACCTCAGTCTCTCAGGCTCAAGCCATTCTCCTGCCTCAGCCTCCTGAGTAGCTGGGACCACAGGTGTGCACCACCATGCCCACTAATTTTTTGTATTTTTTGTAGAGACAGGAACTCACTATGCTGCCCAGGCTGGTCTCGAACTCCTGGGTTCAAGCGATCCACCCATCTCAGCCTCCCACAGTGCTGGGATTAAAGATGTGAGCCACTGTGCCTGGCTGATGGTGACATATTTCTTAATCCATGGCCCTCTGGGAAGATGACCTTGGAGGCAAACTGCATTAGCCATCCACATCTCAGAGACAGGAGTTCATCATGATGTAAAATATGAGAAACCTGAGTGAAAGAAAAACAGCAGTAAAGAGACAGGAGACATTAGAGAAGTAGGTTTGAAGTCAGAAGTGAAGAGGATCAAAAAGTTATTGATGATGCATCTGAGAGGGCCACAACAATGGCTGCTGCTTCATTTTCTGAAACTTCATGATCAGAAGCAGTGGTCAGTGATAGTAGCACAGATCCCTCATATTGGAACAATTCAAAGGAAAATAATTCAAAGGAAAGTTAAAATACACCTTAGCTTGGATACTGCAAGTACTATTTATCAACTTTCACAGCCACAGAGTGGTAACACTTTCTTTAGAGTGACACAGTAGGAGCACCGTCATCTTGGACAAACACTGCCACTTTAAGTTCCAGCTGCCTTTCCAGCTTCGTGCATTTCAAGGAAATAATTTCTCTTCTAACAACAAGCAGCCAGAAAGAGCAGACAGTAAAACACAGATAAGACAGCTTGGGCACAGAGGGAGGAGCGGGGGAAGTCTCTTGAGTAACTGCCAAACTTCACCCTCATACAATGGGCCCCAGTAAAACAGTGGGCCTTAATAAGCACATTCCTTTCCCTTCAGGTGCACTAAGATAAGGAAGCTAAAAGCAGACCGGGGGCGGGCAGGCGGGGGTGGTGTGTGCCCGCGGCTGCAGTAAGATGTATGGGAACAGACACAAAACTCTCCCTCCCAGATAAGCACAACAAAGAGACACAGACAATCCAAGCCTCTGATAAACTCTCCCACCCTGAATCCTTAAAAACTCTTCGTCTGACAACAACAAAAAGAGAAAATTTCAGGCCAGTATCCCTGATGAACATCAATGCAAAAATCCTCAATAAAATACTGGCAAACCAAATCCAGCAGCACATCAAAAAGCTTATCCACCATGATCAAGTCAGCTTCATCCTTGGGATGCAAATCTGGTTCAACATACGCAAATCAATAAACGTAATCCATCACATAAACTGAACCAATGACAAAAACCACATGATTATCTCAATAGATGCAGAAAAGGTCTTTGACAGAATTCAACACCCCTCCATGCCAGAAACTCTCAATAAACTAGGTATTGATGGAACATGTCTCAAAATAATAGGAGCTATTTATGACAAACCCATAGCCAATATCATACTGAATGGGCAAAAGCTGGAAGCATTCCCTTTGGAAACTGGCACAAGACAAGGACGCCCTCTCTCACTGCTCCTATTCAACATAGTATTGGAAGCTCTGGCCAGAGCAATTAGGCAAGAGAAAGAAATAAAGGATATTCAAATAGGATGAAAAGAAGTCAAATTGTCTCTGTTTGCAGATGACATGATTGTATATTTAGAAAACCCCATCATCTCAGCTTAAAAACTCCTTAAGCTGATAAGCAACTTCAGCAAAGTCTCAGGATACAAAATCAGTGTGCAAAAATCACAAGCATTCCTATACACCAACAATAGACAAGCAGAGAGCCAAACCATGAGTGAACCCCATTCACAATTGCCACAAAGAGAATGTAATACCTAGGAATACAACTTACAAGGGACGTGAAGGACCTCTTCAAGGAGAACTACAAACCACTGCTCAAGGAAATAAGAGAGGACACAAACAAATGGAAAAAAATTCCATGCTCATGGATAGGAAGAATGAATATCATGAAAATGGCCATACTGCCCAAAGTAATTTATAGATCCAATGCTATTCCCATCAAATTACTATTGACATTCTTCACAGAACTGGAAAAAACTAGTTTAAATTTCATATGGAACCAAAAAAGAGCCAGTAGAGCCAAGACTATCCTAAGCAAAAAGAGCAAAGCTGGAGGCATCACACTCCCTGACTTCAAACTATACTACAAGTTTACAGTAACCAAAACAGCATGGTACTTGCATCAAAACAGATATATAGACAAATGGAACAAAACAGAGGCCTCAGAAATAACACCACACATCTACAACCATCTGATCTTCGACAAACCTGACAAAAACAAGCAATGGGGAAAAGATTTAATAAATGGCGCTGGAAAAACTGGCTAGCCATACGCAGAAAACAGAAACTGGACTCCTTCCTTACACCTTATGCAAAAATTAACTCAAGGAGGATTAAAGACTTAAATGTAAGACTTAAAACCATAAAAACCCTAGAAGAAAACCTAGGCAATACCATTCAGGACATAGACATGGGCAAAGACTTCATGACCAAAACACCAAAAGCAATTGCAAAAAAAATGCTAAAATTGACAAATGGGATCTAATTAAACTAAAGAGGTTCTGCACAGCAAAAGAAATATTATCAGAGTGAAAAAGCAACCTACAGAATGGGAGAAACTTTTTGCAATCTATCCATCTGACAAAGGTCTAATATCCAGAATCTAAAAGGAACTTAAACAAATTTACAAGAAACAAACAAACAACTCCATCAAAAAGTGGGCAAAGGATATGAACAGACACTTCTCAAAAGAAGACATTTATGCAGCCAACAAGCATGAAAAAAAGCTCATCACCACTGGTCATTAGAGAAATGCAAATCAAAACCACAATGAGATACCATCTCATGCCAGTTAGAATGAGGATCATTAAAAAATCAGGAAACAATAGATGCTGGTGAGGATGTGGAGAAATAGGAATGCTTTTACACTGTTGGTGGGAGTGTAAATTAGTTCAACCATTGTGGAAGACAGTTTGGTGATTCCTCAAGGTCTAGAACCAGAAATACCACTTGACCTAGCAATCCCATTACGGGGTATATATCCAAAGGATTATAAATCATTCTACTATAAAGACACATGCACACGTATGTTTATTGCAGCACTATTTACAATAGCAAAGACTTGTAACCAACCCAAATGCCCATCAATGATAGACTGGATAAAGAAAATGTGGCACATATGCACCATGGAATACTATGCAGCCATAAAAAAGAATGAGATCATGTCCTTTGCAGTCACATGGATGAAGCTGGAACCATCATTCTCAGCAAACTAAAACAAGAACAGAAAACCAAACACTGCATAGTCTTACTAATAAGTGGGAGTTGAACAACAAGAACACATGGACACAGGGAGGGGAACATCACACACCAGGGCCTATCGGGGGTGGGGGGTAAGGGAAGGGAGAGCATTAGGACAGATACCTAATGCCTGCAGGGCTTAAAACCTAGATGATGGGTTGATAGGTGCAGTAAACCACCGTGGCACATGTATACCTATGTAACAAACCTGCATGTTCTGCACATGTACCCCAGAACTTAAAGTAAAAAAAAAAAAAGCAATTCTTTTCTATTTGTTTTTTGTAAAGACCATGATGAACCTTTCTTTGTAAGCATGTAGACTTTTATCATAAGCATTGAAAGAAAATTGTCCTATGTATGGCCTTGTTGTCTTAGTTCCTGAACAAAAAACAAAATGAAAAAATAAAAAATAAGTGAAAAAACTCTCAGTCTGTAAGAGAGAGTACCTCTGTCCTAACTCAGCCAGAAGCCCCTCTCAGGTTTATTTTCCAAAGTAAACCTGTCTTTAACTGCTGAGCCACTTTTCATGTTTCTTTCCTCTTTCTTTAATTCTTACATAGAGCTCACAGTGTACTTCTGAGTTCAGCTTGGGTTTCTCACTTCATGCTCCAATCCCTAAACTGAGTTTGATACAAGCTGTGAAGATTTAGATTTAGCTGGAGATGCTGTCATTAGTCACCAGGCTTGAATGAGGGAAAATAGCTTCTTAACAAAGATCTTAACATTTTTTGAGTGTTGACTTTGTCCATGGTTAGTTAAATGTAATTTTAGTGTAAATTATAGCATTTATTTGCTTTTATCTCTAAGAAATAATATGGAGCTACATAGATTACAGTAATTTGCCATTTTGCAAAAACACCAGAAGGTCAGAGTCCCTGATATATTTCTTTAATCACCAATTGCTACTGGACATCTCCTGTGTGCCAGGCAGTAAACCGGGCACCAGGCATCTGACAGTGATGAAGGACGATATTGTCCCTTCCCTCATTTCTAGTGGGGAAGACAGACACAAGACAGTTGTAAGAGGTTCAGGCAACACCCATAGTTTCCTCTTAATTTCAAGATTAAAATAAAATGAACAGCCCTTGCTATATTATAGTTAATCCATAAGTTCATTCAGAAGAGAGGCCAGACACCCAGATGGAAAAGAAGCAAAGAGAGCCTCCCAGACAGAGATATCAAGGCAGCGGCTTGAAGGGTCAGTGGGAATTAGTGGAGCAGTATGGTTATAATCTTCCACAATGATAATATATTTTTGCTATTTTACCATTTGTTCTAATATATTTTCTTTGTGTTTATTTTACACCATTTTCTTAAGTGTATATAAGATTAGAATTTTTATATTCATTGTGAATTGAATCATTGTGGAAGGGCCCTCTCAATTCCAATGAATACTTTTTGTCTTAGTCTTTTCATTTTACTAGTAATATCACTGACCTTGCTTTATTTTGATTAGCATGGGCCTGGCAAATTTTCTTCTATCCCTTTATTTCAAACTTTTCTGTATTCTTATGATTTGCTAGGTTTGGCATAAACAGTATATGACTGGATTTGTCAATTTTTATACAAAATGACAACCATTAACTGGAGTATTTACTCCATTAACTCCATTAATTAATGTTAATTAGCATTAACATTAATATGATGGGGTCTCTTTTGTAATTTGAATTAAAGCAATTGCTGTTCATTTTTTAACTCTCTCTTATAAGCACCAAATTTTACTTATTTATTTATTTTTATTTTTTATTTTTTGAGACGGAGTCTCCCTCTGCCACCCAGGCTGGAGTGCAATGGTGTGATCTCGACTCACTGCAACCTCTGCCTCCCGGGTTCAAGCGATTCTCCTGCCTCAGTTTCCCACCCCGAGTAGCTGGGATTACAGGCGCCCACCACCACACCCGGCTAATTTTTTTTTTTTTTTTTGTATTTTTAGTAGAGATGGTGTTTCACCATGTTGGCCAGGCTGGTCTCAAACTCCTGACCTCAGGTGATCCACCCACCTCGGCCTCCCAAAGTGCTGGGATTACAGAGGTGAGCCACCACGCCTGGCTCTTATTATTTGTTTAAAAAAAATACTTTAAAATTTTTTTGTTTTATTTTAAGTTCCAGGATACACACGAAGGATGTGCAGGTTTGTTACATAGGCAAACGTGTGTCATGGTGGTTTGCTGCACCTATCAACCCATCACCTAGGTATTAAGCCTCATGAGCATTAGCTATTTATCGTGATGATAAGCACCAAATTTTAATACATAAGTCAATTTTGGGGGGAGGAAACATCATCAAGAACTTCCTTCTGAAACAAAACAACGATGTTCATTCCTTCAAACATCCAAATTGAAGGTGTACCAAAATGAAAACAAAAAAAGTCCACAGAGAAACAAAAAGGAACACAAATCACATTCCAGGGGGTTAGTGCATTTAGCAGTCTTAGCTGTGCTGTCTAACCATCCTTCAACTGACTTTCAAAAAAAAACACCCTATACTCATCAAAATATACATTTTCCATTTGCTGTTTTAAAATTAAAAATAATAATTGAAAAAGGAAAACTTTAAGGAAGTCACAATTAGTTGCGTGACTCATTTTGATGTCATGTACAGCATATGGAGGTCAGGAAGGCTATTTGCAGCACACAGGATTAGAGGATATTTGTCTTCGAGGTTTAGCTTTCTTCCAAATGGTGTAAAATACCCACAATTCCAAGTATGAAGAGACACAGACTATTTCCTTTGAGAATTCCAAAGGACAATACAGGCACCCCAGCTGTTCTTCATAGAGAGACAGGGCTTCCGTCAGATTGACAGAGTTCCCCTTGTGTAAAATATTTCACATCCTGTTTCAATACTTTCATTGAGAGCTCAGGAATCAGTCTGAGAAACTCCCATGTGGAATCTTCTGGAGACATGGAGATTAGAACAGCTATCAAATCATTAATCACATAATCAAATTATCTCCCTTCTTTGGCATACCTTTTCAGTACTGGAATGCAGTACTGAACCTCATACAGCAGTCTCCTTTAAGATTATGTAAGACATCACCACAAGTTTTCCACATATATTTCCTACATCCATCAATCACCATTTTGTCAATCTCTATCATAGTGACCATCTTTAGTTTTAGTTCGACTATTTCACACAATATGCCCCCATCTCGGCCTCCCAGAATGAGTACATCTTTGCCGATATAATCTTTGCCACTGCCCATGATGGTCCAGGTATATGTCAAATCACTCTCTGCCAAATTAACATTCCCACTAAGGATGGGAATATTTCCAAATTGCTTCGAGTGTAGAATTTTAATGTTCTGATAAGGTGAATCTTCATCGTATACCACTTCATCTATGTTGTGTTCAACCAGGAGTCCATCTGCGGTGGGCCAATATCTGTCGATGGCTCCTCCTGGAACTATAGGTGGTAATTGCCTCATCTGCCAACTACTTTCTTGACTCAATTCTTTCTTTCTTTCTTCTCCTTTGTTCAAAAGACTGTCTATCTCTTCTTTGCCTTGTGCATCACCATCATAACTCTGAAGGTCCAGTAACTCCAATCCATGTGAGTAAATTCTTAAATTGGCAAAGCTGCCGTTTTTGTTTGTGCAGGTTGCCAAATAGCGGTGTGGTCCTGCCAGGTGTCCACCGGTTCTGCCATCCCCTGCTCCTGGAAAATGGACTGGAGCCCTTTTGGAATGGTCTCGCCATCAGCTTTGGCGCTGAGCATGAAGTCGAGTGTGCTGTGCCATGCCGCTGTCATAGTGAGGCGAGACCCTGAGCCATGCCTGGGGAAGGCGGCCGCGGGAGACTGAGGGGCTGCGCAGTGTGTCAGGCTTTCGCCCCATTAACAACTTTTTAAAAAGTTACTGATCATGTAATAAAGGATGAACTTCAAATGTGAATTTATTCCTACCTTCATACATTTCGCCATTTTCCTGTACTTTTTATAAATCTTTTCCTAGTTTCCTGACTTTAAAAAATGATGTGATTTTTGTTTGTTTTTTCTCATTGCCTACCTTATAATTAAAATAATAGCAGATAGTCTGTAATCTCAGCTACTTGGGAGGCTGAGGTGAAAGAATCGCTTGAGCCCAGGAGTTCGAGGCTGCAGTGAGCTGTGATTGCACCACTGCACTCCAGCCTGGGTGACAGAGTGAGACTCCGTCTCTAAAAATAATAATAATAGGCCGGGCGCGGTGGCTCACGCCTGTAATCCCAGCACTTTGGGAGGCTGAGGCGGGCAGATCACGAGGTCAGGAGATCGAGACCATCCTGGCTAACACGATGAAACCCCGTCTCTACTAAAAATACAAAAAATTAGCCGGGCGTGGTGGTGGGCACCTGTAGTCCCAGCTACTAGGGAGGCTGAGGCAGGAGAATGGCATGAATCTGGGAGGCAGAGCTTGCAGTGAGCCGAGATCGCACCACTGCACTCCAGCCTGGGCGACAGAGTGAGACTCCATCTCAAAATAATAATAATAATAATAATAATAATAATAATAATAATAATAATAATAATATAAATA
>NW_026652282.1:42663221-42683040 GCF_009828535.3 Hylobates moloch
AATAATAATAATAATAATAATAATAATAATAATAATAATAATAATAATATAAATAGATAGTAAAATAGTGATAATATTAAATTATTCAAAATAATTGGAAATTATAAGAGGAGCAATTTTCTTGTTATATATGATACTGCAATGATCAATCACCTACAAAATGTAATGCACAAGTCCAACAGGACCCAAAGAAGGGAACAATAGACATTGGGGTCTACTTGATGGTGGAGGGTGGGAGGAGGGTGAGGATTGAAAAACTCCCTGTTGGGTACTGTATTCACTACCTGGATGATGAAATCTTTTGTACTCCAAACCCCAGCAACTCTCAATTTACCCATATAACAAATCTGCACTTGGACCCCTGAACCTAAAATAAAAGTTGGAAGAAAAAAAATAAAAATAAGCCAAAACAAAATGTAGCAACTGTGCACACATGGCTGTATTGTTTCTCTGTAACTATGCTCTTGAACTTGGGTGGTACAGCAGCTCCGTCCAGGTGTTGAGCAAGCCCGAATTGGACCCATTTAGAAAGGGGCGGGACAAGGGTGCTTCCCGAAGCTTCTCTTTCGCAGCTTTTTGGCTGCACCTCACAGGAGGCTCCGTGGTTCAGCACCTACTTGACGCTGAGGTATTTTGCAAGAGCTTTGATGACAGACTGAGTTTTGTGATTGGAGGGTGGATGTAGGATCTTCGAAGGGAATTTGGGGGTTGATAATGGAGGTTTTTGGAATCACAATAGGGACTTGCTGTAGGTTGAGTTGAATGCTCCCAGTCAGATCCTCTGATGGGTAATTTATTTCCATTTTTCTTCTTTTCTTATATTAAGATGAGAAAAGAACTTTAAGATGGCTTAAAGTTCCATCTAAGACAACGAGTTGAGTATTATTGTTTTCATAATGGTTAAGTGTTTTCTAATTTCTTTTTACCAAGAGTTATTTATATGTGTGTTTCCAATTAACAAAAGCTAAGACTTTTATTGATTTCTAATGCACCTTATCTGTGTGCTGTGTGGTGCTTATTCATTGGAATGTGTTTAGAGTCCCTTTAAGACTAAGTCCAAAGTCCATTTTTATTAATATTGTATCTCTAGCTTGAAGATAGTATGAGTTCTCCAACTGATACTGTTTTGTTCAAGATGCGTATTGGTCCTGTGTGTGTTCTTGTTTCCTTAATTGCTGAGAGTAGTGACTTGTTTGCATGTGTGGATATACATGATGCACACAGAAATGTGTACACATGTACGTATATATTTTGAGATGGAATCTCACTGTGTCGCCCAGGCCGGAGTGAGGTGGTGCAATCTCGCCTGGAGTGCAGTGGCGCGATCTTGGCTCACTGAAGCCTCTACCTCCTGGGCTCAAGAGATTCTCCTGCCTTGGCTTCCTGAGTAGCTAGGACCACAGGCTTGCACCACCAAAACCGGCTAATATTTTTTTTAATTTTTTTCTAGAGATGAGGTCTCGCGATGTTGCCTCAGGCTGGTCTCGATCTCCTGGGCCGCAAAAGTATATTTGTATATTTATGCATTTTATGTGGCAATATTGGGCACAGGTAGGAGTACTTTTCAGAATAAAGATTGTAAAATTTCGCTAGGTGGGTGGGTCAGGGCCGGTAGGGCTGTGAGGTGAGGCCGCGTCCTTTCTGTCCCAGAATGCGGAGGGGCCTGTGGTGCTGTGAGAGTCTGGGAAGGGGGCGGAGCCTGGCAAGGGGCGGGGCTGGGTATGACCGAACGCCATGTGTGACGCCCACAGGGCATGAAGGGTAAGGTGAGTCTGAGCATCCCTAAACCCGTCTGCCCATCCATCCACCGTTTGATCATCCCTCAATCCATCCGCCCATCCATCCACCATTAGATCACCCATTCACTCTTGCCCCAGGCGCGCAGGAGTGGGTAGGCGGAACCTGGGGAGACTAGCAGAGGAGGCCAGGCAGTGAGGCAGACTGAATTTGCCTGAGAGGCGGGGCCAAGTGTGTTTGGGCAGGCAGAGGTGGACTTGTCTGGGTCCGTCGTGTTGGGTAAGCAGGGTAGCGTGTGTGTCTTGGAGGGAGGGGTGGATCAGGCTGAGCAGAGCAAATCTGAAGGGGTGGCACCCAGATTTTCTGGGCGGACAGGCAGGCCATTATGCATGGAGGTAGGCAAGTTGGGGGCAGATGTGTCCAGGTGGACCAACCAAGTGTGTCTGGATAAGGGATAAGGTGGGCAGGCAGGACCAGGTGGTATCAGTCATTCCCAGGCAGGCAGGGCCTAGTGTGTCCAGCAGGTGCGGTTGCCCCAGGCTAGATTGGCCTGAGGGTGAGGCCAGGAGTGTTGGGGCAGGGTGGTCTTTCCCTACCCACTTAGGGCTGACCAACAGCACTCTTTCCACGAGCATGGGAATCCTACTAGTAATCTCTGGCCCCTGGTGAGTCCAGGATACAGGGTAGACAGGGACTTGAGCTGATGCTGAGAGTCTGCCCCTCTGACCTTGCCTGTAACACCCCCAGAGACCTTGCTGTGGTCCCACTGGCCACTGGCCACTTGACAGCTGCCTCAAACGCAGAAGTCCAGGCTAGCCCAGAAGTACCAGATGGCAGTGGTGCCACTGGCAGTAAGGGAGGCACCTGGGCAACAGCCACACCTCAGCTGTTGTCTGAAGAGGACCTGCCTTGGCACTGTGACCTGTACCAGGACACTTGCAGAGGGGATTTTTGGCAATCAAAGCCTGGCAAGTGTGAGGGAGGGCCCTGGGGTAGAAGGATGGGGACAATGAAGGCAGTGAGGTTCAGCAGTGAGGTGACAGGAGGCAGGGAGTATCCAAAGACCACTTTGAGAAACCAGTTGTGTGGAGTGTGTCAGTATTTCCTGATCTGCAGCCTTGGGTGAGTGACATCAAGAAGCTCCAGCTCATGGATCCCACAGGCAGAAGCAGGCAGTGAATGTGAAGCACATGAAGAGTTTGAAGAAAAAGGTAGAGCAGAAGGTGACGAATTGAATGGGGAGCATGAAGGCAGGTCGGGGGTGGAATGCAGGGCAGGGGTGCAGGAGTTGGGGGTTGATATCGACCCTCCTGATCCCGCTCTGACCACTCTTGTCCTGAAGAAGGAGAAGCAGCAGACGCAGAAAAGGAAGCACACAGGCAAGTGGAAGCATCCGGAGCATGTCAAGGACCAAGCCTCACCACGGCAGTGCCTGGGACCCGGCTGTGTGTATCCCACCTGGCCAGGCTCCAAGTACTGTTCGGATGATTGTGGCATGAGGCTGGCAGGTGAGTGAGTGCATCTCGAGGTTAAGGTACAAAGGCAAAGTAAGGTGTGATCTATGCCATCTGTAATTCCACTCAGCCACCCACCCATCCACCATCATAGTCACCCACTCACTGAACTGCCCATCCACATTACATCCACCAGGATGCTCATCCACCCTTATAGCCACTCATTCACCTGCTCATTCACTCATAGCCACTCACCCACCTGCCCCTCCACCCATCCACCCACCCACCCACTGTTCAACCACCCATTCACCAACATGCACTCATCCACCACTCAGTACCCTATAGAGTCACCATTTGGTAGCTCATCTTTCTCATTCCTCTGATGTCCCCATCTACCCATTTCATTTCTTGCTCTCTCTTCTTCCAGCCACATCAATAACACCCTTCCCCAGTGCATCCAGCAGTGGCAAAGGAGCCCCTGTATTGCCAATGAGCATGGCAAGAAAATGCTCGAGCACATCCACCATGAGCAGCCGAACACCTATACTCGCCTGAAGGACATGGAGTGCCATTTCCATGAACTTGAGGCCATCATTCTGCATGGCAAACAGCAGGCTGTGTGCACGGATTACTAGGCGAGAGGGCATTGGCGAGGTAGAGCTTAAAGGTACCTGGCCTCTGGCCCTGTCCTCCCCATCCTGTACTGCTTCCCTGGTCCCTCCATTGTCCTGTGCAGAGCAACAAAGGTGAAAAGGGCAGCAAAGACCTGCAGATCTTTCGTGTCTCCTGTGGGCGGCCCATCTTTAAGCGCGTTGCCTCGCGCCACATGGAGCACTGCTTTGCCAAGGTTGGAACACTGGCTGGGAGTCAGATGGGACAAGGGTGTTTTTGGTTGGGTGGGGTGGCACATGGGTGGGGTCCATGTGGTGGGGGCAGATTTGGTGCCTGGATATTTGTTATAGGAGGAATGCAACACACATCCATGGCTTCCCCTGTGTGTGCTCTTCCCCCGTGCCCAGTATGGAAGCCAAAGTCAGGGCATTAACCAGTGGTAAGGGGGACACTGGCTGTGCAGATGGGAGCATAGGGGCTGCAGGGGACAACAGACCTGGTGTTCGGAGCTTTATTGTAGGAAGACATGCAGCACATGTCGACAATTCCTCCCATTTGTGCTCTTTCTTCTCCAGTATGAGTGCCAATTGTCCGTTGGGTCCCTGTACTCTACTTGCATTGAAAGGTGAGTGTGGGGGCTAGTAAGGGTCGAAGGCATTACGTGGACAGGGTCAGAAGCAAGGTTGAGCAAGGTCAGGGGCAGGATGTGGGTGGGCTCAGAGGCAGAGGCAGATGTAGTTAGAGGCATGGTATGGGCGGGGTCTGGGACCCGATACAGGTAGGGTTCTGGGGTGGGACCTCGCTCCTCCTGACTCTTAGCACCTCACTTTTCCACCCCCCTCCAGGGCCACATGGCTCTTCTGTGATGTCTACAATCTGAAGAGTAAGAGGTACTGTAAGCACCTCCAGGTGCTGTGTCCTGAGCACTCTTGGGACCCCAAGGTGAGACCCTTCCTTACCTCATCACCCTCCGTTCCTCCAATCCTCCCTGCCTGACTGCCCTCCGCGTCTCCTCAGCAACTCCTGTGTGTCCTCCTTCCCTTCCCGACAAACTCACGTTCCATGCTCCCTGCTGCCTCTCACCCTCTCTTCTTCCTTTTCTCTCTACCTGGCTGTCTGTATTCATGCTCTCCTTGCCCGACCACCTTCTGGGTGGTCCTGCCCCTTCTCACTGCATAAGCACCCCCTAATTCTGCTCCTCTTCTTGCTCAACCATCCTCCCTTCCTGCCCCACCCCCTGCCTGGCCAACTCACTCTTCCCTCCTCCTTGTGTGGCGCCCTCAACTTCTCTTCCTCGCTTTCTGACTTTCCTCCATTCTGATCATTCTCCCTGCCTGACTGTCCCCGATTCTATTTTCTGCCTGTCATCTACATCCTTTCTTCCTCCCTGTTTGACTGCTCCCCATTCTCTCCCTCCACCCTCCTCTCCTTCACCTCAGCCCTCACCTCCCCTCTGCCTCAACAAGCCCCACTCATCTACTTCTCCTCCTCGGACCACCCTCAACCCTTCCCTCCTCCTGCCGGACTGCTTTCCAGCCCTCCAGCTCTCCAGCTCTCCCTGGCCCACCTGCCCTCCAGCCATCCCTCCTTCTGTTGGATCTCTTTCTGTGCTTCTGTTCTTTCTGCCTGATCACCTGCATTCTTCCATCCCTGCTTAGTCTACCTCATTCCTCTATCCTCTATGCCTGATCACCCACTATTTGTCCTCTCGTCTCTGAATTCCTCTCTTCCCCCTGCCTGATCACACCCCACCCCTCTCCTCTCTGTCCTCCGTCCCCCTATTGTTCCCCTGTGCCTGATCATTCCCCAGGGCTTCGCTCCTTCATAACTCATCCTCCTTTATTCTTCCCCATAGGTGTCAAAGGATGAGGTGGGCGGTTGTCCGCTAGTGCACAATGTCTTTGAGTTCACGGGTAATTTCTGTTGCCTCCCCAAATGCCTGTGCAACCGCCACTACAGCTGGGAGAAGCTGAGGCGTGCCGTGGACCTGGAGTGCATGCAGGCGGTAGGTGCCATGCTGATGGGGGCTAAGGGATTGGGTAGGATCCTGGACTCCCTCTCGCATATTCAGGTCCCACAGTTGCACAAGCTGGAACAGCTGTTTGAGCAGGAGCAGAAGGTGCACATGTCTATGAGGAACCGGGTGGGGCTGCTGGCTCTGATGCTGCACGGGACGATCCAGCACGACCCGTTCACCAGTGATCTGTGCTCCAGAGTGGATATCTAAGCCTTGCTGGACCTAGGTCCCGTATTCCACACTCTGTGTAAAGGTGACACCTCACGAATCTCTCCTCCCACATCTGTTGCTTCATCCACCTTTTTCTTTCTTTTTTTTTTTTTGAGACGGAGTCTCGCTCTGTCGCCCAGGCTGGAGAGCAGTGGCGCGATCTCGGCTCACTGCAAGCTCCGCCTCCCGGGTTCACGCCATTCTCCTGCCTCAGTCTCCCGAATAGCTGGGACTATAGGCGCTCACCACCACGCCTGGCTAATTTTTTGTATTTTTAGTAGAGACGGAGTTTCACTGTGTTAGCCAGGATGGTCTCGATCTCCTGACCTCGTGATCCGCCCACCTCGGCCTCGCAAAGTGCTGGGATTACCGGTGTGAGCCACTGCCCCCGGCCTCCGTGCACCTTTTTTTAGGGCATCTTGGAGTTTCTCTCTGTGCTTCTCTGTCCACCACTTGGTCTCCTGTCTGTCTGTCTACCCCTCCTTGGTGGTGGTCGGGGGGATTGTCTAAAAATTCCCCATTCCCATCCATTCCTCCATCCCTGTCCCTTTCTTCCCTGAACCTGGGTGAGGCCAAGGGATCTGCCCTGCTGTTACATCCACTGTCTAGAGTTTTCTTCACCGACTTTGGAAGAACAAGGATTTTGATATCTCATGATATTTCCTAAACCTGTCTCTCTGGCTGCAAACCCAATTCCAAACCTCCAATAGTCGGTGGGTGACAGGCCCCTCCTGTCATGACCATCATGCCCCCACCCGCACCCATCTTGTCCCATTCCTGACCATCCCACGAGGTCCTTGCCCTGTCAGCCTTGGCCCATCTCAGTCCAACCCTAGTCTGTCCTGCCTTTCACTTCTGGGCCCCCTCCCCCCACCACCCTGCTCTGAGTGTGCCCTGTCTTTTCCAGCCTGTCCTGTCACACCTGTTTCACACCTGTAGCTTTGCCAGAAGGTGACTTCTGCCACATCTGCCTTTGCCAGCCCCCAGCCAGGCCTTCTGTGCCAGTGGAGGTGTGTCCAGTAGTGTTGCTTGTGGGTGCTGGTATGTCTCCAATGACAGACCTGAACGACCTTTCCTGTTTTTTTTCCTACGCTCACTGATTCCTTGTGATTTTTTTTTTTTTTTTTTGAGACGGAGTCTCGCCCTGTTGCCCAGGCTGGAGTGTGGTGGCCCGATCTTGGCTCACTGCAACCTCTGCCTCCAGGGTTCAAGTGATTCTCCTGCCTCAGCCTCCTGAGTAGCTGGGATTACAGGTGGGCACCTGGCATTTTTTTGTATTTTTAGTAGAGATGGGGTTTTACCATGTTGGCCAGGCTGGTCTCGAACTCCTGACCTCAGGTGATCCGACTGCCTCGGCCTCCCAAAGTGTTGGGATTACAGGCGTGAGCCACCACACCCAGCCCTTATGATTTTTTTTAAATCTGCTTTTATAATTACTCTCCTCCCAGGAACTCATATAGTTCTAAATGTTTAAGTGTGTTGCTCTAGACTTTATACCTCATATTCCAGTACAACTACTTTACATTACTACTTGTCTGGTACAATATCTCTTTTCTCATTACTAATATTGTGTTTCTTTCTTTTTTTTCAATTTGATCAGATTTCCCGGATCAGCTTTTTATTTATTTATAAGTCCTAATTTTATATTTATTTTATTTATATAAACTTCTATTTGTATTATTTATCACTTCTTGACTCTTTGTTCTGTGTTTTTATTTTATGGTTTTTTTTGTTTAATTTTGCTGTTCTTTTTCTAATTTCCTAGGTCATGTTCCCAACTCGATCATTTTGGGGCTTCCAGTCTTTTTTTTTTTTTTTTTAAATAGTAAAGTATTTGAGATTATACACTTTCCTCTACATGTAGCTACGTTTCAAATACTCTGGTATGGAAGGTGAAACTACAGAATTGACCTCTCATTTTGATCCTAGGTATTGAAGAAAGCTTCTTAGGTTCTTAGTGGTTAAGGTAGTTTGGTTGTCTTTTTTTCATTTTTATGTAATTATGTTTTTTATTATGGTCAGAGAATGTAGCCTGTAGAATACGAATTTGTAAATGTTATTCAATATTTTCTCTGTGGCCTAGGTACGTGACATAATTTTGTGAAACTTTCATGGATATAAGAGAAGAAACTATATTCTCTGTTAGATATTAGGACTTGGTGGGGACTTTTCAATCTAGTTGGATGATTTAATTTTTGTCTTTCTGTCTACTTCAGCTGTTATATTATCAAAAGGTAGAATAAATCTACCTTTTAAAACAAACTTCTCCTGTGGTTCTGTGTTTTTTGGGGAGAGATGAATCCTAAAGTATATATCTTAAACCATTCCACATTGTGTCACGTATTTTCTTTTTTTTTTTTTCTTTTGAAATGGAGTCCCGCTCTGTCACACAGGCTGGAGTGCAGTGACCTGATCTTGGCTCACTGCAACCTCTGCCTCCCAGGTTCAAGCAATTCTCCTGCCTCAGCCTCCTAAGTAGCTGGGATTACAGGCATGTGCCACCACACCTGGCTAGTTTTTGTATTTTTAGTAGAGATGTGGTTTCGCCAAATTGGCCAGGCTGGTCTCAAACTCCTGACCTCTAGTGATCTGCCTGCCTCAGCCTTCCAAAGTGCTGGGATTACAGGTGTGAGTCACTGTGCCCGGCCAGTTTCTGTTCATTTTTTCCCTACTGTTTTCCTCATTAGTTTGGAAAGTTTTACTTTTATTAATTGTCCCATTATATACTTTTCCCATTTCCAACAGGCATGATTTATTTCCTTTACTATTTTATCCGAATATAACCGGACCTTATTTTATAGAAGAAGATGAATAGTATTACTTTCTTATTTTTCTAGAAAAATTTAAGCTGTGTATTTAAAGACTATATTTTTCTTATAGGTTGAGTTAATCCTGCTTCAAGAAATCTCACTTAACATTTTTATTCAAAATCCCCAGTGACTTTATCTATTGTAATTTAACTGTGGGAGTGTGTGCTCAGGGGTGTGTATTTTACCTCAACAGTAATTGTGAACCATTGTTTTGCTCTCTTATTTTGAGATCTCTCTTAGGATTTCATATTCATTTATTTAGAATACATCCCTAAGTGTTTTCTTTAAGCAGAATAAATCAGTGAAACACTCTTCAAATTATTTCATGTCTGAAACCGTCATTCTTTTGCCCTGACCAAGGAATGGTTTCTTGGGATGGGGTACAGGATTGGAATTCTTATCTCTCCATGGCCTATGGTAGGGGTGTCCAATCTTTTGGCTTCCCTGGGTCACACTGGAAGAAGAATTGTCTTGGACCACACATAAAATATAATAATACTAACAATAGCTGATGAGCTAAAAAAAAATAGCAAAACAAATCTCAAAATATTTTAAGAAAGTTTACCAATTTGTGTTGGGCTGCATTCAAAGACATCCTGGGCTACATGTGGCCCATGGGCCGCAGATTGGACAAGCTTGGTCTATGGGAAGTAGCTCCTACAATAACCCTCAGTGATCCCTGCCTCCTGGAATTCATCACCCTGTGTAATTCCCTCCATTTGAGTAACTTGCTTCTAACCAATACAATACCTTAACATTGAGAGGATGCCACCTTTGTGGTTAGATTACAAGAGATCATAGCTTCTGTCTTGGTGACAGGCTCTTTCCCTTGTTGGTTTTGGCAAAGCAACATGCCATGTTGGGAAGGCCCATTTAGCAAGAGACTAAGGATAGCCTCCAACTATCAGAAACTGAGGCTTTCAGTACATCCCAACATCCCAAAAGGGATAGAATCCTGTGAACAACCACGTAAGTGAGCTTGGAAGTATTTCCCCAGTTCAGCCTTCAGATGAGGCCACAACCCCTGGATGACACCTTGATTGTAGCCCTATGAGAGACTCTGAAACAGAGGACCCAGCTAAGCCATACCCAGATTCTTAACCTACAGAAACCATGAGATGTGTGTGTTTTTAAGGCCATCAAGTTTGTGGTAATTTATAATACAGCAATAGATAACTAATACATGGTCTGTAGATGTTAAATGACATCTGAATTCAATTTTTGTCAATGAGATGTCTGCTGCTGGTCTTATTCCTCTCCCTTGCATAAAACTTGTTCCTGCATGGAAGTGTTTAAGAATTTCTCCTCATCTTTGGACTATAAGACTGTAACCTTTATCTGCAAAACAGAGAGAGATTTTAAAAAAGGTTGTAACCAAATTTGGTCATTGCAAGGGTTCCTGTGGTGATTAATTATTTTTAGCAGCTTTGTGGGGGAGGATCAGTGATGTAGTGATCACCTTTTACTGTACATCATAATCTTCTGTGGAGTTGAGATGGAAGAGGGGGGGATGTGGAGGGTTCATCCCCATGGCCTAGGGGAGAGAGGGAGGCAGCTCCCTGCAGGGTGTCTGGGGGGAGATCCAAGTGGCAGCAGCCACCAGCCATAGTCAGGGAGATGCTATCCCCCACCCTAGCACGGATCCTTCCCTCTCCATTGATTCTTTACAGACGTCAGCTGATTCTCACCAGCACTCCCTTTCCCCCTTCCTCTGGGGATGTGCCAATTTCTCCTCTATCCTGATTTAGGTATAGAAAAACCATTTTTTCTTTGGAACTTAGAGACTGACAGGGTAGTAGGGCCACCACAGTCTCCAGGGTCCTTCCAGCTCTCCCTCCTCCCTTCAAAGATGAATAAAATGGCCCCAGAAGGCAAGTGACTCGCCCAGACCTCTCAGGTTGGCAGTGACAGCACTAGACTGGAGCCAGGTCTCTTGACTGTGTCTTCTATCTTCACCCACCACAGCTGAGATCAATTTTCCCACTCAGAGTTCCCGTTGAGGTTCTGTAAACCGAGGAGGACGATGAGTGAGCCAGGCCCTGGCTGACAGCTCCCTCCTTTCAGACCTGCCTGTGGATGCTGTCAGCTCTGGAAGGGTTCATCCTCTCAGGGCTCAGGGTCATGCAGTCAGTAAGCCCATATATATTCTGAAAGTCTGTTGCTTTAGTTTCGTTTATTATATAAATAATTATATTCCTAATATTAAGTTATGCATTATGAATAAATACAAAGAAGAAAGTAAAAATGACCTCTAACTCTGCCATCTCCTAAATATAAATTCTATCAACAATTTGATTTATTTGCTTCCATATATTTTTTTCTGGGTATGTGCTTTGGTGCTTATGTTTGCAAGTGATCAGTATATTCATATGTGCACTTTTAGTTTAAATGAAAACTGGAATCACGTTGTTTGGTTACCTTATTTTTTTACGTTGTATTTTAACTTAAATATTTTACCATGGCAGAATATATTTTTCTAAACAATTGTAACAGCTGCAAATAGCGTATCTTTGAATATATCATAATTTATATAACCAATATGCTGTTAATAAATATTTATGAAAGTTGGTTTTGGTTTTAACTGTTATGAACATCACCATGGTAAAATTCCTACATTTAAATCTTTGTGCACATACATGATTATTTTCTACAGATATAGTTTTAGAAATTGTACTCTTGGGTCAGGGTGTAAGGACAGGTGTTAATAATAAATGGGCTGGACGCTGTGGCTACGCCTGTAATCTCAGCACTTTGGGAGGCAGAGGTGGGTGGATCAGTTGAGGTCAGGAGTTGCAGACCAGCCTGGTCAACATGGTGAAACCATGTCTCTACTAAAAATGCAAAAATTAGCTGGGTGTGGCGGCACACACCTATAATCCCAGCTACTTGAGAGGCTGAGGCTGGAGAATCTCTGGAACCCAGGAGGCAGAGGTTGCAGTGAGCTCAGATCGCGCCACTGCACTCCAGCCTGGGCGACAGAGCAAGACTCTTGTCTCAATAAATAAATAAAAATACAAAAATTAGCCAGGCATGATGGCACGCGCTTATAATCCCAGCTACTTCGGAGGCTGAGACAGTAGAATCACTGGCACCAGGGAGGCGGAGGTTGCAGTGAGCTGAGATCGTGCCACTGCACTCCAGCCTGGGCGACAGAACGAGACTCTGCCTCAAAAATAAATAAAAATACAAAAATTAGCTGGGCATGGTGGCACACACCTGTAATCCCAGCTACTCCAGAGGCTGAGGCATGAGAATTGCTGGAACCCGGGAGGTGGAGGTTGCAGTAAGCTGTGTCACTGCACTCCAGCCTGGGCGACAGAGCGAAACTGTGTCTCAAATAATAATAATAATAATCATAATAATAAATGAATTGGGAGGGGACAATTGCACACTTAGTCCCAAAGAGAAATCTGCCTTTTTCCAAGTGCCACATGATCAAATCAGTCACACATATGCAGCTTGTGATCACAGAGGCATGGAGTTCTCTGGCTTCCCATGGGGTACAGCCTCTTGCCCAGCGGAAGTGTGGAGATTTCCAGCCTGCTTAATCTGAGCAATACAACCTTGACTTCACAGACCTACATCCCTTCCCAAGAAAGTCAGGAAATAACCACGTTTCTCATGAGTTATCGTTAATTCATGTATTTGTTTGTTGCACCCGTTGCAGTTCAGCAGCTTTTGTGAGCTTTTAAGAATCCCTACAGTAAAATGTACAAGTATAGCTCCATAAAAATTAGATCAGAGAAAATATAGAAAAAATATAAGGACCAGAATTGATTTGGGCTGTAGGCATTTGGGCCCTAGGGTTCTGCAGAGTAAAATTAAACTGCAAGTTTCCTTCTGAGCTTCCTATCAGACATAGCTGGAAAGAAAATGCAGTTATTTGTAGGATTTACCTTGGCCTCAGGGAGAAAAATGACTACAAGGGTGAAGAAAAATTTTTCCAGGGTAAAGATTTCCTGATAATTGAATGTAAACCATCTCCCACCCCTCTTATTTTTGAGACAGAGTCCTGCTCTGTTGTCCAGGCTGGAGTGCAGTGGCTCGATCTCGGCTCACTGCAAACTCCGCCTCCCAGGCTCAAGCCATTCTCCAGCCTCAGCCTCCTGAGTAGCCGGGATTACAGGCACGTGCCACCATGCCTGGCTAATTTTTGTATTATTTATTTATTTATTGGAGACAGAGTCTCGCTCTGTCACCCAGGCTGGAGTGCAGTGGCACCATTTCAGCTCACTGCAAACTCCACCTCCTGGGCTCAAGGGATTCTCCAGCCTCAACCTCCCAAGTAGCTGGGATTACCTGCATGCACCACCACACCCAGCTAATTTTTGTATTTTTTTGTAGAGACAGGGTTTCACCATGTTGGCCAGGCTGGTCTTGAACTTCTGACCTCAAGTGATCCACTGGCCTTGGCCTCCCAAAGTGCAGGGATTACAGGCGTCAGCCACTGAGCTCGGCTCCAAAACCCCTTTTTGATCTCATTATGGATTATAGGTGAGGTGACCTTATACTTTATCATCCAAATTCAGAAACTTTGGAAAGTGAAAGAGGCATCATTAATAATCATGCTGGAACAGCAGGTGTAAACTGGACAGGTGTTCAACCTAATGATAAATGCGCAATAGAGTTTGCCATGGCCATCTTCTGGAGCAGTGGTTCTTTCAGTGTGTTCCCTGGACCACCAGCAACAGCATCTGAGATATTGTTAGAGATGCAAATTCTTGGACCCTATGCCAGACCTACTGAATATCTAACTTTTGGGTGTGAGGCTCAGCAGTCTGTGTGCTGACAAGCCCTCTGGGTGATTCTGACACATGCTCAATGTTGAGAACCACTGATTTAGAGCTGTCTTCCAAATAAATCAAAGGCACAGGGCCAGTGCAGAACTCAGCCCCTCGGGTTCTTCATGTGCACACCTCTCTAATTATCTTGTTTTATCTAGGTACAAACTATCCTACATTTTTATATTCCTCTGAAGCCTTTTGACACTTCTTATGCCTTAAATAGTTCAAAATTAAAGGAATATTGGATCATACAATATGTGTTTTCAGTCTGGACTTAAAACTCTGTGTGATGGCCCAGCTTGTGGTCGGTTCCTCAAAAAAAAAAAAAAAGTCTCTATTTTTAACACGTTATCCTGAAGTACAAAATACAATGGTAACGTGGAATTTATTCTTTCAAGATACAAAAGTTAGTTTGTGTTTATTTCCTATATATAGAATCCCTTAGTGGTGATCCACTAGTTCAAATAAAAAGTCCATGCTTTTCCCATGATTGTAGTCCAGCATTTGTCCTTAGTTTTAATTAATTAATTAATTAATTAATTTATTATTACTTTTGCCTCGCTCTGTCACCCAGGCTGGAGTGCAGTGGCATGATCTGGGCTCACTGCAACCTCCACATCCCGGGTTTCTAACCTCCTGATTCTCGTGCCTCAGCCTCCCGAGTAACTGGGATTACAGGTGTGTGCTAACATGCCTGGCTAATTTTTGTATTTTTGGTAGAGATGGGGTTTCGCCATGTTGGCCAGGCTGATCTCTATCTCCCGACCTCACGTTATCCAACCGCCTTGGCCTCCCAAAGTGCTGGGATTACAGGCCTGAGCTACTGCGCCCAGTCTGTCCTTAGATTTTTAAACTTATTTTGCTTCCCTAACATGAGACATAGACTCCTGTCCTTTTGCATAGAGCTATTTGCACTTCCATGATGTCAGATACTTTATTTTTTTATTTTATTTTATTTTTTATTTTATTTTATTTTTTACCCCCATGCTTTTGCACTTTGCCTCACATGTCTCACTTTCCATGTTAAGCTTCCCCAACACTGGCAGGCAAACCTACTTCCCCATGGAGAATTTATCTTTCCCTCTTTTGTGCTCTCCATGTTTCCTACATGTACTTAAGCCTTGGCATTTTTTGTTTTAATCATCTTAGTAAACTTTTTTTTTTTTTTGAGACAGAGTCTCACTCTATCACCCAGGCTGGAGTGTAGTAGCATGATCTTGGCTCACTGCAACCTCTGCCTCCCAGGTTCCAGCTATTTTCCAGCCTCAGCCTCTGAAGTAGCTGGGATTATAGGCATGTGCCACCATGCCTGGCTAATTTTTGTAGTTTTGTATTTTTAGTAGAGATGGGGTTTTGCCATGTTGGCCAGGCTGGTCTCGAACTCCTGGCCTCAAGTGATCCACCTGCCTTGGCCTCCCAAAGTGCTGGGATTACAGGTGTGAGCCACCATTGACTTCCATTTAGGAAGTCAATCTCGTGTTTTCTGGGAGAGCTTGATGCCTTTGAAATGCCCTGAAGGTGTATTTGTCAGTGTTCTCCAGAGACACAGAGCCAATAGGGTATATAGATATAAGAGGGGATTTATTATGGGAATTTGCTCACACCATTATGGAAGCCAAGAAGTCCCCACCATCTTCTTTCTGCAGGCTGGAGAACTAGAAAAGCTGAAGCTGATAATATAATTCAGTTTGAGTCTGAAGGCCTGAGAACCAGGGGAGTTGATGGTACAACTATCAGTCCCACGCCAAAGGCTTGAAAAATGGGGTATGGGGTGAGGGGATGGTGTTGGTGTAAGCCCTGGAATCTGAAGGCCCAAGAACCAATAGCCTCAATGTCTGAGGGCAGGAGAAGATGGATGTCCACAGCTCAAGCAGAGAGGGTGAATTTGCCCTTCCTCCATTTTTTTTTGTTCTATTCAGTCCCTCAGTGGATTAGATGATGCCTGCCCACACTGGTGAGGACAAATCTTTACACAGTCTGCTGATTCAAATGTTAATGTTTTCTGGAAACACCCTCACAGTCACACCTAGCAATAATGTTTTACCAGCTATCTGGGCATCTTAGCCCAGTTGAGTTGATATAAAATTAACCGTCACAGAAGGTAACTCATCTTCAAAGTTGTAAACTCCCTTAACTCACTTCTTCTCTAAAAGAGGGTTTATAACTTCAATTTTTCTCTATCTTGAAGTGGAATGTCTACGACTGTTATTATATGTCTGCCCAACCATTGTATGTTCAGTGTTTTGGGGGAAGATAACCTGTCTCTTCTGTTTTCACAGGTCCACATACAGAAAGAGAGGAATTATGCCTCAGAAGCTGTACTTAATGGATGACACCCGGGAGCCTCATCTGCACCTGGACCTAATATGGTGATAAAATTTTAGGCTTGGAGCTGATACTGTAATGAGGTGAGCCTTTTGGGACCTTGGAATGGGGTGAATGTATTTTGCATGTGAGAGGAATATAAAGCATTGGTGGTCAGAGGGAAGACTCTGGTGGACACACACTAAGGTGATCCATAGTGAGTCACACGATCTTGTATAATTTCCTCTCCTTGGGTGCAGGTAGAATCTCTGTGACTTGTTTCTAACAAATAGAATATGGCAAAGGTGATGGGATATCACTCCCTTGATCAGGTTATATTACAGTCAAAGATGATATGCTGTAACTCCCATGATTTCATTACATTATCTAACACTCTGCTTTAGTAGAATGGCACAAGAGATTCTCCTTACTGGCTTAATGAGGTAAGCATCTATATTGAGGAAACCCACATGGCAAGAAACTGCAGGCAGCCTCTAGAAACCATGGGTGGCCTCTTCGATTTGAAGGTAGCTGCTAGCTGACAACCAGTAAGAAGCCAGGGCCCTCAGTCACGTAGCTGCAAGAAAATAAAATCTGCCAATGATGTGAATGATCTTGGAAGTGGATTCTTCCCCAGTCAAGTTTCCAGATGAAAATATAGCCTGGCTGACACCTTGTGAGATCCTGAACAGAGGACTTAGTTAAGCTATATGTGAACTTTTGACACACAGAAACTGTGAAATAATAAAAGTGTGTTGTCTTAAGCTACTAAGTTCGTGGGAATTTGTTATGCAGCAATGAAAAACTAATAGGATATCTCATGCTCTATTTCATTGTTTCACATTTTCCTCAATGTCTACCGTATAAAGCTCCATTGTGTATCTGGGCTTCTGATTATTTTGTGTACTGCATATGTGGACAATATGCATATTTTCATTTTTCATTCAGTTGCTTCTGTTCCATGAAATAGTTCTTAACTACTCTGGTGTATTTTTTCACTTGTTTGATTCCCTAGTCTGCAAATTCTTCAAACTAGAGAGTTTTAAACCATATGGTATTTGACGCTTTTGTCCTTTTATTTTAAGTAAATCCTTGGTAATAAGGGATATTTTACTTTTCATTACTGCAGCGCTAAGGACATAGAACCTATTTAGAATATTGAAGGTATTAAATATATGGAGGTAGTCAGAGGAGAATATTTTGTGTTATTTTTAAAATGTCTGGTGAGAGAAACTCAAAGGAACATAAATTATACCTGAAAAGAGAAAACAATGGCTTTAAAGCCAAAATTATTAGGCTTTCTACAATAATCCCCTCCAATATAATGGAAATCTAGTAAAAACAATTGTTTAAAAACAAGTGGCAGAGTGTATCTGCTTTTGGAGTGCAAAAAAATATGTTCCCTGAATTCAGATATGGAAGATTGAGAGTAATTTTCAGCACAATGGACACAATTTATTCTTGAGCCCATATAAATTTTGTATTGGTGGAAATAGGCATGAAAATTAAGCTTTCTGGAGAAGAACGTGAAGTTAAGATTGGAATCGCAAATAAACTGGATTTTAAAGGCAATTGCATGAATAATTTGTGGAATGCAAAATCACCTACACAGTCATTTTAAAGACTGACGACTCTTGATCTCTTCATTTATGTATGTTATTGACTCTGTAGGACAAGGGACTTATAGATGAGTTTTTCAACCCAAGAGTAAATTCTTTGCAATGGACATTGTGGCAATAATCTCAATGATGAAAGGTGCAACACAGGTTAAATGGAAAATTGAAAGTGGAAAAAATGCCAAATCAATTTTTAGGAATCCAATGCTTGTGTTCTCTAGAATAACTAAAAATCATAACATACAGGAGTAAAAATATAAAGGTGAAAGAAGAGAGGCTTTTACACAGGACAGAGCTAATATCTAGTATATCAGGCTCACCAAAAAAGGGAAAATAAATGCATTTAATCAGATTATGTTCAATATCTAAAATTCATGGTGGAATATGAAAATGGCGTAATTTACTCATTCTATAAATATTTTGTGAAAACTTAGGACTATGTCACATATTCTGTCAGAACATCACTGTTTCCCATTCTGGGCAAGGAGGATATATGAATTATGGTAATTCTAAGCTGCTATACCAAACAGACTCCAAGATAAATACTTAAATAAGTAGAATTGTGTTGCTCTTTTATGTACTTCTTTTATTTATTTTTATTATTATTATACTTTAAGTTTTAGGGTACATGTGCACAACGTGCAGGTTTGTTACATATGTATACATGTGCCATGTTGGTGTGCTGCACCAATTAACTTGACAGTTAGCATTAGGTATATCTCCTAATGCTATCCCTACCCCCTACCCCCACCCCACAACAGTCCCGGAGTGTGATGTTCCCCTTCCTGTGTCGATGTGTTCTCATTGTTCAATTCCCACCTATGAGTGAGAACATGCGGTGTTTGGTTTTTTGTCCTTGCAATAATGTACTGAGAATGATGGTTTCCAGCTTCATCCGTGTCCCTATAAAGGACATGAACTCATCATTTTTTATGGCTGCATAGTATTCCATGGTGTATATGTGCCACATTTTCTTAATCCAGTCTATCATTGTTGGACGTTTGAGTTGGTTCAAGACACATAATTTTCAGATTCACCAAAGTTGAAATGAAGGAAAAAATGTTAAGGGCAGCCAGAGAGAAAGGTCGGGTTACCCACAAAGGGAAGCCCATCGGACTAACAGCTGATCTCTCGGCAGAAACTCTACAAGCCAAAAGAGAGTGGGGACCAATATTCAACATTCTTAAAGAAAAGAATTTTCAACCCAGAATTTCGTATGTACTTCTTTTAATAATACTTGCTTCTTGTGTTCCTTCAGGGACCCAAATTTCTTCCAAGACATCAGCCCTCCATTCTTTTTTTCCCTTTATAGCATATTTTTATTTATCACATAAATTCACCATTTTCAAGCATACACTTCACTATGTTGTGCAACTATCACCACTGTCTAATTCCAGAAAATATCCGTCATCTCAAAGGGAAACCCCAAACCTATTAGAAGTTAGTCTCACATGTACACGTATGTTTATTGCAGCACTGTTCACAACAGCAAAGACTTGGAACCAACCCAGATGCCCATCAATGATAGACCGGATAAAGAAAATGTGGCACATATACACCATGGAATACTATGCAGCCATAAAAAAGGATGAGTTCATGTCCTTTGCAGGGACGTGGATAAAGCTGGAAACCATCATTCTCAGCAAACTAACACAGGAACAGAAAACCAAACATTGCACGTTCTCACTCATAAGTGGGAATTGAACAATGGGAACACATGGACACAGGGAGTGGAACATCACACACTGGGGACTATGGGGGGGTGGGGTGCTAGGGGAGGGATAGCATTAGGAGAAATACCTAATGTAGATGACGGGTTGATGGGTGCAGCAAACCACCATGGCATGTGTATACATATGTAACAAACCTGCACGTTCTGCACATGTATCCCAGAACTTAAAATATAATAAAAAAAGAAATATTAAAGAAATAAAAATTAAAAAAATATATATATACTTAACTGATATTGAAATACCCTTGAATTCCTGAAATACAATGCTCTTTGCCATAGTGTATTACTCTTTTTTGTTGTTGCAATTATTAATAACAGTGCTGGGCTTTTATTTAGAATATTCATTCACATGTATAAGTAAGATTGGTCTATAGTTTTGGTTTTTTTCTTTTGTTTTGAGACAGTGTCTCGCTCTGTTGCCCAGGCTGGAGTGCAGTGGCATGATCTCGGCTCACTGCAACTCCACCTCCTGGGTTTAAGCTGGGATTACAAGCATGCATCACCACGCTGGGTTAATTTTTTTTTTTTTTTTTTTTTTGAGAT
>NW_026652282.1:42683140-42735555 GCF_009828535.3 Hylobates moloch
ATGGAGTCTCACTCTGTCACCCAGGCTGGAGTGCAATGGTGCGATCTCAGCTCACTGCAAGCTCTGCCTCCTGGGTTCATGCCATTCTCCTGCCTCAGCCTCCTGAGTAGCTGGGACTACAGGCGCCCACCACTATGCCCAGCTAGTTTTTTTATATTTTTAGTAGAGACGGGGTTTCACTGTGTTAGCCAGGATGGTCTCCATCTCCTGATCTCTTGATCCGCCCGCCTTGGCCTCCCAAAGTGCTGGGATTACAGGCGTGAGCCACCACGCCCCACCTGGGCTAATTTTTGTATTTTTAGTAGAGACGGGGTTTTGCCATGTTGTCCAGGCTGGTCTTGAACTCCGGACCTCAGGTGATCTACCCATCTTGGCCTCCCAAAGTGCTGGGATTACAGGTGTGAGCTACTGTGCCTGGCCTATAGTTTTGTTTTGTCTTGTGTTTATCAGGTTTTCATATCAATGCTGCACTGGCTATATGAAATGATTGGTGAGTTTTTTTTAATTGGGATACTTTAAATAACATTGGAATTATCCTTCGTGCAACCCTAGTACTTTTTAAATTATGGATTTAAAAAATCACTTTACACTCTCTTCTTTGTAACTGGTCTATTAACATTTTAAATTTCTTCTTGGGTTAGTTTTGGTCATTTATGTTTTTCTAGAAAATTATCCATTTTCTCTAGATTTTCCAATGTGTTGCTATATCATTGCATGCAGCATTTCAAAGTGAATCTTTCTACCTTCATCTTATTTTACTTCTTGGTAGCATTCTACAAAGTTGAAGATTGTACTTGGGAGTTTTTTTTTTTTTTTTTGACGGAGTCTGGCTTTGTTGCCCAGGCTGGAGTGCAGTGGCGCGATCTCAGCTCACTGCAAGCTCTGCCTCCAGGGTTCACGCCATTCTCCTGCATCAGCCTCCCAAGTAGCTGGGACTACAGGTGCCCGCCACCATGCCTGGCTAATTTTTTTTGTATTTTTAGTAGAGACGGGGTTTCACCGTCTTAGCCAGGATGGTCTCCATCTCCTGACCTCATGAACCACCTGTCTCGGCCTCCCAAAGTGCTGGGATTACAGGCGTGAGCCACTGTGCCCGGCCCTATATTTGTGAGTTTTGAGTTTCTTGATTTATCGAATGGACGTGATGAATTTATATCTTTAGTGTGACCATGCAGAGAAATGTATGATGGATAGTAATGGAAAATTACAGGAAATCTGAAAATTTAATAAATTGTTTGTTGACAAAAAAAAAGAAGTCTCAATTTTTCCCTGCTTCCACCCCTTGACAACCAGTAATCTACTTTCTGTCTCTGGATTTGCCCTATGGACATTTCATAAACATGGAATCATGCACTATGTGGCCTTTTGTGTCTAGATTCTTTCACTTAACATAATGTTTTCAAGGTTCATCCATGTTGTAGCTTGTAACAGTACTTCATTCTTTTCTGTGGCTGAATAATATTCCATTTTATGAATATACCACATTTTGTTTGTCCATTCATCAGCTGATGGATATCTTCATTTTTCTAGTTTAGTGCTAGGCATTTAAAAATTTTATTTTTTAATTTATAAAGAAAAGAGGTTTATTTTTGCCCATGTATTCTGCAGGCTGTACAGGAAGCATGGTGCCAGCATCTGCTTCTGGTGAGGGCCTCCATCACTGTTCCACTCATGGCAGAAAGTGAATGAAAGCAAGTCTGTGCAGAGATCACACAGTGGGAGAGAAAGTGAGAGAGAGAGGAGGAAGTGCCAGACCCTTTTTAACAACCAGCTCTGGTGGCAACTAACAGAGTGAGAACTCACTCATTGTTGCCAGCACAGTACCAAGCCATTCATGAGAGATCCATCCTCATGACCCAAACACCTCCCACTAGGCCCCACCTTTAACACCGGGGATCAAACTTCAACATGAGATTTGGATGGGTCAAATATCCAAACTATAGCATTCTGCCCCTGGCCCCACAAATCTCACATTCTTCTCATGTTTCAAAATATGATCATCCCTTCCCAACAGTTCCCAAGAATCTTAACTCGTTCTACCATCAACTCAAAAGTTCAAAGTTGAAAATCTCATCTGAGACTTAAGGCAAGTTAATTACAGTTGTGAGCCTATAAAATAAAAGGCCAGGCATGTTGGCTCACGCCTGTAATGCCAGCACTTTGGGAGGCCGAGGCAGGAGGATCACCTGAGGTCAGGAGTTTGAGACCAGCCTGGCCAACACGGTGAAACCCTGTCTCTACTAAAAATACAAAAATTATCCGGGCCTGGTGGTGCACACCTGTAATCCCAGCTACTCAGGAGGTTGAGGCAGGAGAATCGCTTGAACCCGGGAGGCAGAGGTTGCAGTGAGCCAAGATTGGGCCACTGCACTCCGGCCTGGGCGACAGAGCAAGGCTCTGTCTCAAAAAAATAATAATAATAAAATAAAAATAAGAAACAAGTTATTTACTTCCAATATACAATGCTGGTACAGGCATTGGGTAAACATTCCCATTCCAAAAGGGAGAAATGGGTAACAGGCTCCATGCCAGTCCAAAACCCAGCAAAGCAAGCATTAAGTCTTTCTTTAAAAAGTCTTTATAAAATTAGAGACAGGGTTTTTCTCTGTTACCCAGGCTCGTGTGCAGTGGATTAATTGCTGCTGAGTGCAACCTCGAACTCCTAGGCTACAGTGATCCTCCTGCCTCAGCTTACCAAAATGCTGGGATTACAGGCATGAGCCACCATGCCCAGAGAGCATTAAATAACAGTACCTGGTAGATTATAAGTCCCAGATAAATACACAGCAAATAGTAATTGCCACATAGATATTTATAGTAATAATGATCATCATGATAATCATCATTGTCATATGACTCATATTTCCCTGTGTTCCAATTGGGTGAACAATATATGCTTTCTCCTCCATCCTCTAACTATTCTTTCAGTTATAATTACTCTCTCTTTTAAATTTCAGAAGGGGAATTTGGGCTTGAAGTCGCACAGCAGTAAATTCTGAAAAAACTTGACTTCACAGTGAGATGCTTCCTGTTAGAAAAAATTATGATGACCAGATGGAGAAATATCAGGAACATCCAAACAAACCTTGAAGTCATATTTCTTTCATCAAAAAGAAAACATTAAATACAAGAGAGATTATGATTATTACAATGTTGTAAAAGTATTTCAAGTGGTTCCAAACATTGTCCTCTAACAAACAGACCCCATTAATTTGATTCATTTGTAAAGGATTGGAAACAAAATGTAGACTCACAGAATGATAATAGAACCACAAAGAACCTTGGCAAGATTAACTATTGACTATTTTCATGTGTAGTTCATTCTGTAATAAACATGAAAATATTTATGCAGGAGAGAAAATTTAAAATGCAATCCATGGAAATGAAATCCATGTAGAGTGCGTATTCACAAAACTCATAGAGTGCTCTACGGTGCTACAAAGCACTCTGTGAATGTGGTGAATACACAAAGGCTCCATCCAGAAGGCAACACTCAAGGTCCAACAAAGAATTCACACTGGACAGAAACCTGACAAGTGCAGTGGCTGTAGAAAAGCCTTCACTGGGATTTCACGTTTCGGGAAACACCAGATGATTTATACTGAAGAGAGGCAATGTGAATACGATAGTCAAGTGCAGTGGTGTGCGCCTATAGTCCTAGCTACTTGGGAAGCTGAGGCAAGAGGATCGCTTGAGTCAGGAGTTCAAGACTGCAGTGTGCCATGATATGATCATGCCTGTGAACAGCCACTGCACTCCAGCCTGGGCCACATAGTGAGACCCCATATCTTAAAAAAAGAATATTGTGAATGTGGTACGACATTCAATCAGAAATCAATACTAAATATGCATCAAAAAACTCACAAGGAGAGAAACTTTATGTATGTAATGAATGTGGCGAGGCCTTCAACTGGAAGTCAAACTTCATTACCCACCAGATGATTCATGCTGGAGAGAACCTTAGGATGCAATCTTGTGGGAAATTCTTAACTTCCAAGCCACAACTCTTATGGCAGTCAGCAAGTTCACAATGAAGCCAAGCTATATTTATGTACCGAATGTAGAAGTGCTTTCACCAAAAAATTAAGCCTTCTCACACACCAGAAAACTCATACTGGAGAGAAACTCTGTACTGACTGAGAGAGGACCTTCAGACAGAGGCCAGAGTTGATTATACATCAGAAAATTCATTCTGCAGAAAAGCCTTATTAATGTAGTGTCTGTAGGAAATCTTTTGCTAGGAAATCATGCCTCCAACTGCGTCAGCAAATTCACACAGGAGAGAAACCCTATATATGTTCTGAATGTGGGAAGGCCTTCACCAACAGTTCCACACTGGAGAAATGCTACAAAACTTGCATTTAAGATAAACCCTACAAGTATAGTGACTTTGCTAAGGCTCCATTCAGAAGTCTGTTCTCATTATGTGCGGAACTATTTATACTTTCGAGAAAACGTGTTTGTTTTTGAAAAACGATACAGCTTTCTCAGGAATCAGATCTGATTGATTTATGTGGAAAAGCCTTAAGTGAGAAGTTGTTCCTTACTGTACATGTGGGAAATAATTCTCAAGGGAAACTTTAAGAATGCATGGCAGAAAGGGGGGAAATTCCTTTTAAAAATTTTTTTTATTTTATTTTTTGGTAGAGAAGGGTCTCCCTATGTTGATCAGGCTGGTCTTGAATGCCTGGGCTAAAGCAATCGTTCTGCCTCGGCCTCCCAAGCACTGGGATTACAGGTGTGAGCCACCATGCCCGGCCAGGAAATTTCTCATTTGCACCAGCCTTATTGATTATCACAATCTTCATGTTGACAATTTAATGCATTAGGAAAGCTTTCTTGTAAAATTTTTCAAAACAGATTTTTAGTAGAAAAGTTTGTGGGAAATTATGTAAATAATAATGCTATATACTGTGGAAAGTTATGCATTTTAAAGTGTGAAGAAAATGAATGATAGGTTCACAATATAGCTCTGAGGGAAACATGCTCTTAAATCCATAATGTTGCAAAGTAAAAGGAGTAACAGGAAGTATAAATGTATTGTTATTTTTAAAATCTAAAGTAACTGTGCATTTCACATTCTCTACTCTAACAACATATTCTAAAATAAAAATCATGACACTAATTTATTCATTTATACATACACAATAGTGTATGTATAGTTTTTAGTAAATGCATGAACATGATCTAATCATAGATACTGGCTTATGTAATATATCTTTTATCCTCCTTGTTTACTTTTCCACCCCCTTTCCCATTTCATTGCATCTTCACCCACATCAGCAACCCCCTAGAGATATCCATCTAGTGTGATCTGTTTTATTTTTGTCCCTGTGCTTATAATTATATATACACACATAAATGATCTCTACATACTTATACTTGTATAGGAATTCATTTCTTCTCTGTTTTAGAAAAGTAACATTGTTATTCCCACATCCCTGCATATTCGTTTTTTGCTTAACACCTCTTTTAATGGTATTGAATTTTCCCAACCATTACTCATGTGTCAGTTAGTTACCGGGTAATCAACACAAGAGCTCATAGGCATGTACCTATAAGTGTTTATTCTCACAGATTTACAGTTCAGCTGGGGTTCTGTTCATCCGAGCTAGGCTTGGTTGGGTGGCTCTATTTAAGGTTGTGTTAGCTGTGGCATCTCTACTCTTCAACTCTCTCAGTGTGGGGCTTAAGTTTTAGGGGCAGAGGTTCCCCATGGGAATATTCTTCTCACAGCTATGGCAGAAACATAAGGGGACATGGGAAAACTATGGGGTGACTAATGAGGGTCTGTGGTACGGGTTATGGAGGGATTCTGTGTGGTCAGTGATGAGGAAGTCTGTGGAGTTAATAACTGAGGATCTTTGGGATCAGTGATGGGGTTCTGTATCTCTTAAAGCCTAGACCTAGAGCTGACACACTCACTCTCACATGTTCTTGGCCAAAGTAAGTCACATGTGCAAGTCCAAGTTGAAGAGGCAGGGAAGTATACTCTGCTTATGTGAGGGCAAGGCAAGGATGTAGATGCAGGAAGGGCTGAAAGGTTGGGGCCAATGACTTCATCTATCACAAAACAGTGTTTTTTATTTTCTTTTAACAATTTCTCTACTTTTTTCCACCCAAAAGAATGTTGTCAATAAATATCATAGAGAGAGGGAGTAGAGCATAAGTAGGTGTTTCAGCTCAGGAGCCAGACTTTCTAAAATCCACATGGTAAAAACACACATGCAAGAAAAGGAGGAGAAATGAGAGAGGCTAGCACTGCCCAACTTTAGATTCTACTACAACCCCCCTATAATTAAAGCAATGGGATACTGACACAGGAATGGGCAGACAGACCATAGACTAGAAATAAAAATTCCAGGCATAGACCCAAGTATACCTAGAAATTATAGTACTGTGTATGAGAAAAGAGTTCAAGACACTGGGGCAGGCTGGGCACGGTGGCTCACACCTGTAATCCCAGCACTTTGGGACACTGAGGAGGGCAGATCACTTGAGGCCAGGAGTTTGAGACCACCCTGGCTGACATAGCAAAACCCCTTCTCTATTTTTTTTAATTTAAGTTAAAAAAAAGACACCAGGGCAAAGACGTAGTTTTAAATAACTGGATAGCCATTTAGAAAAAAGATTAAATTGGATCTATACCTCGCACAATACATGAGAATTTTAAGAGCCCAATAATATACCCCAGGTAGATCCTAACCTTTGTCTTAAACTAAAACTGAAAAGTGTGTGGTTGGGGAAGAAGTGGGGCTTAGAAGATAAAACAGCCTCTGATTTCTTTCAGCTGGGAACTAGCGTTCTCCTGACAGCTAGGCTTTGATGTTCTGCTGTTGAACATAAACAATTTCCCAGTACAAGAGATAAAAACAGGACCACCCTGTCAGCACAGTGGACCACAGACAAAACAAAAAAGAACTCCAGATGTGCTAACTCTAAGTCTCTCCTTTCTCTACAACTTAGGAAGTGTCTGGCACAGTGTTACCTTTTGCTCAGCAAGTCGCCGATTTAGATCAGGGGCTCCCTGCTGTGGAGCAGTTTGAATAAAGCATTTCTTATACTTTTCAGCCAGTCTCAGATTTGAAAGTTTTTACATAGAACATGCTGTAAATGGATGAGAGATCTAAATGTAAAAATAATGAAATTATACAGGTACTAGAATATAATATACATGAATTCCTTTCTAACAGTTGTGAGGAAAGGCCTTCTAAATGACCCAAATCCAGATACCTCATAGATTCGATGTAAGAAAAAAACTGAATTAATCCACATAAAGCACTTGGAAGTGGAGCTAGTAAGTGCTCCATGAATAGTACACCTGATCCTTCATGCCAGAGTTTTTGTTTTGTTTGTTTGTTTTTTGAGACAGGGTCTTGCTCTGTCACCCAGGCTGGAGTCCAGTGATACGATCATGATTTACTGCAGTCTCGACCTCCAAGGCTCAAGCAATCTTCTTGCCTCAGCCTCCTGAGGAGCTGGGACCACAGGTGCATACCAGCACACCCAGCTAATTTATTTTAATTTTTATTTTTTGTAGAGATGGGGGCTCATTATGTTGCCCAGGCTGATCTCGAACTCCTGGGCTCAAGTGATCCTCCTGCCTTGGCCTCCTAAAGTGTGGGAATTACAGGTGTGAGCTGCCATGCCTCATCTGTTTTGTTTTTTTCGTTTTCTTGTGTTGTCATTTTTGCATGCTGATTCATTTCCAGTATCTACAAGAGCAGAATCCAAGGAAAAATAGAGACTAAGAAAACACCAGTTGTCCATATTAGATATTAATGATAATTGCTTCTATTTTCCTGTGGAGGTTGGGGTGTGTTCTGATAGTTATTAAGAGGGGCTTTTAGAACCCTGCCTCCACTTGCCACCAGTACAGTTGGAGTGGGCTGTGCTGTCATAATATCTTCTCCTCATTTTCCCCAGTATTCTCATCCCAGAACAGCATGTAGCAGCTTGACAATTACCCCAGTGTTATCTCCTAGGCTCTCATTCCTGGCTCTTTCCCGTCCTCTTCTTAGCAAATGGTCCCTTGACACCGTGCTATGCACTGAGGGGCACCTCTGCTTCTCTAAATATTGCAGCAAGCTCTAGGTACCAGCTCAAAAGACACTTCCCTCCAGAAAACCTGTCCAGAGGAGGACCCCACCCTTGCTGCCTGCTGCTCTGGTGTAAGTTCACAACTCTGCTCTGTGAGGCAGGAAGTGCCTTTGTCTTCTGTATGGAATGGACACCTTCCCCAGACAATGATGCCCACAGTGAAGAGCCAAGTGGGCACAGCCATATTCCCTGCCGTACAGCACTGCAGACACCTTTTCATTTCTATTGCAGTAGTGAAAGCTGTCAAAATAATACTAAGTAATGGTGATTATGGAGCCTATCTTGTTGGTTTCTTCAGTGGAGACGTCTTCAGTATTTTTCAATTCAGTGTTATGTTTCTTGATGACTTTCAGTAAATGATCTCTATTGTATTTAAGGTTTTAATATTCCTGCTTTGGTTTGAATTTTGATTGAGAATGACTGCCAATTTGTGCCCAGTGCCTACTGTATATCCATTGATATAATCATGTGTTCCCCTAGGGATCATATATACTTGCTGTGGTACTATAGCATCTTTTCTCCTCGGGACCAACCTCCTCTTCAATTAATGCGCTCTGGGTCTGAAAGTGGCTCAGGTCTGGAAACTCGCCTCTGTCGCATTGCAGTCCTATCATCCTCAAAGCAATCAGTTAGCAAAAGTCTATAACAGCTTTTGCTATTGCCAGCCCTGACCTAGAAAGGAGAGACACAACTGAACTTAGTGATGTTGGTGTCCCTCTCACCTGAAAATTCTTAATGGCCTTTGTAAGTAGGACTTCTCGTGGAGTGTAATTATCCAGTTTCTGGTAGTGTATCCAGCAGGTCCACTTCCCTGAGACTTTTCATCCCTTCTCCCACTAACTGCCATGGCAAATCTGGCATTTCAACATCACTTAGCACAGATTATTGCTTTCCCCATATTGCAAGGAACCATCTCAGTGGTGAATTACATCATTTCCTGAAGTCCTTGCCAAGTTGTTAAATCCTGTGTTTTTCTTTTACCCATTCTTGTGTTCTTCCCATCCACCACCTCGTGATCCTCAGAATCCCTCTTGATCAAGCACCCTCAAAATTCTGCCCCATATGTACTCCTCCAGCTCTTGTTGGTACGTGCAGCCCAGGCCTTGCATCGCCTTTGCAGTATAGTCTCTTTCCTCCCTTTTCATGTCCGGCACATATCTGTGGGTTATGCTGTGGCTTAACCTTATTTATGGGTATAGTGGCAAAGAGGGGAAGTGAGGGTAGATCCTGATGGGGGCACAGTGGAGGGGCTGCACTGTACTTCAGCATAGGGCTGTGATAGTCCTTAACAGGGAGGGATGGGCCACTTCTGCAGGCTTACAGCGTTCACAGATGTGGTAACCAGCGTCCAAGATGGACCCTAATAACCCTTGCCTTCTGGTATTCATGCCCTAGTATAGTCCCTTCTCACACTGGTTAAGGACTTGGTCCTGTATGACCAATTCAGTACACTTGAGTCTACATCATAGAAACCACTGCAGTTGTTTCCTTGACCTCTCAGATCATTCACTCTGGGGGAAGCCAGCTGCCACACTGTGAGAACAGCCCTGTGGAGAGAGCCATGCGGGGAAGAACTGAGGCTCCTGGCCAAGAAACAGCCAGTATTAACTTGCTAGCCATGTGAGTGAGCTAACTTGGAAGTGGACACTCCAGGACCAGATGGCCTTACAGATGACTTTAGCCTCAGCCAATATCTAATGCAGCCACAAGAGAAACCCTAAGCAAGAACTGCCGAGGCAAGTCCTTGAATTTCTGACCCACAGAATCTGTAGGCATAATAAATGGTTGTTTTACATCACTAAGTTTTGGAGAAATTTGCAACATAGCCATAATAACTGGAATAAAAGGAATCTGGAGATTCAGGATTTTGGAGGTCATCAATCCAGATGTACCCTGTGTCAAGTTTGCTTCCTTTCCCAGTCAGAGCCTTGACCTCGGCATAAAAGATTTGCCTTAGTTGGGAGTGTCGCTTTCCTTGTACTCTGCTGCTCTGACCAAGTCCCGAGACTTGTCCTTAGTGTCCTTTGCCCTTCCACTTCAGGACATGAAAGCTTCTTCATATGCTGCTGCCAAGGAAGCCCCTTGAGGCTTTTACACTTTGTTTCATTGCCTGTTAACCACTCTCTGCCTTTTATTGTCGTTTTCTAGATTGTCAATTGAGCTCAGCAAAGGCACCAAAAACTTTTAGCCTGATTGTTACTATTTCCCCCATGTGCATTCCCCTCCACCAGTAGCCAGCCCAGTTCACCACCTGTGAGAGTTTTAACAATTGAATTGTTTATTTATTCCAGGAGCTGTTTGCACTCCACCTGCTGCTAATGATGACTTCTTTCTCAGATGGGCAGTGGGTGATGTAGTTCCAGAACTCCATTTCATCCACAGCTTGCTTTCTCAGAGCACTTCTGATACTAATTGTTATGTGTTGAGTTCCCTAGGAAGCAGACTCTGAGAAAGAGTTTAGAGTACAGGATGTTTATTGGGGGGGCCCTTGGGAGAAACACCTGTGGGAAAGAGTGGATGGAAGCTGGAGTGAACAGAAGAAGCTGAGCTGTGCTGCAGACCAAATGACAGCCTTAGCCAATCCTGCAGGGAGCTTTGGAGCTAGAATGGCTCTTTGCTGTGCTTTTATTCCCTAGACTTGATCAGACATTGGATGGGGACTGCCCCAGGAAAGGGCATGATCTTGGGCATGGTAGCTCCGTACATCTCAGGCAATTCCTGAAGGGGTTTACAGTCCTGAATACTGTCAGCTGATAACTGGGAAACCATCTTTCCTTGAAGAGAGATCTGGGTGGTATGTCACGGTGACCATGGGAGTTGTTCAACAGACATTGGGCTGAAAGCAAATAGGGTATCTTGATGTTACAGGAATCCCTGCTTACTGGGCCTCTGGTTTAATAAAATGTGACTAGAGTGAGTCCATTTTGGAGTGAGTAACTAGGCACTTACAAAGCACCTATAGGGTTAATACTTATGATCTGAAAATAGCCACATTCTAAGTTGACCATCAATTATAAATACAGAATATTTACGGCCATACAGAGCATCTCCCACCAAGCCAGCAGAATGCCCAGATGTCCTAAGCATGCAGCCCACTTTGCTTAAAGATAACATTAATGAGCAAGTTTAAGTTGAAGAATTAATGGTCATTAATAACACCAATTGCTCCTACCCATAGTGAACACATCTGCACTTTCCAAGTTTAATTCTAGCTCCTTATAGTTTCTTATAAGTAGGGACACTAACAAAGGACAGTGCTTTCCTCCTCTTGCTTTCTGAGGACACCCTACTCTGTAACAGAATAGTTTCCACTAAACTCGCTTCTTTCACTGTGCTCTGTGAATTGCCTCTAATTCTTTCCTGTGCAAGATCCAAGAACCTGCTATTGAAATCTGGATTGGGACCCTCTTTTCTAATAACAGTGAGGCCCAGTGAAAGAACCTCAAGAGGTTTTCCACAAACACCGTGATGGAGGAAAATGGGAAGTTCAGCAAATAGTGTGCTGAAGGAAATAGCGGGAGAGCAGACTGCTGGGAGAAAATGGGGAAACAAAGCAAATAGATGCTGTTCAGGGGACAATAGGGATTTGAGGACACTATATGATCTCCCAACACCCTCTGCGCCCCTTCAATTTTCCCCCAACATAACCCCTGAAACACTTTGGTTTCATTGCCTGTTAATAACTCTCTGCCTTTTATTATCATTTTCTAGATTGTCAATTGCGCTCAGCAGATGCACCCAATACTTTTAGCCTTATTGTCACTAGCCTTATTGTTACAGAACAATAGTGTGATGGGGGCTAATGATGAATTCATTGACACAGGAATTTTCTCTCAGCCCCTTTGCCAGACTCGCAGCAAGGGCACCCTCTCTACTCAGCCCGTGCCACTCAACCCCTTATGGGAGGGAGCACATGAGCAAGTGAGTGTGGGATAAGCTCTTTTAGTTCTTCTGTCCACAGCCCGATGAACAGCGGCGTGTTAGCAGCTCAGTTGGCTCCTGGCCCCGTCGTGTGGGGTGGCTGCCCTCTGCTGGCGAGGGCAAAGGGCCAGTGCAACAACCTTTATGGGTACCTGCACTAGGTGGGTCCTGAGCTCTTGTTCAGCATCCGAGAAGAATAAGGATGTGCTATCAAAGAGTGAGCAAGGCAGGGGGTTTTACTGAGGGATGAGTGATGAAATAGCTTTCTGTGGAGAGGGGACATGTTGGTGGTCCCCCTACCTGAAGGCAGGAAAGCCCTCCAAACCCCCACCCTCCGCTGCAATGTGTCTGAGTCTGGGGCTTTCATGGGCTCAGAATAGGGGAGGGGCAGGCAAACAGGAACAGACGTTTGCACTCTAGTCCGAGGTTTTTACCTGGGACTGTCCTCAGCTTGAAGGTGGGGTTTCACCAGGGACCCACCCGTATATCCTAGGCGTTTGGCTGCCTCCTGTCGCTATCATCATTAGCCTCCATCACGTTATTATTCTGTGACTCCCTACTGGACCCCAGCACAGTATCTGTGAATTACCAACAACACCCAGGGCAACGTCTACTGACTCCATCAGCACCCCCTAGAACAGCATTTTCTATTCTACCTGGCCCTGATCCGTGTCTTCTGACATCCAAATAGCCTAAATCACAGTGTCCAGTGACTTCACTAGCCCACAGTTCAGTCACATCTGTCCCGTTTTGAGTTTTAATCTCCTTTTTCAGCAGGCACTCTCTTTGCAACCCAGGGTCCCTGGGTTTTGGAGCATGTAACCGAACTCAGGCCTGGGCCACCAGTTATTTGAAAGCCAAAAGCTCAAAAGGCAAGCTTTGGTAAAAGGACAGTTAGCTTTACTTGAGAAGCCAGCAACCTAGGGGAGGCAGTGAACCAGCATTCAAAGATTCAAAGACCACCTTACCGAGTTGGATCTCTGGATCAGGGAGGTTTAAGGGAAATTAGGGGAAATGATGATCAAAACATTTGCACGCGTGCAGTCTCGGGTGGGCAGTTAATCATTGCTTTCTTGGTCAATGTTTTGTGGCCTTCTGCAGGCGCTATCAGCGTATATTCTTATCAGGCTGGTCAGCCTGTCCCAGAGTTGTTGGTCAGCGTCTTTTCTTTTATCTCTATTGAAGGTCATGTTTCCTGAGGCTGTTTTTCCTGAATAATCTACAAACTCAAGCAAAGTAATAATTATATTCAAACAAATAAACTTTTGTCTAACGTGGAGTCAGTACTGTGAAAAAGTATCCATTTTTAACTGTTGCACCTTGGGCTCTTATTTCAAAAAGTTCCAGGAAGAAGATCAGCCCCAGCAAAACAAACAAACAAACAAAAACAGTTGGATCCAGAGATGCCTGAGTTAGAGATGACTTTGGCAACTCTCCTCATTGGCATACTTAAAACCCTGCTCAGGGAGGAGCTTATTTGCCACCTTCTATGTGGAAGCATGTTCATGACTGCACCTGTGCTGCCTTTACTCCACCTCTATGTACAATGACTCAGCTAACCAGCCCCACCAAAGCCCTTGTTTTCATCTTCGTTCCAGGAGGTGCTGCTTTGAGGAATTATCCCCAGTGTCCTCCTTGTCGTAAGTAATAAAATCCTCTTGTTAAATCCTCCTTGGCTGTGGTCACTGGACTGTCACTACCAAGCAATCAAACCTACTCGTATGAGTAATACCTTGTTGAGTTGTAGCACAAGGATTAGGTGGCTATGTACTCTTAGCTTCCTGCTGGTTCCTGCTTTCACCACCCTGGCAAAGAGGTGTGCCAATGCACAGAAATACAACTTCACCTTGACTCTGGGGACATCTGCACCACCTCATTGAGTACATGTCAACGTATAAGGTCATCTCCACTGAGCCTTGCTGATGCGAGGGAGAGGAAAAGCAGGATCTGACACACTGCCTGTTGCTGCAGGGTGGGAGCAGAAGCTCAGCTCCCTATTGGGCCCTGCTGATGGCAAGGGTGGAGGAAAACAGTGTGTCCTCTAGCTGTTTCCCACCACTTCATTCTGCCTCACTGATGCCATGTGTGGCTTGATTCTCAGGTTCTAACTGGGATCCACTGACACCCAAGTGGTGGCCTTGTTCAGTCTCATTCCTTCTAGATGGGCCCCACTGGGCCCCACTGACCCAAGGGGTGGGAGGCAAGGGAGGCAACTGGCCCTGACTTTTGCTGCATTGCTCAGTCTTTTTGATACCAGGTAGAGTGGGGACCCAGCTCACACTGGACCTCCCTGATACTACCATTGTGGAAAAATTGGAGGGCTGCCTGCTTTTTCCAGGCAGGGGGATGTACGTAAGATCAGATCTGCACCCCACCTTGGTGACACTAACCTGGCAGGAGAGTCAGAGTGCCACATGCTTCCACTGGGCAGAGGATGAAATATTAACTCCCTGCTCTGTCCCATTGACACTACCCCAGCAGGGGATGAGAGCACTGCCCTGTGCTTTCTGCAAGGTGGTGGGGTGGGGATCAGGTCCCCACTCATCTAGCTGAAATAGGTGGGGTCAGGTTTTTCTATTGGTGCTTGACTGGAGTAGGATGGGTACTGCCAAAAAAGTTTTTCTGATTTGCCCTTTTCACTCCTTGTATAGTAACCACATAAATCTGTTTTCTGTTTAGGTTTGTTATCTCACCTGTCTGTATTCCTTTGCCTTTGGACTTGTTTGAATTTTTCTGACCATGTTATGATCTCATTAAGGCCTCACCCAAATAGCTGCTCTTGTTGGCAATGGCAACATCAGGGCCAGAGTTGTTTGTTTTTTTTTTTAGACAGGGTCTCACTCTGTCACCCAGGCTGGAGTGCAGTGGCACAATCACAACTCACTGCAGCCTCAATCTCCTGGGCACAAGCGATCCTCCTGCCTCAATCTCTCAAGTATCTAGGACTACAGGTATGCACCATCATGCCCAGTTAATATTTTTATTTTCATTTTTTGTAAAGACGAGGTCTCGCTATGTTGCCCAGGTTGGTCTTGAACTCCTGGGCACAAGTGATCCTCCAGCCAGGCCTCTCAAAGTGCTGGGATTACAGGTGTGAGCCCAATGAGGACTCTTTTCTAATTTGTCACAGGAATTGAACTACTTCACTGCATAACGTGTTCAGTTTTGGTTTGGCTGCCTGACACTGGGGTTTGGTGGTGCCATTTAAAATACCACCAGACCCCATACAGGGCTTGCATTGTTTCTTCTACCATAGGGTTATGTAATCATTCAGTCATAGTTAGACTCCTGATTAGATGATGGCTTCTGCTACCAAAATCCACATCTCCACAGAGTAGAGTGACAGTGAAATATCCCTGCTGAGGACCAGACTGGGATTTTTTTTTTTAAAGAAGCTATCTCTTTAAGCACAAAGACAAAGTCACTGCACAACCCCCAGAATACTAAATATCTCCCTTTTCTTGGCTAAAATGAATGACTTCTGCTTCTTTATCAATTTTAGCCTTATCTTCACTCTATCTAGTTGGCCTTCTCTATAGACAAGATTTGTTGAGATACTCAATCATAGAATTGTTCTACTTTCTGACAACTCCCAATTAGAGCTGGTCTCCACTTCTTTGAAGCTTTCAGAAAATTGCCCAACCAAAGCTCAAGTCCTATAATATGTCCTTTTAATATCCTCTTATTGAGATGCTCCATGGTTCCCCATGATGTGCACTCTCCCCTGCTACAATGAGTAATAACCCAACTTACTCAAGTATAGCTGTGTTCTTGGTGATCTTTGACTGGAGGGCATTGATATCTTGTAACTCTTTGGTTAAAAATTCTTGCTTTTCCTGAATTTTCCATTGGTTTTCTCATCTGGGATTTAATCATGGGATTGCAAGAAGCAAAGTAGGTAGTCTGGCATATTCCCCTCAAGAAACTTGGAAAGTCAAACTACATGGATGAGAAACAATAGGTTGAACCAGTGAGAAACAGCTGGTTGTGCCTATGAGATGGGAAGATTCTCAGAGTTGTATTGAGTCTGCGGGAGGGAAGACTGTTGTAAATTACTTCAGAATTAATTGGTCTCTGTCAAGAGGTAGGTATGAGGGGGACATGGGCTTAGTACTCGGCAATGTATACCTCCCTCTTATCCTTAGGAACACTATGAACAACAAAGACAGGTAAGGTAGATTATTCTCTGAGGCTGAGTCATTTGCAAACTAATCTGCTGTTCCCTTCACTGGAAAAGGGGCGCAGGTGAGCAACCACTCTTTCCTCTATAGCATCTACTTTCTCTTCATCAATCTGAACTCACTCCTTAACTTGTCCTGAAATAGCCCACATCCCTGACATTTTATTAATTCTCTTTGCTGGACTTGACTCCAGCAAGTACCTAAGAGGGTAAATACTATGTAAGACACTGTGAGTAGAACTTTAGACTCTCCACCTCCACTTCTTCCCAGTATACCCATTTAACTAACCGCCCTGGGAACATTGTTAATAAATCTCTGTCCCATCATATGGACTCCCTGTACTGTACCAATAAGGCCCCTGGTTAGGGGGCACATTCTTTTCCTTTCAGGCAATCCCAGAATGCTTTTACCCTTACCCCGATCATCCCATCTCTTCCATGTAGCAAGCCATGCTGCAAGATCAATTGGAAATTCTGCATCAAAGTGTTGCAAGACATTAACATAATTTGAAAACGTTCTGTAATATGTGGTTTGTTCAACAGAAAATTATGGAAAAAACATTGAAGAGAATCAGAATTCCAGTGATACTGAGTGAGGATCTCCATGAAGAGCTGCTCTTCTTATCTTCCCAGCCACAAATTAATTTCCCTAAGTGTCCCAAGCAGAAGTTTCATGGGAGGAGAACATTTCTTAAAGCCCTGGCTAGGTTTTATCAACTAACAAGTGTGTGTATACTTGTGTTAATCCATTTGCATTGCTATAAAGGAATACCTCAGGCCGGGTAATTTATAAAGGAAAGAGATTTAATTGGCTTACAGTTCTGCAGGCTGTACAGGAAGCATGGCGCCAACATTTGCTCCTGGTGAGGGCCTCAGGAAGCTTCCAATTATAGCAGAAGACAAAAGGGGAGCAAGCGCATCACACGATGAGAGCAGGAGCAGGAAAGGGGGAGGATGGAAATGCCATACTCTTTTACAACCAGGTCTGGCGTGAACTCAGAGTGAGAACTCATTCTACCAATGAGGAGAGCACCAAACCGTTCACGAGGAATCCACCTCCGTGACCCAAACTCCTCCCACCAGGTCCCACCTCCAACATTGGAGGTCACATTTCAACATGAGATTTGGAGTACACAAATATTCAAACCATATCAGTACTATTACATATTATGTCATATTGTCATGTGCATCTAACAATGATTCAGCTCTGAGAAGCCACTGTAATACATATATGTTTGATTACTGTGCAGCTATTCTGTACGATAGTTCTGGGACTTCAGATGACCACTGGAAGCAGACTTCTCTGGTGGCCACACTAGGCATCACTACTAAAGATATATAATTCCACTTTTCTCCCTTTTACACACTCACACATTCAAATTATACACACACATATACAATATTATGTCATCAGGGCTTTCACTTTGAATGAGGAAGCTGCAATATTAATCTGGAATACAGCTTTACATTTTCTGCAATCAGTTTGCCTAGGAAGAAATCTCTTCATTTAAAGATTAATAATAATTGTGATGATAATAATAATTGTTCAATTCCTGGATATCCTTGTTAACTTTCTGTCTCGTTGATCTGTCTAATGTTGACAGTGGGGTGTTAAAATCTCCCATTATTATTGCGTGGGAGTTTAAGTCTCTTTGTAGGTCACTCAGGACTTGCTTTATGAATCTGGGTGCTCCTGTGTTGGGTGCATATATATTTAGGATAGTTAGCTCTTCTTGTTGAATTGATCCCTTTACCATTATGTAATGGCCTTCTTTGTCTCTTTTGATCTTTGTTGGTTTAAAGTCTATTTTATCAGAGACTAGGATTGCAACCCCTGCCTTTTTTTGTTTTCCATTTGCTTGATAGATCTTCCTCCATCCCTTTATTTTGAGTCTATGTGTGTCTCTGCACGTGAGATGGGTTTCCTGAATACAGCACACTGATGGGTCCTGACTCCTTATCCAATTTGCCAGTCTGTGTCTTTTAATTGGAGCATTTAGCCCATTTACATTTAACATTAATATTGTTATGTGTGAATCTGATCCTGTCATTATGATGTTAGTTGGTTATTTTGCTCATTAGTTGCTGTAGTTTCTTCCTAGCCTCAATGGTCTTTACAATTTGGCGTGTTTTTGCAGTGGCTGGTACTGGTTGTTCCTTTCTATGTTTAGTGCTTCCTTCAGGAGCTCTTTTAGGGCAGGCCTGGTGGTGACAAAATCACTCAGCGTTTGCTTGTCTGTAAAGTATTTTATTTCTCCTTCACTTATGAAGCTTAGTTTGGCTGGATAGGAAATTCTGGGTTGAAAATTCTTTTCTTTAAGAATGTTGAATATCGGCCCCCACTCTCTTCTGGCTTGTAGAGTTTCTGCCGAGAGATCAGCTGTTAGTCTGATGGGCTTCCCTTTGTGGGTAACCCGACCTTTCTCTCTGGCTGCCCTTAACATTTTTTCCTTCATTTCAACTTTGGTGAATCTGACAATTATATGTCTTGGGGTTGCTCTTCTCGAGGAGTATCTTTGTTCCCGACCCACAAAGATACTACAAAATAAAATAACGGAAGAAAGAAAAAGTTATCATACACACACACACACACACACACAGATCCTGGCTTTTGGATTGAGATATATAAATTTTTAAATGTTAAGAAAGTATCCATCATTTCCACTTTTCTTGAAGGTTTTTAAATGTTCATACAGTAAAATTGACCTTTTTTGGGTCTGCATCACAGTAAGGATACAGAACAGTTTCATAACCTCTAAATGATCCCTCATACTACCTCTTTGTAGCCAGATTCTTCCTCTCCACCAGTTCCTGATAATGACTGATCGGTCCTCATCCCTATAGTTTTGTCATTTCCACAATGTTATATAAATGAGATCATATAGTATGTAATCTATCATGAATGGATGTTGAATTTTATAAAGATCTTTTCAGTATCTATGGAAATAATCATACAAGTTTTCTTTTTAGGCTCATTAAAAATAGTGAATTATATTAATATGACAACTCAAATTTTAATCACACCCCCAGAATTTATTAGCTATATGACATTAGACTGGTTACTTGTTCTGTGTTCCTCAGTGAGGATGAAATGAGTTAATCCAGGTAGAGCACTTAGACTTGCCTGGAACATGAATATTATATGAACATTTGCAAGTACAATTGCTAATGTTACTACCTAATACATTTGAGATTATAGAGAGGAGGTTTACACACTTGGAAAGTATCTCAGTTATTTGTTGCTACAAAATAAATTACCCCAAAACTTAGTGGCTAAAAACGACAACCATTTTATTTGTTCATGATTTTATAGGACAGCAGCTTTAACTTGGCTCATTTGGAGGGCAGAGTGGTTCTGCTAGTCTTGTCTAATATCATTAGTGGGGCTGCAGTCATCTGGCAGCTTGACTGGGACTAAATGTTCTAAGATGGGCTCACTCACAGGTCTGGGGTCTTGGTGGGGATAGCTGGAAGGCTGGTACTTCTCTCCACTTGATCTTGCCTCATTCAATAGTCTTGCCCAGGTTTCCTTTCATAGTAGTCTCAAGGCAGCAAAAAGATGAGAACAGAAGCTACAATGCCACTTGAAGCTCAGGCTCTGGAACTGATACAATATTTCCACTGTATTCTATTAGTCAAAATAAGTCACAAGGAAGCCCAGGTACAAGGGATGGGGAAATTGATTCCATCTCTTGATGGGAGGAATTGCAACATAATGCAGCCATATATTTCAATCTATCAGAGGGGAAATTTGGAGATGGACTAATAATAAACGTATAGAAAATTAAATAAACAACTAAGCCAGACAGTTGTTAACTCCAGGGAAGACAAAGAGAGAAACAGAAAAGGAATAGCAATCACAGTATCTATATTATTAAACTCAATTGTGACTACAGTTTACAAAGCCATAATGATAATTATCACTGACCCTAAGTCTGACCACAATTATAATGCATCTATACTAGGAGGATGGAGGCAGTAGAATTATATATGCGAGTGATGTGCATATGGGATGAGATAGAGAGCTACATCTTCTTCCAGTAGGAATTCAGTCAGTAGAGAATACTTAATATTGAAAAAATCAAGGAGCAATCTAATTATGTTTCTGACAGTTATGAAGGTAAATACCAATAGAATCCAAGAAAAGGGTAAAAAGTGGTTGCCTCTGGGATAAGAGAATGGGATGAGAGGTGGGGCAGAGCAGGAGACAACTATTTTTTGTAACAATTCTTGTAAAACTACTTGATTATTTTTATGATATGCACATATAATTTTGATAAGTCTATAATTTTCTCAAAAATCTATCTTAATTAAAATGCAAATGATGGCAGGGTGTGGTGGCTCATGCCTGTAATTTCACCACTTTCAGAGGCCGAGGCGGGTGGATCACTTGAGTTCAGGAGTTCAAGACCAGCCTGGCCAATATGGTGAAACCTTGTCTCTACTAAAGACACAAAAAATTAGCCGGGCATGGTGGTGTGTGCCTGTAATCCCAGCTACTCAGGAGGCTGAGGCAGGAGAATCGCTTGAACCCGGGAGGCGGAGGTTGCAGTGAGCCAAGATCATGCCACTGCACTCCAGCCTGGGCAACAGAGTGAGACTCTGTCTCAAAATAAAAATCCAAATGACAAAGAAGCAAGAAGCAAGAAATAGTCACAAATTTATACATAAGATAAACTATTATCAATCTTATTAAGGTTGCTATCCTTAATATATACAAATCTCTTTAAAAATAGATAAACCGGCAGGGTGTGGTGGCTCAAGCCTGTAATCCCAGCACTTTCAGATGCCAAGGCAGGCAGATCATGAGGTCAAGAGATCGAGACCATCCTGGCCAACATGGTGAAACCCCATCTCTACTAAAAATACAAAAAATTAGCTGGGTGTGGTGGCACGCACCTGTAGTCCCAGCTACTCAGGAGGCTGAGGCAAGAGAATCTCTTGAACCTGGGAGGTGGAGGTTGCAGTGAGCCGAGATAGCACCACTGCACTCCAGCCTGGTGACAGAGTGAGACTCCGTCTCAAAAAAAAAAAAAAAAAATCACGCCACTGCACTCCAGCCTGGTGACAGAGTGAGACTCCGTCTCAAAAAAAAAAAAAAAAAAAAGATAAGCTAAGTCAATCAATAGAAAAATAGATCATGAAGGGAAAGGAAAAGAAATTTTTAAAAAATAATGAACAGTTTAAGAGTTTTAAAGGTATATTTCATTTTTAAAAGTAATGGAAATTAAATAAAAATGGGATGCTATCTATCATAGATCAAATTAAGAAAGGTAAAACATAATAACATCTAGGGTTGGTCAGAGTGTGGGCTAATGGGCACTGCTTATAGTAGCGTACAACAGTGTAGGGGCAATTTGGCAAAGAATGTAAAAAAGCTTAATAATGGGCTATGTCCTTTTCTCAAAAGTTATAATCTAGAAATACATGCTAAGGAAATAACCAAAGAGAGTAATTTAAAAATCACAAGCATAGTCAGCACAATTCTGTTAATCAAGGCAGGAAATAATGAAAAACTTAAATAACCAACAGTAAGATCTTGGTCAAAATAAAATATGTAATATCTAAGGGCCAGATGCAGTGGCTCACGCCTGTAATCCCAGCACTTTGGGAGGCCGAGGCAGGCAGATCACCTGAGGTCAGGAGTTTGAGATCAGCCTGGCCAGCATGGTGAAACCCCATCTCTACTAAAAATAGAAAAATTAGCTGGGCATGATGGCACGTGCCTGTAATCCCAGCTATTCAGGAGGCTGAGGTAGGAGAATTGCTTGAACCTGGGAGGCAGAGGTTGCAGTGAGCTGAGATCGCGCCACTGCACTCCAGCTTGGGCAACAGAGTGAGACTCTGTCTCAAAAAAAAAAACCAAAATCTATGTAATGGAATACCATTTAAATAGCGGACAAAGAATCATTATTATTGACATAAAATTTTAATATGAAAATTATTTTTAAGTAATCAAAAAAGATTCAAACCTTTGCATATAGTATAAATTCATATTGGTAAAATGTATCTACCTTTATATCTACAAACATAGAAATGTTATATGCAGATGATAAAATTACTGGTAATTCATCCTTCTCCATCTTGCTCATCATTTAAAAGATATTTCTGGAACACACATATTTTCCTTGTTTAATTAGAAAAAAACTAAAAACATAATGAAGGTATCCTATCAAAAAAATATTCTCAAGGGATATCCACCAAATTGCTAAGATTTGTTATTTCTCTGTAAATTATGCACTTGCAAGGTTATTACATTTGTGCAGTGGGTGGGACATGTGAAATAAGTTGAAATCTTGGTTCCTTTTCTTTTAAGTTTTTCTTGTTTAGTAATATAAAAATCATTTAAGGCTCAGAATCTTCTTCTTAGTATGGCCTTAATTGGGTCCCAGAGGTTTTTATAAGTGGTGTTCTTATTATCATTGATTTCTAAACTCATTTCAGCTTAAAATTCCTCTTTGACTCAAAATTCACTAGAAGACAGTTTTAGACATAAAAATATTTAAATAATATTTTTCCAACTTATCATATATATTAGTTATCTATTGCTGTATAACAAATTATCCCAAGACTTAGCAGCAGCTTAAAATAACTCATATTTATTATTTTACATAGTTTCTGTGGGTCAGGAATCCAGGCATTAGCTAGCTGAGTGTGTCTGGGTCAGTGTCTCTCATGAAGGCCACAATCTTATCTGAAGGCTTGACTGAGGCTGAAGGATTCACTTCTAGGCTCACTCACATGGCTACTGGTGAGCCTCAGAAGATCTGCTTCCAAGCTCACCCATGAAGGCCTCTTCACAAGGGTGCCTCCTGACATGGCAGCTGGCTTCCCCCAAGACAAGTGATCCAAGATAGAGTAAGCAAGGGCACACCCAAGGTTTTATAATATGATCTTGGAAGTGATGTCTTGTCACTTCTGCCTTATTTTATTCATTAGAAGCAAGCCCCTAGGGCCAGTCTACATGCAAGAGGAGAAGATGAAACAAGGGTGTGAATAGCAAGAGGCAGAGATGATTAGAGTCTATATTAGTAAGGAGCATGCCATACTATATTAGAGAAAAAACTCAAGGAAGAATTTTAAATAAGTGAAAACTGAATCAGCAGAGAGATCTCCAAGCAGGTAGTCAATCACTCTTGTGAACACACACACACATCCATATATATTAATTACACACATATATATATATTCAATGTATATATGTGTAATTAAATTGTAAGGAAGAAAATGTGATTGTGAATCTGAAGTAAAAACTGTTACATAAGGACTCTTGAAGCAGAAGAAACATGCCATAAGTAAAATATAAATAGCTGAGAATTAACATTTTAAAATAATATTTGAAATATTCAGAACTAAAATTGTTTAACTTGCTGAGAAAAAATGGGAATGAGGAGGCATCTGTCTGTGCAGGTGGAGTTACAAGTTTATAGAAACATGACAGCCTTAGTTTTACTTATTAAGAATGGAACATATCCACTTGAACAATTTACAGAATTAAAAATTGCTGAATGAACAAGGTGGGTGGAAGAAGAACATGAACAGAAACTTGATTAAGCCAGTAAAGTGAAGAAAAAGAAAGAGAAAAACAAAGAAAAATGAATGGTAACAGTAAAATCAAAGGCATAAAATTAGTTATTTCATCATTACATTCCATCGAATAGGCTGAATTATTCTATGAGAAGATATAGATATGAAATCAGGATAATAAAATCAAGTACGATAATATTTATTTAATTTATTATTTTTTAAAACTTTTATTTAAAATTCAGGGGTACATTTGGAGGTTTGTTACATAGGTAAACTTGTGTCATGGGGGTTTGTTGTACAGATTATTTCATCACTCAGGTATTAAGCCTAGTACCCATTAGTTATTTTTCCTGATCGTCTCCCTCTTCCCACTCTGCACTCTCCAAAAGGCCCCAGTGTATGTTGTTCCCCTCTATGAGCCCATGTGTTCTCAACATTTAGCTCCCACGTTAAGTGAGAATATGCAGTATTTGGTTTTCTGTTCCTGTGTTAGTTTGCTAAGGATAATGGCCTCCAGCTCTATCCATATCCCTGCAACAGACATGATCTCATTCTTTTTCATAGCTGCATAGTATTCCACGATGTATGCGTACCACATTTTTTTATGCAGTCTATCACTGATGGGCATTTGGGTTGATTCCATGTCTTTGTTATTGTGAACAGTGCTGCAATGAACATAAGCATGCATGTGTCTTTATAATAGAATGATTTATATTCATTTGGGCATATACTCAGTAATAGGATTGCTGGGTAAAATGGGAGTTCTGTCTTTAGGTCTCTGAGGAATTGCCACACTGTCTTCCACAATGGTTGAACTAATTTGCATTCCCACCAACAGTGTATAGGCGTTCCTTTTTCTCCACAACCTTGTCAGCATCTGTTATTTTTTGACTTTTTAGTAATAGCCATGCTGACTGGTGTGAGATGGTATCTCATTGTGGTTTTGATTTGCATTTCTCTAATGATCAGTGATACTGAGCTTTTTTTTAATATATGATTGTTGGCCACATGTATGTCTTCTTTTGAGAAGTGTCTGTTCATGTCCTTTGCCCACTTTTTAATGGGGTTGTTTTTCTCTTGTAAATTTGTTTCAGTTCTTTATAGATGCTGGATATTAGACCTTTGTCAGATACATAGTTTGCAAAAATTTTTTACCATTCTGTAGGTTGTCTGTTTACTCTGTTGATAGTTTCTTTTGCTTTTACAATAGCCACAAAACCCCCCAAATATCTAGGAATACATCTAACTATGGAGGTGAAAGATCTCTACAAGAAGTACAAGACATTGATGAAAGAAATATTAGATGACACAAACAAATGGAAAAAACATTCCATGCTCATGGATTGGAAGAATCAATATCATTAAAATGACCATACTATCAAAAGCAATCTACAGATTCAAATGTGTTCCTATCAAACTACCAACGTCATTTTTCACAGAATTAGAAAAAAACTATTCTAAACTTTACACAGAACCAAAAAAGAGCCCAAATAGCCAAAGCAATGTTAAGCAAAAGGGACAAAGCTGGAGGCATTACATTACCTGACTTCAAACTAAACTATAAGGCTACAGTAATCAAAACATCCTGGGAATATTTTTATTTTAACAATATTAATTATTTCAATTCATAAACATGGGATATATTTTCATTAGTACTTGATTATTTTTGGTGCTATTATGGTTGATATTGTTTTAAAATCTCAAATTCCAATTGTTTATTGCTGGTATAGGAACACAACTGAATGTTGTATATTGCTCTTGTAACTTGCAACTTGCTAAAATCACGTATTACTTCAGGACATTTTCTTTATAGATTCTTTGGGATTGTCTACATAGAAAGCCATGCCGTCTGTGAATAAGGAAAGTTTTACTTATTTCTTTGCAATCGTATGTGTTTTTTATCCTTGCCTTATTGCACTAGGTAGAACTTCCAGTACACTATTAAATAGGAAGTGGTAAGAGACCATGTCCTTGCTTTGTTTCGAGTCACAGCGGGAAACATTTAGTCTCTCACCATTAAATATGATGTTAGCTCTGGGTTTTATTTTTAGATATCCTTTATTAAGTTAAGGAAAATTCCTTCTATTCCTAGTTTGCTAAGAGATTTAATCATGAAAGGTTGTCAAATGCTTTTTCTTCATCTACTAATATGATAATATGGTTTTTCTTATCTAGTCTGTGAATTACATTGATTGGTTTTTTTTTTTTTTTTTGAGATGAAGTTTCACTCTTATTGCCCAGGCTGGAGTGCAATGGCACGATCTCAGCTCACCACAACCTCCGCCTCCCAGGTTCAAGCGATTCTCCTGCCTCAGCCTCCCAAGTAGCTGGGATTACAGGTATGTGCCACCACGCCTGGGTAATTTTTGTATCTTTAGTAGAGATGGGGTTTCTCCATATTGGTCAGGCTGGTCTTGAACTCCCAACTTCGGGTCATCCGCCCGCCTCGGCCTCCCAAAGTGCTGGGATTACAGGCGTGAGCCACCGTGCTGGGCCCATATTGATTGATTTTTGAATGTTGAACAAGTCTTGCATTCCTGGAATGAATCTCACTGTTTTTGATGTATTATCTTTTTTGATATATTGCTGGATTCAATGTACTAATATTTTGCTAAGGACTTTTGTATCTATATTCATGAAAGATATTGGTGTGTAGTTTTCCTTTTTTGTAATGCCTTTATTTGGTTTTGGTATTCACGTAAAAATTATCTAATAAAGTGAGTTGGGAAGTGTTTCCTCCTTTTCTCTGAAGACATTGTGTAGATTTAGTATTATTTCTTTCTTAATATTTGATAGAATTCACCACTAAAGCTATCTGGGCTTACAGTTTTTTTTCTTTGAAGGTTTCTAGCTACAAATTTAATTTGTTTAATAGATATTGGGCTATTCAAGTTATCTATGTCTTCTTCAGTGAGTTTTGGTAGATTTTGCCTTTTAAAGAATTGGTCTATTTCATCTAAGTTATTACATTTACAGACCTACCATTGTCTGTGGTAGTCTCTATTATCCTTTTGATGTCTGTTATGTTAGTAGTGATGTACCCTTTTATTTCTGATATTGGTAGTTAGTGTCTTCTGGTTTTTTTGGTTAGCTTGGCTAAAAGTCTATGAATTTTATATTTTCAGTCACCTTTTTGTTGTATTGATTTCTTTTTATATTTCCTGTTTTAATTTTGTTGATTTCAGCTCTAATTTTTTATTATTTCTTTCCTTTTGCTTAAGGTTTACTTTGCTCTTTTTTCTTATTTTCTAATGTATAAATGTCTGTTACTAGTTAAGGTAATTCCCCTTTTCTAATATATGCATTTAATATTATAAATTTCCCTTTACTCTCTGCTTTCTCTTCATTCCACAAATCTTGGTAAGTTGTATTTTCATGTTCACTCAATTCAACATAGTTTAAATTTCTCTTGAAATTTCAAATTTATTTTGAAGTATATTGTTTAATTTCCAAATATTTGGGAGATTTTTCCAGATATATTTCTGTTATTGATTTTTATTTTAGCTCTGCTGTGATCTGAGAATATTCTTTGTATGGTTTTTATTTTTTAATTTGTTAAGGCTTGTTTTATGGCCCACAATATGGTCAATCTTAGTGCATATTCCATAGGAACTTGAGAAGATGTGTAATTTGTTGTTATTTGGTGGAGTATTCCATATGTGTCAATTCAGCCAAGTTGGTTGATAGTGCTGTTTGGGTTAGTTATAGGCTTACTTATTTTCTTCTTATGTGCTCTGTCAATTACTGAGAGAGGAATATTAACTCTCTAACTTTAACTGTGTATTTATCTATTTCTCCTTTCATTTCCATCAGTTTTTCTCTCATGTATTTTGCATCTCTGTTGTTAGTTGCATACACATTTAAGATTGTTATGTCTTCTTGAAGACTTGATCCCTTTATCATTATGCAATATTCCTCTTTATCCCTGATAATCTTCCTTGTTCTGAAGTTTACTTTGAAATTAATATAGCCCCTCCAACTTTCTCTTGTTCAGTGTTTGCATAATATATCTTTCTCCATATCTTTACTTTTAAACTATCTAAACCTTCATATTTAAAGTGTTTTTCTTATAGACAGTATACAGTTGGATCTAGCTTCTTTATCCAGTCTGAAAATATCTGCCTCTTAAGTGGTATGTTTAACCTCTTCACATTTAATGTAATATTGGTATAGTTAGATTAAAATCTACCATCACACTAGTTATTTTTTCTTTGTTGCATTTGTTCTGTTTCTTTTTTCCTCTTTTTCTGCCTTCTCTATTTTTTATTGACTATTATCTATGATTCCATTGACTTACTACTTATGCTTATTTTAAACGCTTTTTTTTTTGAGATGGAATTTCACTCTTGTTGCCTAGGCTGGAGTGCAATGGTGCGATCTTGGCTCACTGCAACCTTCACCTCCCAGGTTCAAGCGATTCTCCTGCCTCAGCTTCCCAAGTAGCTGGGATTACACGTGCCCGCCACCACGCCTGGCTAATTTTTTTGTATTTTTAATGGAGACGGGGTTTCACCATGTTGGCCAGGCTGGTCTTGAACTCCTGACCTCAGGTGATCCATCTGGCTCGGCCTCCCACAGTGCTGGGATTACAGGCGTGAGCCACCAAGCTTGGCTTTAAACACTTTTAAAGTGGTTGTCCTAGGGTTTAAAATATATGTTTTATAAAATTAAAATGGAGGCTACAGTATAAATATTCCCCAAGACCAACCACCCATAATCACTTAACCGAAATGTAAGTCATCTTTGTTTCCCCACAACACGGACTCTAATCATCAACAAAATACAAAATGTAAGCTTTTGGACATCCTTGTTAGTGTGATTCAAAGAAATGAAACCAATCAGCTATACACGAGTCAGCTTACACAGCTCTACTTGCCCTAAAAAGAATGCTAATGTATAACAGCCAATGATGAAATAGATCAAAATACTTGCTCTTTTCTGCTGTATCTGTGCTGTGACTGCAGTAAGGCAGTATCTTACCACTTGGCTGGAAGTCTTCCACCGTGATCTGTACTTACTTTCACTGTATGACAGTAAACCTTGAAATGTTTCCTAATATATATATTTTAATATAATCTGGGTCCCTACCGTAATGCTTCACATGTAGTATAAGGACCTTATGACAGTACATTTCACATTTACAGATGCTATAAATATTCAATACACTGTTACTTTATTGCTTAATGACCAATCATATTTTAGATCAATTACAAATACGGAAAATAATGTCGCATTTTACCTTCATTTATTTCATTTCTTGTTAAAATTTTTCAACTTTTATTTTAGATACAGGGGTACATGTGCAGATTTGTTACATGGGAATATTGCATGATGCTGAGGTTTGGAGTATGAATCCCATCACCCAGGTAGTGAGCATAGTACCCAAAAGATACCTTTTTAACCATCTCCCCTCCATCCTCTAGTGGTCCACAGTGTCTATTGTTCCCATATTTATGTCCATGTGTGCTCTGACACTTCATTTATTTATGTAGATCCAAGTTTCTGACCTATAGCATATTGCTTCCCACTTAAAAATTTCCTTTGACAAGGTGGCCAACTAGAAGCAGCTAGTGTGCATGGCTGCCACTGAGAGGAACGGAAGGGGCGAGTAAACACAGCACCTTCAACTGAAACATCCAGGTACATGCATTGGGACTAATCAAGGAAACAACTTGACCCACGGAGAATGGAGAAAAGCAAGCCCACCCAGGAGAGACATGGAGCCAGGGCAACCTCCCCTGCCCAGGTAAGCCATGAGTGAATGTGCAACCTTCTGGCCAGGAGATCCCCTTGTGAACCCACCCCACCAGGGCCTTCACTCTGACACACAGAGCTATGTGGAGTCTCAGCAGAGCAGCCACTCAGGCACATGCAGAGACCTGGAAGCCATAGATACTCGGGCTTTCTGGGCTTCCTGGCAAAAGCAGGAGGTTAGACCCCCACAAATACTCCTAGGAAAGAGGCTGAATCCAGGGGGTTGAGCAGTGACAGTCCACAGGCCCCACCTCATGGCACCTCATAGAATAAGACCCACTGGCTTAGAATTCCAGCCAGCCACCAGTAGCAATAGGGGACAGAGCTCCTAGCGGGAGGGGCAGGCTAACATCTTTGCTGTTCGGGTACCTTAGCCATTCCAGCCTTCCAACTTTGGAGGCTCCAAGCTGACCAGGGGTGGAAGAGATCCCCCAGAACAGCACAGCTGCTCTATGAAAATGTGGCCAGACTGCTTTTTTAAGCGGGTCCCCAATCCTATTTTTCTTCATTGGGCAGGATCTCCCAACCGGGGCCTCCAGTCACCCTGCCCCCCCTCCCCCTCACCCCCACCCCCACCCCCCCCGTGTTCTCCAGTGGACAGAAATTTGAAAAATCCCTGGGATGGAGCTCCCAGAGGGAGGGATGGGCCACCATCTTTGCTGTTTGGGTGACTTAGCTGTTCCAGCCTTCGGGTTTTGGGGTGCCTGAGGCAACCAGGTGCTGAAGTGGACCCCCAGCACAGCACAGCTGCTCTACAAAAACGTGGCCAGCCTGTTTTTTTAAGTGGGTCCCAAATCCTGTTCCTCCTCACTGAGTGGGACCTCCCAATCAGGGTCTCCAGCCACCTCCTACAGGTGCATTCGGGCTGGCAGCAGGTTGGTACCTCCCTGAGACAGACCTCCCAGAGGGAGGGGCAGGCCACCATCTTTGCTGTTTTGCAGCCTTCACTGATGATAGTTCCAGATACCAGAAAATCCGAGGTGACAAGGCACTGGAGCAGGCCCCCAGAAAACTGCAGCAGCCCTATGAAAAAGTGGCCAGATTGTTATATGGGTGCCCGTTCCCGTATCTCCTCACCAGGCAGATCCTCTAGGCCTGGGCTTCCAGCCACTTCCTGCCAGAGCTATCGAGCCAGTAGCAGCTGGGCAACTCCCTGGACAGAGCCTCCAGGCACAACTGAAAGCTTCTCTGCCACTGCCTCTGCAGTAGAACTGCCCTTGCTAACCTTGGACTAATGAAGGAGCAGAGACCCTCAACATTGGACCAAATGGATCTGATAGACCTCTACAGAACTTTCCACCCCAGAACAACAGCATATACATTCTTCTTATCACCACGTGGCACATACTCTATAGTTGACCACATAATTGGACATAAAACAATTCTCAACAAATGCAAAAGAACCAAAATAATACCAAACACACTCTCAGACCACAGTGAAATAAAAATAGAAGTCAAAACTAAGAAAATCACTCAAAACCATGAAACGACATGGAAATTAAACAACATGTTCCTGAATGACTTTTGGGTAAATAATGAAATTAAGGCAGAAATCAGGAAGTTCTTTGAAACTAATTAGAACAAAGATACAACATACCAGAATCTCTGGGACACAGCTAAGGCAGTGTTAAGAGGGAAATTCATAGCACTAAATGCCCACATCAAAAAGTTAGAAAGATCTTAAATTAACAATCTATCATTACAACTGAAAGAATTAGAGAAGCAATAACAAATCAATCCCCAAACTAGCAGAATACAAGAAATAACTGGCTAGCCATATGCGGAAGATTGAAACTGGACCCCTTCCTTACATCATATACAAAAATTAACTCAAGATGGATTAAAGACTTAAATGTAAACCCTAAACTATAAAAACCCCAGAAGAAAACCTAGGCAATACCATTCAAGACATAGGCATGGGCAAAGATTTCATGATAAAGACACCAGAAACAATTGCAACAAAAGCAAAAATTGACAAATGGGATCAAATTTAACTAAAGAGCTTCTGTGCAGCAAAATAAACTATCAACAGAGTAAACAGACAATCTACAGAATGGGAGAAAATATTTGCAAGCTATGCATCTGACAAAGGTCTAATCTTCAGTTTCTATAAGGAATTTTAAAAAATTTACAGGAGGAAAACAAACAACCCCATTAAAAAGTGGGCAAAGGACATGAACAGACACTTTTCAAAAGAAGACATACATGCAGCCAACAAGCATATGGAAAAAGCTCAGTATCTCTGATCATTAGAGAAATGCAAATCAAAACCACGATGAGATACCATCTCACATCAGTCAGAATGACTATTATTGAAAAGTCAAAAATAACAGATGTTGGTGAGGTTGCAGAGAAAAGGGAATGCTTGCTTATACACTGTTGGTGGGAGTGTAAATTAGTTCAACCATTGTGGAAAACAGTATGGTGATTCCTCAAAAAGCAAAAAGAGGAACTCCCATTTGACCAAGCAATCCCATTACTGGGTATATACCCAAAGGAATATAAATAATTCTACCATAAAGATACATGCACGTGAATGTTCACTGCAGCACTATTCACAATAGCAAAGACATGGAATCAACCTAAATTCCCATCAATGGTAGACTGGATAAAGAAAAGGTGGTACATATACACCATGGAAAACCATGCAGCCATAAACGAGAATGAGATCATGTCTTTTGCAGGAACATGGATGGAGCTGCAGACCATTATCCTTAGCAAATTAACACAGGAACAGAAAACCAAATACCGCATGTTCTCATTTATAAGTGGGAGCTAAATGTTGAGAACGTATGAACACAAAGAAGAAAACAATACACACTGGGGTCTACTTGAGGGTGTAAGGTGAGAGGGGGGAGAGGAGCAGAAAAGATAACTGTTGGATACTGGGCTTAATACCTGGGTGATGAAATAATCTGAACAACAAACCCCTGTTACATGAGTTTACCTATGTAACAAACCTTCACATGTACCCCTGAACCCAAAATAAAACTTTAAAAAAATTCCTCTGATATTTATCATAGGTTAATCCTGCTGGCAATGAATTGTGTCAGTTTATGTTTTCCTGAAAAAAATATTTATTTCTCCTTCCATTGGATATTTCCACTGGAAAATTCTAAATTAACATTTTTCTTTAAAGAATTTAAAGGTGTCACCTTATTGGTTTTTGGCTGTGTGGTCCTCACAAGAAGCCTGCTCTAATTCTTATCTTTGTTTTCCCATAGTAAGGTGTTTTTTTCTTCTCATTGCCTTCAATGTTTTCTCATTGTCTGGTTTTCAGCAGTTCAAATATCATATATCTAGGTGTGGGTTTGTTTGTTTGTTTGTCCTGCTTTGTGTTCTCTGAGCTTCTTGGGTCTGTGGTTTGGTGTCTGCTAATACTTTTGAAAATATTATGGCCATTATGTTCTTCCAAATTTTCTTCAGCTCCATTCTGTCTTTCTTTTCCTCTGGAATTAAAATTACACATATATTGCATCATTTGATGTTGTCTTACAGCTCTTGGACTCTCTGTTCTGTTTTCTTCATACACTCTTCTCTTTGTGTTTCAATTTGGATAATTTCTATTGACCTATCTTCAAGTTCACTGATTTCTTTCCTTGACTGTGTCAAGTCTACTGATGAACTCATTGAAGGCATTCTTTATTTCTGTTACACTCCTTTTTTTTTTTTTTATTGTATTTCACTGGATTCTTTCTTATGGAGCTTCTGGAGGAAAAGCCTGCAAAAGGGTAGAAACCCCACCACGTTTGTAGCACTTCCCCCAGGAACTTCATAACCTTACACTAGCCCACACTTGGCCCTTAGCAATTCATTGAAAGTTCTAGTTAAATTTCCTACTAGTTTATACGGCATTCAGTTGGCATCTGCCCCAGGTAAGCAAATGTTTGCGTTCTGTTTTCCCCTGAAGGTGCCTGTCTCTCTCAAGATTTTATAATACAATAGTTGCTTGTCCCATGACTTCAGTCTTCTGATGGTTTCTAATGGGTTATTAATTTCCAACTTGTCCAGTTTTTTCTTGTTGTAAGAATGGCAGTAATGTCTTTTCAGCTTTATATGACTCCAAGCTGAAACTGGAAGTCCCATAAATTTTTTTTGAGATTTATTACTGCCCCACAAATCCCTTTTATCCCCCCATGCCTCAAGTCATCTCAATACTCCTTAGGTGCTAAACCTTTGAAACCTTGGATATCTTCCATGCAGTAGCACTAACTCCTACACTGAAAGCCGCTGTTACTTTGGGAGCTCACCCCTAGCACCACACCTTCTGAAGCTGTGGTTTTGCACATACTTAGGAACATTGACACCACAGTTGGCCAACAGTCAGTATGGTACAGATAGTCTGTGTTTGGTCTCCATAAGTGGTGTTTGTGGGCAGGGAACATGGTAGAGTTTATGGTGAGCTCCCCCATGGGGGCTGCCTTCTTGGAAAGGTATCCATTACATACAGAGAAGGAAGCTGCCTTGCTTGTTTTAACAAAGGGTTCAGGGATTAGAGGTGTTGGCCTTCTCTAGGCAGGATTCCTGCAGTAAGAGTGTTTAGATCTGAGCTATAGGGATCTGTGGTATTTATTAGAAGCTTAAGTGCCCCCTCAGTTTATGGCATGGGGCAAGGCAGATAAATGATCTCCTAAGAGATACAACTGTGGGACAGAGGTAAAAATTCGGGATAGAGCCATCCTCTTCTGAATGATATCACTGGAGAGAATGGGGACGTCAGGGAGGTACAGTAAACTACTGGGAAATACCACTGGAGAAGATGCGGGAGACGTCAGGGTGATATATATCCCTCTAGGTAAATAATCCTCGTGGTTATGAGTGAGTTCAGGGTAATACAGTCCCCATGTGGGTGTTACCACTGGGGGAGAGAGGGGAGAAGTCAAGATGGTAAAGTTCCACCCAAGTGCTACCACAGGGAGACGGAAGGAGAAGTCAAGGTGAAGGAGAAGCAAACAACCTCTGAGAATCTTAGGGACATGTCCACTATTCATCAAGCATTGACTGATTGCATGCATTGTTCTAAATGCTTTACATCTATTAACTAATTTATTTCTCTGAGATATCTGAACTTTAAGGCACAGCTAATCTGGGCTAGAAAGGAATACACCCAAGTTTTTTTTATAATACTTGTATATTATTTCATTTTTACATTTAAATCTCTGATCCATATGGAGTTTGTTCTCCTGCATGGTGTAAGGTGTGTATCCAATTTAATCTGTTTCTAAATGGCCATGTCTAGTGGGTTGTTGTCTCCCTAAAAGATGTGTCCCCAGAACCTGAGAAAAGGATCTTTGCAAATGTAATGAACTTAAGGATCTTGAGATGAGATCATCCTGGATTAAGCCAGTGGGCCCTAAATCCAATAACAAGTGTTCTTATAACAGAAGAGGAAAAAGAAACAGAGAGGGTGATGTAAAGACAGAGGCAGAGATTGGAGTTCTGCATCTACAAATCAAGGAATGGCAAAGATCGCTGGAGCTACCAGAAGCCAGGAGAGGCATAGAATAGGAGAGAGGCATAGAATAGATTCTCCCCCAGAGCCTCTAAAAGGAATCAGCTCTGATGACATCTTGATTTTTGGCTTCTAGCCTCCAGAGCTATGAGAGAATAAATTTCTGTTGTTTTAAGCCACCCAGTTTGTGGTAATTTGTTACTGCAATCCTAGGAAACAACACCATTTATGTAAAAGTTCATCTTTGCCCCGTATGATTTGAGATGCCATTTCAATCATATATAAAAATTTATTCTGTATTTGGATCTATTTCTGGGCCTTTTACTCTATTTCACTGGTTTGTGTACTCATGTGACATTACCACATAGTTTTAATTATAGAGGCTTTATAGTATGTTTTAATACCTGGTGGGGTTAATCACCATCATTACGTTTTTTGGGGGGTGGCTTATAGCTATTCCTTCATGTTTATTTTCCCTTATACATCTTAAGCAATTTGGTTTCTGAGTTGATGCATTTAATTATTATGCTATGCTAACTGTCTAGGATATTTATTAGAAAAAAGTCAGGGAAAGCGGTGAGTGACCATTCATTGAGTTTTGGGAGATTGAATGATTGGTCCCAATTTTTCCCTCCTCCCTGTGTCCATACCCTTTCCCCCTTGACTTTGTGGTTGCTCATGTGATTTGCTTTGCTTAATGGCATATGGGTAGAAGTAATATGTCATTTCTGAGGCTAGACCTTACAAGGCTTTGCCTGTACTGGCTTGCCTTCTTGCCCCTTTGCACCACTATAAGAGGATACACAGGTAATTGCTGCCTCCCAGTCTCAGCTCCAGAATGGGAGACATGTAAAGAAAGCATAGTTGCCCCAGCTGCAGTACCAACAGTGGGGCCCAACTTAGATTAGAAAAATCTCATTCAGTTTTCTAGATACTGGAGAATAAATTTGGCACTTACCCAAAAGATAAATGATTGCAGGGAATGGAAAAATTCTACCATGTTGGAGTTTTCTGTCACTATTTAAAAAGTATTATTGAGTGAAAAAATCAAGTTGCAGAGAATTGAGCATAATATAATCTCACTTTTGTAAAACATCCAAAAAGAATGTATGTGTGTAATATAGAAGTGTGTGTACGTGTGTGTATTACAAACATGAAAATAAGAGTGAAATGGTTCATACATGACTGTTTGCACTGGTGATCTGTAGGGAGGATTGCAGGTATTAGTGAAGGTAGAATAAAAGGATGAAGTTGAGCAAATAAAAAGAAGATTAAAAGTACTACATATTGAAATCTAATAAGAATGATAGTACTGTGGAATGCTATTCAGCCATAAAAGAATGAAATCCTGTCATTTGTAGCAACATGAATGAAAATGGAGGTCTTCATGTTAAATGAAATAAGTTGGGCCGGGCGTGGTGGCTCCTGCTTGTAATCCCAGCACTTTGGGAGGCCGAGGCGGGTGGATTGCCTGAGGCCAGGAGTTCAAGATCAGCCTGACCAATATGGTGAAATGCTGTCTCTACTAAAAATACAAAAATTAGCTTGGCGTGGTGGCATGTGCCTGTAGTCCCAGCTACTTGGGAGGCTGAGGCAGGAGAATTGCTTGAACCTGGAAGGCAGAGGTTGCAGTGAGCCAAGATTGTGCCACTGCACTCCAGTTTGAGTGACAGAGTGACACTCCATCTAAAAAAAAAAAAAAATGAAATAAGCCAGGCAGAGAAAGACAAATATACCATGTTCTCACTCATGTGGTAGCTAAAAAAGTTGATCTCCTAGAGGTAAAGAGTAAAATTATAGATATCAGAGGCTGGGAAGGGTAAGGGGGATAAATAGAGGTTGGTTAATGGATACAAACATACAGTTAGATAGGAGTAAGTTCTAGTGTTCAATAGCACAATAAAGTGACTACAGTTAATCATTTACTTTATATTTCAAAATATCAAGAAGAAAAGACTTGCAAGATTCCAAACACAAAGAGAAGATAAATGTTTGAGGTGATGGATATACCAATTACCCTGATTTGATCATTATGTGTTGTATGCATGTATCAGAGTATCACATGTACTCCATAAATATATCCAATTATTATGTACTAGTAATAAGAAAGAATAATAGCATTGTGTTTAGGCATTCACATGAATGTCTACAGAAAGAAGAGAAAAAGTATTGTGAAATAAAAGCTAGTATGATAGGATTATATTTACACTTTACAGAAAAACGGAATGCTATATATATAAAGGAATCAAAATCATGGTTTTATTGTGGAATCTCTTGCTAGAAATACACACCAGGGAACATATTTGACAGGTACAATTATATCATATTACAAAAATATTTAAAACACATACTATACCTTCTGTTGTACAGTGTATCATGAAACATATTCTCTTGAATTCAGGGTATGTCCATATCAGATATATAAGTTAGTTGTCCTACAACTTAGTTTGTTGACACTATAAAATATTTAAAATTTCACGGAAAACAGGAAAAGCATTTACATAATTTTCCATATTCCTTTTTTATAAGGAGTTTGGAATCAATTTATGTTATAGCGCTTTTTGTGGGAAGTCTTTTCCTAAAGGATTAAACTTGAACAATTTCTCCTCAGTTGGGTTCTATGAATTCTATGATACTGTCTCAGGTCAGGTTCCCTTCTATACACAGAGGCTAAGAAAGGCATCTGGAAGCATATGGTTTATGTGTTCTTTATGGTGAACCTGTAAGGGAATAAGAGAAGGATAGGGAAAGAGGAGTCATCACAAGTATGTGGTTTCATGTTGAGTCAAGCCTTGGCCCCATGCAGGGCAGAGGAGTGTGGAGAGGGGGAGGAGCCCCTGGATTGTAAATTTCACTGCAAAGTTGTTCTGCCTTCAGGCAGGAACTTGGGCCCTTGTATCCTTTTATACATCACTCACTGGCTACTCCCTAGGAGGGTAGTATAACCATCTCCAGGCATGTTGGCACTATGGAAAACCAAAGGCAATGCTCTGGAAAAAGTTACAGGTATAAGCTGTTTGCTACAGCACTTGCAGCAGTTAGAAAATGGATGCCCTGGCCAGTCAAGGGGATCAGGGTGAGGCACCACCTCCACATAGTGAGGACGTGCAAATATGGAAAGATGCTGCTCTGATGCATTCTTAGGGCTTCTCCTCTTAACTTGGCTCATGAATATATTCACATGGTTTCTCTGCTGCAGGCATTCTATAGCATACACTTAGATCCAACTTCTCTGAGAAGGCTTTCTCATATTCAAGAAACATACAGATTTTCTTTTAGGTAGGAATACTTGGATGCATATTGAAAGCTGATCTCTGGGTGCAGCCTTTCCCACAGTCACTGCATTTATAAGGTTTAGCTGGAGAATGAGTAATCTGGTGCTTATTCAAACTTGACTTGTTGGTGAAGCCCTTGTCACACTTGGTATATACATAGGCCTTTTCTCCTGAGTGAATTCACTGCTGCTGCTGAAGCTAGTGGTGTGTGTGTGTGTGTGTGTGTGTGTGTGTGTGTGTGTGTGAAGGCTTTCCCACAGTCACTGCACTCATAAGGCTTCTCTCCAGTGTAAATTCTCTTTGATATGTAATCAAAACTGACTTGCATGTGAAGGCCTTCTCACACTCAGGACATACATATATGGGATGTATTAGTCCACTCTCACACTGCTATAAAGAAATACATGAGACTGGGTAATTTATAAAGAAAAGAGGTTTAATTGGCTCACAGTTCTGCAAGCTGTAGAGGAAGCATAATTCTGGCATCAACTCAGCTTCTAAAGAGGCCTCAGGAAACTTTCAATCATGGTGGAAGGTAAGGGGAAGCAGGCATGTCTTACATGGCCAGATCAGGAGGAAGAAAGAACAGGTGGGGAGGAGCTACACACTTAAATAACCAGATCTCATGAGAACTCACTCACTAGACAGTACCCAGCAGGGATGGTGATAACTATTCATGAGAACTCTGTCCCCAATGATCCAATCACCTCCTACCAGGCCCCTCTTCTAACAGTGGGGATTACAATTCAACATGATATTTGGGTGGGGACACAGATCCAAACCAGATCATGGGATTTCGCTCCAATATGAGTTTTCTGAAGTGCAAGGAGATGTGATTTTTTGAAGGCCTTCCCACATTTAGTGCATGTATAGGGTCTCTCTCCTGCATGACTTTGTTGATTCTCACGGAGCTGTGACTTGAAAGAATTCCCACAATCACTACATTCATTGAGTTTTTCCCCAACATGAACTTTTTAATGTGTGATTAAGTTTGACTTATGGTTGAAGGCTTTTCCATGTTCAGTACATACACTGGATTTCTCTCCAGTGTGAAAATTCAGATGTATGTTGAGGTGAGACTTATGGGTAAATGTTTTCCCACAGTTGCCACATTCATAAAGTTTCTCATCTTTGATGTGTAATCAAGACCAATTTGTAGGTAAAGGCCTTTCCACATTCAGTACAGACATAAGCTGTCTCCAGTATGAGTCTTCTGGTGTGCAAGGAGATTGGATCTTTTGGTGAATACCTTCACACATTTTGTGCCTGTATAGGTTTTTTCTCCTGTGTGGGTTTTCCTATGCTCATGCACTTGGGATTTGGAATGAAAGTCTTTCCCACAGTAACAGCATTCAAAAGGCTTCTCTCCACTATATATTCTCTGATGTGCAATCAAGTGTGTCTTTTGGATGAAGGCCTGCCCACATTCAGTGCATATATAGGGTTTCTCTTTGGTGTGAATTCTCTGTTGCAAACTGAATATTGACTACTGGGTAAAAGCGTTCTCATTTTCTCTGCATTCGTTGGGCTTTTCCCCAGAATGAAAAGTCTGATGTGTGAAGATGTGTGACTTCTGAGGGAAGACTTTTCCACATTTGGTGCCTACATAGGCTATCCTCCCGGTGAGAAATTTCAGATGAAGAATGTGTCCATTCTTCATCCAAATTTGTCACTGAGGACTTTTCTACATTGATTAGGTTCACAAAATTTCTCACCTGTATGAGAATAGTATAAGAAGCTGTAAGTAAAATTTGACTATAGTTAATAATCTCGTTTTTCTTGCATTGCTTCTATTGGGACTTGTAAGTTTTAATTATGTTTCAAATCCTTTCCAAATGAATCATATTTAAGGGACGGCTTCTGTGAACTAATTAGATATGGGCTCATGTGAATTGTTTTTCCAATGTACTTATATTCATAATCTTTTTCATTATTCAATATGTTACTGTTGATGAAAGCAAATGACTCAAAGGTCTATTTTGGTCTTCCTTACATCTCTATCTGTTCATCATCTTGCCACAGTTTTCATTAAAAATGGAAACAATGAATTGTCCCTCTTGAATTCACCTACTCTCTTATTGTGAAATAAAGCTTTTAACAGAAATTTACTATTATAGAATTTCAATCCCACACTTCCCTCCTAAAAGGAGAAAAAGAAGGTGAAATTGTAACATAGAACAGTTAGCTTAGTATAGAGGAGCCGTATGCAACTTATCCAGACTGAACACAGAGAAATCACATGATGATGATAATGATGATTCTTATCATATGCTGTACACTTAAACAGCACTTAGAACATGCCAGGTACTTTTCTAAGTGACATAAAAGTATTAATACATAATACATATATTTAAACTCATTTAACTTTCATAGCAACCCTCTGAGGTAGATATTATTATACATGCTTTCAGAAGAAACAGCTGAAGCTCAGAATGGGTAAATAATTTGCCCAGGATGACATGGGTCCTGTGTCAAGTAGACTGGATTTAAACCAAGCCAGCCTGTCTCCATTTACATAGACTATCTAGTACCCAGTTAGTTCTTATAGCAGCTCAGTTTTACCCTAAGTAATAAATAAATCAACCTACCAAGAAGAGGAAATCACTAATATTTCAATTATTTTTACAGAATATGAAATATAGCAGGTTTTCAATATTTATAAAATGCATAAATTGCACCAGCGGTCCCCAACCTTTTTGGCAGCAGGGACTAGTTTTGTGGAAGACAATTTTTCCATGCACCAGGGAGGGGGGATGGTTTCGGGATGATTTGAGTGCATTACATTCATTGTGCACTTTATTTCTATTCTATTATTATTACATTGTCATATATAATGAAATAATTATACAATTCACCATAATGCAGTGGGAGCCCTGAGCTTGTTTTCCTGAAACTAGATGGTTCCATCTGGGAGTGATGGGAGACAGTGACAGATCATCAGGCATTAGATTCTCATAAGGAGTGCATAACCTAGATCCCTCGCATTCTCAGTTCACAATAGAGTTTGCACTCCTATGAGAATCTAATACTCCCACTGATCTGACAGGAGGGGGAGCTCAGGTGGTAATGTGAGTGATAGGGAGCAGCTGTAAATACAAATGAAGCTTCGCTTCCTGGCCCCACTGCTCACCTCCTGTTGTGCCGCCTGGTTCCTCACAGGCCACGGACTATCTTCCACTGGCACAAGTCTGTGATCTGGAGGTTGGGGACCCCTGAATTATACCATCATTCTATTCTACCAAGTTTGAAGATACTGAGCATGACCTGATCATAAAATCCCGTTTGTTTTCCTCTTGTAGCCAGGCTAAAATACTGGCATCCAGAACCTTGTCCCCCAAACTCCACTATACTTTCACTCTTATGCTGTACTCTTATATCCATAAATCTCCTTTCATTTATTCTTAAGCATGTCAATTCATAGGCACAGATGAGCAACTTTTTTGAACTTTGTACTTCATTTAGCATACACACACAAACACACATACATGCACACACACACATATACACACACACACAAACCTTTTACTGGAGCCAAAAATATTTAGTTACAGCTACTACTCTTCAATGTAAAAAGTTCATGCCTGTGCTGAAAATGTTATCTTTAACACTCTTGAGCCCACCAACTTCATAGGCCACACATACAGTCATTGGTCTGAAAAAATAGATAGTATATGTAAGTTTGCATTCCATTAGTAAGCAATATTTACTCAAAAATCCAGTGTATTCCTAAATCCAATCATTATTCACATATTCTCTCATTAAGCTTGCTTTTTCTGTTTTGTGACGATTCAAAATGTATATGTGATTCATAGATCAGAGTCCTATGCTCTGAAAATTAATCTCATGATCTAAGTACATTTCTAGGGAGACATGATTTTCTCTGAATTTTAAGAGCAGACACTATCTATGTTACCCACTTTTATGCTTTTTAAATAATAGTTGTCCACATTGCTGGAATGATTAATGAACAAAGGCTGAATTCTTTTTGTTTTCAAGTCATGTTTTCCCTTCCCACTAACAATCTGTTTCTTTGAACACTTTTCAACACACTGAAAACAATCCCACTGAAACAAAACACCCTCATTTACCTATCTCCACAAAACCAAAAATTTTAGTACTTGAACTGGTTTATCCCTTTTTCCACTAAAAAATTAAGAATAAAATATTGCTATTACTTTTATTCTTAAGGATTTTAGAAAAGCTCTAGGAGGGAAATCATCATCTGTCATACAATTTGAAAATATATAATTTGCATATAAATATTTCTGGAAGGAAACCATTAATATTGGTAGTCCCTGGGGAGGGATATGGGAGGAAAGAGATAGGACTGAGATTTTTCACTGTGTACTCTTTCATATTTTTGAATTTCAAACCTTGTAAATATATTATCTCTCCCAAAAATTTAAATTAAAAACTAAAATAAAGGGGAAAAGTTATTAGTTTTGAAATTCTGAGGCATGGAGGTGAAGAAAGGGAAAGATATGCAATGCTAGAGTAATTAAACACTAAATTTAATAGAACTAGTGAAACCTGTATCTGGAGAGAAACAGCCTTAAATAATCAACAGCCAAGATGCAGAGAGGAATTTCATATGTAGGAAACATTAAGGAAAATGAGAAAAATGGAATAGAACATGAGTTATAAAATATATACAATGTTCAACTAGAAATTTGTGGCCTGTTGTCACTGAGAAGAGTTTAATGATCATTTGCTACATAATAGGGAGTAACTTCCATTTTATTTCATAAAGTGAGCATAAAGTAGATGTCATGGTTTAGATAATAAAATCTGTCAGTAGTACTTAAAATAAACTTGTAAAAAAAGCAAGGGAATTAGCTAATCCCATTAAGAAAAGAATAATACAGCAATTTTACTGAGCTCATTTACCAGTTCTAACAGTTTTTTGGTGGAATTTTCAGGATTCTCTATATATAAAATCGTGTCATTAGCAAATAGACAATTTCACTTTTTCCTTTTCTATTAGGATGCCTTTTATTTCTTTTTCTTAGCTAATAGCCAATTAGTCAAAAGAAAGAAAGAAAAGGCATCCTAATGGAAAGGACTTAGTTCAGGACTTCCAGAACTATGTTGAAAAGAAGTGATGAGAAGGACATCCTTGTCTTTCTGATCTTAGTTAGAGGGAAAGCTTTCAATTTTTCACCATTGAGAATGATATTAGCTATGGGCTTGTCATATACAACCTTTATTGTATTGAGATAAGTTCCCTTTATACCTATTCTGTTAAGAGTTTTTATCATGAAACGGTTGAATTTTGTCAAATGCTTTTTCTGCATCTATAGAGATGATGTTATGATTTTTATTCTTCATTTTGTTACTGTGGTGAATCATAATTGTTGAACCATCCTTATATCCAGGGATTAAATCCCACTTGATCATAGTGACTAATTCTTTTAATGTGCTGTAGAATGAAGTAGAAGAAAACACAAATAAATAGAAAGATATCACATATTCATGGATTGGAAGAAGATACAACAACGACAACAAAAACACATCAGGCCAATATCCCTGATGAACACTGATGCAAAAATCCTCAATAAAATACTGGCAAACTGAATTCAGCAGTACATCAAAAAGCTTATCTACCACAATCAAGTTGGCTTCACCCCCAGGATGCAAGTCTGGTTCCACATATGCAAATCAATAAACATAATTCATCACATAAACAGAACTAAAGACAAAAAGCCCATGATTATCTCAATAGATACAGAAAAGGCCTTCAATAAAATTCAACATCCCTTCCTGTTAAAAAGTCTCAATAAACTACATACTGACGGAACATACTTCAAAATAATAAGAGCCACTTATGACAAACCCATAGCCAATATCATACTGAATGGGCAAAAGCTGGAAGCATTCCCCTTGAAAACTGGCGCAAGACAAGGATGCCCTCTGTCACCACTCTTATTCAACATAGTATTGGAATTTCTGGCCAGGGCAATCAGGCAAGAGAAAGAAATAAAGGGTATTCAAATAGGAAGAGAGGAAGTCAAACTGTCTCTGTTTGCAGATGACATGATTGTGTATTTAGAAAACTCCATCATCTCAGCCTAAAAGCTTCTTAAGCTGATAAGCAACTTCAGCAGTCTCAGGATACAAAATCAATGTGCAAAAATCACAAGCATTCCTATACACCAACAATAGACAAGCAACGAGTCAGATCAGGAATGAACTCCCATTCATAATTGCTACAAAGAGAATAAAATACCTAGGAATACACCTAACAAGGGAAGTGAAGGACCTCTTCAAGGAGAACTACAAACCACTGCTCAAGGAAATAAGAGAAGAGACAAACAAATGTAAAAACATTCCATGCTCATGGATAGAAGAATCAAGACAGTGAAAAGGGCCATACTGCCCAAAGTAGTTTATAGATTCAATGCTATTCCCATTAAACTACCACTGAAATTCTTCACAGAATTAGAAAAAACTATTTTAAAATTTATATGGAATCAGAAAAGAGCCCAAATAATCAAGACAATCTTAAGTAAAAAGAACAAAGCTGGAGGCATCACATTACGTGACTTCAAACTATACTCCAGGGCTACAGTAAGCAAACCAGCATGGTACTGGTACAAAAACAGACACATAGATCAATGAACAGAATAGAGGGCCCAGAAACAAGGTCACACACCTACAACCATCTGATCTTTGACAAAGCTGACAAAAACAAGCAATGGGGAAAGGATTCCACATTCAATAAATGGTGCTGGGATAACTAGCTAGCCATATGCAGAAGATTGAAACTGGACCCCTTCCTTACACCATATACAAAAATTAACTCAAGATGGATTGAAGACTTAAATGTAAAACCCAAAACTATAAAACCCTGGAAGAAAACCCAGGCAATACCATTCAGGTCATAGGAATGGGCAAAGATTTCATGATGGAAATGCCAAAAGCAATTGCAACAAAAGCAAAAATTGACAAATGGGATCTAATTAAACTAAAGAGCTTCTGCACAGCAAAAGAAACTATCAAGAGAGTAAACAGACAACGAACAGAATGGGAGAAAATATTTGCAGAGGTCTAATATTCAGTATCTATAAGGAACTTAAACAATTCTACAACCAAAAAGTGAACAACACCATTAAAAAGTGTGCAAAGGACATAAACACTGAAGACATACATGCAGCCAACAAGTACATGAAAAAATGCTCAACATTACTAATCATTAGAGAAATGCAAATCAAAACCATAATAAGACACCATCTCACACCAGTCGGAATGGCTATTATTAAAAAGAAAAAATAACAGATGCTGGTAAGGTTGCGGAGAAAAGCAAATTGCTTATACACTGCTAGTGGGGGTGTAAGTTAGTTCAGCCATTGTGGAAAGCAGTGTGGCAATTCCTCAAATAACCTAAAACAGAATTACTATTTGACTCAGCAATCTCATTACTGGGTATATACCCAAAGAAATATAAATCTTTCTACCATAAAGACACGTGCACACATACATTCATCACAGCACTATTCACAATAGTAAAGACATGGAATTGACCTAAATGCCCATCATTGATAGACTGGCTAAAGAAAATGTGGTAATATATACCACGAAATACTATGCAGCCATAAAAAAGAACAAGATCATGTCCTTTGCAGTAGCATGGATGGGGCTCGAGGCCATTATCCTAAGAAAACTAACACAGGAACAGAAAACCAAATATCACATATTCTCACTTATAAGTGAGAGCTAAATGATGAGAACTCATGGACAAAAGAGGAACAATGCACACTGAGACATACTTGAGGGTTGAGGGTGGGAAGAGGGAGAGGAGCAGAAAAACCTATAGAGTACTATGCTTCTTACCCGAATGATGAAATAATCTGTACACCAAACCCCCAGGACATGCAACAAACCTGCACAACAAACCTGCACATGTACCTATACAACAAACCTGCACATGTATCCCTGAACCTAAAATAAAAGTTAAAAAAAATATATAAAAAGAACAGTATAATCCAAACATGATTAAAAAACTGGACTTAGTTTTAGGTGAAATAAGTGGGATTTGAAAAGAAAGGACATCTAAATATTTCCAAAAACAGAAAAAAAGGTAGGAGTTCCAGAGCGAAGAGCCAGGAAATATATTAGAATCCAGAAGATTTTAGGAGGTGAGAACATTTTCTGATTCAGGCAATGAAAATTCCACTTACTAATATATTAAAGTGAAGAAATTAAATAGCTGTGAGAAATCTTATTTTACACAGGTAAATATGGTACTACAGCACAGTTATAATGCAAAGACTAAAGGTAAAGTGGGTCCTCTGTATCCGTGGGTTCTGCATCCATGAATTCAACCAACGGCAGATCAAAAATATTTTTTAAAAAGAGGATGGTTGCATCAGTAGTGAACATGTACAGACTCTTTTCTTGTCATTATTTCCTAAACAATACAGTATAACAACTATTTACATGTCATTTACATTATATTAGGTATTATAAGTAATCTAGAGATGATTTAAAGTATAAGGGAGGCTGTGCATAGGTTATATGCAAATACTATGCCATTTTATTTCAGAGACTTGAGCATCTGTGGATTTTGGCATCCAAAGGGGGTTCTAGAACCAATCCCCCAGAGATAACCAGGGGTGACTGTATATAAGTCAATAGAACAGGAAAACAAAACATGAGTTCAGAATAGATGAAAGACTCCTTTAAGGAAGATATTCTACAAAGGGAAGAACAGAGGACAGTATACAGGGCCCTAGTTAAGGGCACCTCAGCTACAGGGAGTGGAGGAAGAAAAGTCTGTAAAGATAAGAAAACAAACAAAGTACAAATCAACAAGTAAAAGACAGAAAGATCTGTGGTTAGAAATAGATATAACAATAGGAACAAGCAATACACAGAGAGGAATCCCACATGGATAACAAATATAATTAAACGTTCCAAGTAGCTAATTATAAGAGAAATGGAATGAAAGTATGAACACCACAAAGTGAGCAGTTGAGGCTGAGGCATAGGGTGGTGAGGAAGAGTATAGATTCTGATGGAAGTGTTGACAGACCAGAAATGGCATGAGGATAGTTGTAGATGGCAGTTCTGAGAAGCTAGAGAGGAAATGAAATGAAAGGAGATTAAGCAGAAGCAAGAGTGGGATGCAGTGATTTTGAAAGGAAGCAGATCCATAAAAACCTGAATACATAAGGACTGAATCTAAGACCACTGGAGAAGGCAGGGAAGAAAATGTAAGAGAAGGGGAAGACAACCAAGAAAGAGAGGTCCTTGAGGGGCAGCTTGATATGTGATCCAGAGTGCAAGGATGGGGAAGAGGAGGCAGATCACTCTCCTGTTAAAAGGCCAAGTAAAGAAGACAATGGATATTGGCAAGGGTCATACTCGGAGATGACATTTAGGTATCTGAGGAATTAATACTGTCTATATTCAGTTAACCCCAAAAGTTTAGAACTTTCAAGATGGGTTATCTTCAAAGTGTTTCCAAGACATCAGGTTCTCCTAGGGAAAGTGAGACTGACTTCCATGTCCCCATCTGCCTGGGTCACGCTCACTCACCTGAATAGCTGTTATGTGGGGCTTCCCCCTCCAGCGTCCATGGCCCCTCTCCTTGCTCCAACTTGAAGGTGGCCTCTGACTGGGGACTTGGTACCCTGTTAACGGGACATGATACAGGATTGGGTCCAGCTGATTGGGTTTCAGGGGATTTCCAGAAAAGTAAACACATTTCACTGGGAACAGAGTAATAATCACAAAAATGAATAGAACTGAATCTCAGACAAATCAAGGGTCATCACATATGAGATGTCAGGCAGCACTCAACAGCTGAGATTAGAAATATCCACTGGGGCCTCAAAGATGCAAGGGCAGCAGTGCTTAACCACTGAGAGCAGGTGGCTGTAGTTCTCTAGTGTCATATCCCAGTACAGGCATCTCTGAGCAGGGTCCAAGTGCTGCCACTCCTCCCTGCTGAAGTCCACAGTCATATCCTCAAATGACACTGATACCTGTAGCAACACAATCCTATTCAAGGTAGCATGGTCAGCACTGGGGATGGAAGAAGGTCGGAAATTGTTTTTAATGCATTTTCTCCATGATATCCCATATGATATGTCTTTTAAATACCTAGTTATACTTAACATTGTGTAGGATAAAAATATCTAATGTAAATTTCTCCCACTCATTGTGTATTAAATTCAATCAGCAAATCATGTCTCTACTTAATCTCAAGCCTTCTTTTAGTTTCTTGAACATAGAGAATACAGTTATAATAACTGCTCAAATGTCTTTATCTACTAATTCTATCATCTGTGTCCCTTCTGGGTCAATTTTGATTGATTTTTCTCTTCATTATAGGCCATATTTTCCTGCTTTTTTGCATGCCTGGTAATTACTGGATGCCAGACATTGTGAAATTTATCTTTTTTGGGCCTGAATATTTTTGTATTCCATAAACATTATTGAGCTTTGCTCTGGGATGCAGTTAGGTTACTTGAAAACAGTTCAATCCTTTAAGGTCTTAGTTTTAAGTTCTTTTTTTTTGGATGCAGGGTTTTGCTTGAGTACAGTGGCACGGTCATAACTCACTGCAGGCTTGAACTCTTGGGCTGAAGTGATCCTCCTGCTTCAGCCTCCTGAATAGTTGGGACTATAGGTGTGTGCCACCATGCCCACCTATTTTTTTAAATGTGGATTTAGGGTCTTACTGTGTTGTCCAGGCATGTCTACGAACTCCTGGGCTCAAGCAATCCTCCCCCTTGGCCTCCCGAAACATTGAGATTACAGGTGTGAGCCACTGTGCCTAGCCTAAAGTTGTTCTTTATAGAAGTATTCCAGCTAATAAACAAAGAGGGAGGGACAGCATTAAAATATCACTATTTTGAAAATCCTAATGAAATAATGGACCTAGGCAATGATTATCAATGGATGCTAAACATTTAAGTGAAAGGCTGCAGGGAGCTTTATAATCTGTGGATCAGGTTCAATAACACCTGAACCCACTGATTAATCTTAGCACATAAAGAAAGATATTGAGGAATTATGCACCTCCCAGTGAGATGCAAGAATATGTATGAAACACAACTTATGAAGTATTTTGCCAAAAAATTAAACCTGAATATGTTCAAGCCTCTAGAGCTAACAGCTTACATTAAATATGAAGGATCAAGGAATATCTTCAGTGATATCACAATGATGTCATCAGCCAAATCCAGAATATGGGACATTCTACAGAACAAATGACCCAGTTTCTTTAACAAATAAATAGCAAGGGAAAATGTGAAGCTAATCTTTTATAGAGTAACATAAATTCAAGAACTATATCTCACAAATGCAATGTGTGGCCCTTGTTTGAATCCCAATTCATTTTTTAAAAAGGCATTCATCAAATATGCCCAACTGACTTTTTTTTTTTTTTTTTTTTTTGAGACAGGGTCTCACTCTGTCGCCCAGGCTGGATTGCAGTGCCATGATCATAGCCCACTGCAGCCTTGCCCTCCTGGGCTCAAATGATCCCCTCCTGCCTCAGTCTCCCAAAGTGCTGGGATTACAGGCATAAGCCACTGCACCCAGCCTCAACTGATTTTTGAGGAAGATGTAAAAACAGTTCAATGGAAGAAGTATAGGCTTTTCAACAAGTAGTGTTGGTGCAATTAGACATTGTAAGCAAGTAAATAACCTCAACATAAACCTCACACCTTATACAAAATATAATTCAAAATGGATCATGAACTTAAATATAAAATATAAAACAATAAAACTTTTATTGGACTTCATCAAAGTTAAAAACTTTTGCTCTGTGAAAGATCATGTGAAGAGAATGAAAGACAAGCTACAGACAGGGAGAAAATATTTGGAAACCACATATCTGACAAAAGACTGACATCTAGAATATATAAAGAACCTCAAAACTCCATGGTAAAAATCCAGACAATCCATTAGAAAATGGGCAAAATATATGAATAGACATTTTGCCAAAGAGCATATAGAGATGACAAGCACATGAAAAGATGTTCAACATCAGTAGACATTAGGGAAATGCAAATTAAAAACACAGTGAGACACCTATCAGAATGGCAAAATGAAAAGTGGTGACAATGTCAAATGCTGGCGAGGGTGTGGAAAAACTGGATTATTCAAGCATTGCTGGTGGCAGTGTAAACTGTAAAGTACCACAGTCAGTCTAGAAAAGAATTTGGCAGTTCTTATAAAACTAAACATGAAATTACCATAAACCCAGCAACTGCACTCTTGGGTGTTTCTCTCAGAAAAATAAATGAAACTTGTGTTCACACAAAAACCTGTACACAAATGGTCATATCAACTTTATTTGTAATAGCTCCAAACTGGAATCAACCAGTTATCCTTCAACAGATGAATGGTTAGACAAACATGTACATCCATACTATGGAATACTACTGAGCAATGAAAAGGAATGAACTATTGATACCTGCAACAGCTTTTCATTCATTCATTCATTCATTCAATGAATGAATGAATCTCCAGGGAATTATGCTAGGTGAAAAGAGCCAATCCCAAAAGGTTACATACTACAGATTCTACTCGACATACATCCCGATAAACTCATAGTAAGTTGAAAATACCATAATTCAAAAATGCATTTAACACACCTAACCTACTGAACATCATAGCTTAGCCTAGCCTACCTTAAATGTGCGTATAATACTTATATTAGCACAGTTGGACAACATAATCTAGCAAGAAGCTTATTTTATAACAAAGCATTGAATATTTCATGTAATTTATTGAATACTGAACTGAATGTGAAAAAACGGAATGGCTGTATGGATACTTGAAGTACAGTTTCTATTGCATGTGTATCACTTTTGCACCATGGAAAAGTTAAATAATTTTAAGTCAAAACATTGTAGGCCAGAGACCATCTGCACATGATTCCATTTATATAACATTTTTGAAACGATAAAATTTTTGAAATAGAGACTAGATTAGTTGTTGCCAGGGGTTTTAAGACAAAGGGGTAAGAAGAGAAGATAGTTATGGTTATAAAATCGCAACAATGAGGATCGTTATGGTGACAGAACTGTTCTGTATCTTCACTGTGGTGGTGGATATAAAAAGTTATACATGTGATAAAATTGTACGAAACTAAATACACAAATAAGTACAAGTAAAACAGGAAATCTGAAAAAGAACAGTATATAGTATCAACATCAAATTCTTATTTAAATTTAAACAAATTTAAATTGAAAGGACACTTATGAGACTATTAAGGAAATGCTATGGTTTGAATGTGTCCCCCAAAGTTCATATGTTAGAAACTTAATCTCCAGTGCAAAAGTGTTGAGAGGTAGGGCTTTTAAGAGGTGATTAGGTCATGACAGCTCTGCCTTCATGAATGGATTAATGTTGTTATTGTGGGAGTGGGTTCCTAATAAAAAGGATGAGTTTGGTCCCCTTCCTCTCTCACACACACATGCTCTTTCGCCATGCGATGCCTTCTGCCATGTTATGACGCAGCGGAAGTCTCTCAGCAGATGTGGCCCCTTGACCTTGGACTTCTTTTTTTTTTTTTTGAGACAGAGTTCCTCTTTTGGTGCCCAGGCTGGAGTGCAATGGTGCGATCTTGGCTCGCTGCAACCTCTGCCTCCCAGGTTCCAGTGATTGTCTCACCTCAGCCTCCCAAGTAGCTGGGATTATAGGTGCCCCCCACCACGCCCAGCTAATTTCTGTATTTTTAGTAGAGATGGGGTTTCGCCATGTTAGCCAGGCTGATCTTGAACTCCTGACCTCAGGTGATCCACCCACCTCGGCCTCCCAAAGTGCTGGGATTACAGGCATGAGCCACCCCGCCCAGCCAGACCTTGGACTTCTCAGCCTCTAGAACTGTAAGAAGTAAATTTATTTTCTTTTCTTTATAAATTATCCAGTCTGTGGTTTTCTGTTACAGCAATACAAAGTGGTCTAAGAGAGGAAATTTATACACAGTGTAGGAACAGATAATATTAAGAAATTATTTTCTTAATATTGTTAATATTTTCAGTGTGATAATGGCATTGTAGTTAAGCAGGGATACATACTAAAGAAAGTAAGGAAGAAATGATATTACTTCAGTGATTTTCTTTAAAATAACCCAGCAGTAGTAGATAAAACAAGATTGGTCATATGCCCATAACTATTGATAACTGTTGTATATTGATGATGGATACAAGGAGGTTCATTATACTATTTTTGTGTTTCTGAGTAGCTT
>NW_026652282.1:42735765-42757211 GCF_009828535.3 Hylobates moloch
GTGGGTCCTTTTGGAGGTAATTATGTCATAAGGTCAGAGCCCTTATAAATGGGATTACTGCCCATATAAGAAAAGACACGAGAGAGATGATCTCTTTCTCTCTCTCAGCCATGTGAGGATACAACAAGATGACCATCTGCAAACCAGGAAGAGGACCCTCACCAGCCAAAGATTTGCCAGCACCTTGATCTTGAACTTCCTAGCCTCCAGAACTGTGATAAATAAATGTTTGTTATTTAAGCCATCAGTCTATGGCATTTTGTTACGGCAGCCTGAACTAAGACAACTGCCCAAGAAAACTATTACATGTCACTGAAATGCATTCGGTCCATCCACTGAACATATAATTGAACTTTTACTCTTTGTATGAAATCAGGCCATTAGAAAGGTGTGTCCTCAAATACTCTTGGTTGCTTGTTATAATACATTTGCTGAGATTTGCTTTGACCCTAGACCTTTTTCTGCCTCTGAAGAATGCTCCAGAACAGAGGTAGGCAGCCACCCTCATTTGTTTACACACAGTCTATGGCTGCTCTCATGCTACAATAGCAGAACTGAGTAGTTGCTACAGAGACCATATGACACACAAAGCCTAAAATATTTACTATCTGGCCCTGCAGACAAAGCTTGCCAAGTCCTGCTCTAGAAGATAGCCAAAGCAAACACAATACAGTAGTCTCCCCTAATCCATGGTTTCATTTTCTATGGTTTCAGTTACCCATGGCCAATCACTGTCCAAAAATATTAAATGGAACATTCCAAATATAAACAATTCATAAGTTTTAAATTATGCACTGTTCTGAGTACGTTGATGAAATCTTATACCATCCCACTCCATCCTGCCTGGGACTTGAATCATCCCTGTGTCCAGTGCATCCATGCTGTATATCCTATCTGCCTGTTAGTCACTTAGTAGCCATGTCAGTTATCAAACCAACTCCCGTGGAATCACAGTGCTTGTTTTCAAGTCACCCTTATTTTACTTTATAATGGCCCTGAAGTGCAAAAGTAGTGATGGTGTCAATTTGGATATGCCAAAGAGAAGCCATAAAGTACTTCTTGTAAGTGAAAAAGTGAAAGTTCTTGACTTAATAAAAGAAAAAACTTGTATGCTGAGGTTGTTAAGATCTACAGTAAGAATGAACTTTCCATGAAATTGTGAAGAAGGAAAAGGACATTCATGCATAGGATATGTAGGAATCAGTACTATCCATGGTTTCAAGCATTTACTGGGGGCCTTGGAACATATCCCCAGCAGATAAGGGAGGACTGCCATACTACTACTATACACGTGACGGAGTTGCTGTAAATAACAGTGTTATTTATACCCTGGGGGATACATGACTTGCTGTCCAGGAGAATTGAAGGACATCTTGTTTCTAGGCATGACTGGAACAGAGCCCCAGTGTTCCAGCCGGTCCCTGCCCATTTCAAGATGTTGCCTTCCCAGAATGTTCTACAGTTATCTTGAGAACTGCAAGTGAGAAAAGAGGGAGAACTGGGTCAGTCTAAGGCCACCCAGAGTTATTATATTGTTATAAATAACAGCATTATATATTAGTCAATATATAGTCATATATTGAACATATAGTCAGCCTAATAATAGGGTTCTGTGACTAGTTGTTATAGCATAATTATGAACAGAACCCCCATGTATCAATTTATATGAAGATCTATCAAAAATCTTTTGAAAACTCCATCCAGAGAGTCTTTACTATAGAGGAATTGTCACATTGTCCTTGTGACAATTAAATGTAAATTATATAACTGCTTATATTTCTTTCATTCTATATCTGCCACAAAGAACACAACTTTATAGTTTAATTTTAATAACTATTGCAGGACAGTTCTCTGGGTGGCCTTGGACTGATCCGGTTCTCCCTCTTTTCTCACTTGCAGTTCTCAAGATAACTGTAGAACATTCTGGGAAGGCAACATCTTGAAATAGGCAGGGACTGGCTGGAACAGCCGGGGCTCTGTTCTAGTCATGCTTAGAAACAAGATGTCCTTCAGTTCTCCAGGACAGCAAGTCATGTATCCCCCAGGGTACAAAACCCAGGGTGAGTTGCTTTCTGGGGTCCCTCAGCTGTGGGGCAAGTGAGGCATACACAGACAAAACTCCTTCCTTCTCTGGCAGCTTTTCTGAGCCTCAGGGGACCCACTCATAATGATTCCTAGGCTTCCATTGTCCCTTGCTGCCTGTCTGTAAGTAATAAACCTGATTCATGTAACTTGTTGTGTGTGCGGATGTTCTGTCCCACTGGACTCAGAGGAGTTGGTAATCAGTGCACAGTGAACCTGTTTCATATCTGTGTTACTAAAATTCATTCAACACTGCATGAATATTTACAGTCCACTGATGCTCTGTTGTTGACTGTGTCAACATTGTCTATGTTTTCCCTGATCATATTATAGATTAACATGTATTCATGTTACTATTCTGATTATTATAAACCTCCTAAATCCAATGGTAAATGGAAGCAGTAACTAAACAAAGAAACAAATGATGATTTAGCAGAGACCAGGTCTTTTCTGGTTATTTTGTAGAGAAGAAAAGGGATCTATGAAGTCAGAGTTGGGGAAGTGAGGAGGTACAAGAGAGGGGATACCTTGCAGAGTCTAGAATCAGCAGGGAGCTGCCTCCCTTCTCCTCTAGGCCATGGGGCTGAACCCTCCACATCCCCCCTCTCCTCCATCAACTACATTACACAGTCCACTGAAACATGCAGTTCTCTGGATAAGCTGCTGAAAGGGGACATAGACATTGGAAGTCAGAATGGAACTGATCTATTTGGATTTGGAAATATTCATGAGTACCCAGACTTACAGATGATATTGTTTGGAGCATTATGGTGCAACATCCATAAGGTCTCTGGGAAAGCCTGCCTTATATTCCCACACAGAGGGTACAACAGCAGTAAACTCCACAACAGAGGGATATGCCTATCCCTGCGGTCGGGGTCAATGTTATAAGCAACTTTTGCCACTAGAATTGTCCGGACCTGAATCAGGATGCTAAGCATTAGTCTAGAGACAATGTGTGGCCAGACATAGCTTTGATTTGTTGGTGCATGTCTTGCAGGGCTATCTGAGGCATTTCCTGAATTCTTAATTATAAAGCAGTTTCCCCACTGCCAATCACAACCAGATATGATGATAGGTTGGCTAAGTATATATATTTAACAGGCTACAGAGAGAGCTATGAATACTCATGAAAGTAGTGATAAGCCCTGTCCAGTTCTTGAGACTGGATCAGCTTAAATAGCTGTGTCTCATCCAGGAGGCGGCATTACAGATGGGCTAGGCCTCTGCCTCTGATGGAGACAAACAAATTTTTAATAAGAGGCATTTCTAAGGAAACAGAAGAAAAACAAGATTAATGTTGGGCACAATTTATTCAGATGTTAGACTCCAGTATCTTTAGTTATAGAGGAGGAAGGAAGAGGCAATCTGACACTTTTTTCTCACCTATGTTACAAGGAATAAGCTTCAGTTTGCAGGGCTTCAGGAAAAAGGTAGTAGCAATTTCATTGAATGCAAGTCAGAAAAGTAAAAGAAAAAATTGGAAAACATTAGTCTGGGGACTCATAGCCCGGAAATAATTTAGGATTCACTCCAAATTGTAGAAAATAATAAAAACTCAACAACAGTGAACAAAACTAGAATCTAACAATAAGTGTACTACATTTTTTTCCAAAACATACTTTTTCTCTCTCCAGTCCCTGTTTTTACTAAAGACAAATCATAGTAGGACAAACGTATTTGCAAAATAAATTTTAGTCTTAGTATTCTTGGCCTGAGTGTTTGCATAAAGTCGGCAAGAATAATTATTTGTCATACAGGCTGTTTCGAAAATTGGCTTTGCTGGAACTGTATTCTATAAGGAATCTTGGATTAGACTTTCAAAGCCTTGAGCCCAGCCATGGATTCATCTGTGCCTGCAATACTTGTATGATTTGGGTGAATTCCTCACTTCAGGTCCCAAGATAACTTGGGGCTCCTAGGCCTGTCAGAGAATGACATTCTTTACTTACCACAGGTCAAAAACCCTATACAGGGACTGCATAGACAATGTATGAGACCAGTTTTTCCAATGGGATTTTATGGGCTTTATAAGTCAACTTTGATTCCTTAAAGCAGTATGAAAATGTGCCATTCCAACCAAAGCCTTGGTAAAGTAACCAGTATCTCCAGTTGAGTCTTGTTAGAAAAGAAAACAGATTCTTATTGAACTTATGCAAATAAGTATACTAACAAATGGTTTTAAAATTCTGGAGAAAGCAAGTAGAGAGAAAGAAATGTGTTTCAAGTTTTGCTCACAGGAGTGTACTTTATGCAATTGTTAAAAGCTGCAAATAGCTCAAAAGAAAAAGTTTTTCTGGACTCTGAAAAACAAGAGTTAGCAATGTTTTAAATGAAATGCCATAGAAAGATTTTGGTCTTCTGTTGGTTCAGTCTATGTAATTAACTCCTGTTCCACTCAATATTCATGAACACATTAGCTCTCTATGGGAGTCTTGGAAGTTTTTCCTCTATTCTGATGCCACAATCTCCGAAGTTATCAGAAACCTGCATTCAAGAGCAGCTCTCAGAGTCCTATAGCTGATTATAAAATCGTTTGAAAATAATCAAAGTAAAACAACTGTGGATGACAAAAGTCTTAGAATAACCATGATTAAAGTCTGAACATCTCTGTGGCATGCAGCAATTTAATATAACAATTATAATTATTACTTATAATATATACTGAGACATATCAGAATTGCAAGAATCTTATACAATTTTGGAACACACACCAATAACACATTTATACAATTACAGCCCAAAGAGATCTGAAAACCATTTTGTACTCGACAATACTTCCTGTATGATTTTAATATACAGAACAAGCTGAATATGTCCCCATTGGACTTTAGGGGACCCAATATCTAAAAGTGTTAACCAGATCAAAAAAGGGGGCTTAATTTAAAATCTGACTGTGGAAAGTTTGTCAAATATCAAAGGTTTAAACACTTAGTATTATAAAATAAAATTCTAGGTCACCATTAGTAAAAGGGAAAAATCTGTACTCATTAATAGAGGGGAAACAGTTTTCCACACAGGGCCCAATAAAGATGCATGAGGCCAGGTGAATCTGTCTCCTCTCCCCTCGCTTTTTTTCTGTCATTTATTCCAAAGGTAAACAAAAATATTTCACTATTTTTTAATATTACATGCAAATCTTGCTCAAAAGAGAAAGCTAAATTTCACCTTTGTTTGCATTAGTGTACTATTAATGTTAAACCCAATTCCTAATAAAACCTTATAAACAAAATCTATCCAATCTTAATTAGTTTGACTAGAAGGTAAAATTTCCAGAAACCTTTTATAATCCTTTACAGCTTTCCGTTAAACAGCAGATCAATTCTCTAAGAAAACCCTGTTACTCAGACACAGGGGCCCAGATTCTGGCCCTGCATCAGTGTGCTTTTATTTCAATGTTCAACCCACAAAAAAACTAAATCATCCCTTTCAAATCTTAGGCAGCTTGCTTATACCCACTGAACTTCGTTTATAAGATCCACCCTTCACAAATTCTTCACAACTTGCTTAAACTTTCAGTTTCGTCCCATTACTCCTTTAGGTTAGGACAATCTTAACCTCTGAACAAGACAAAATTACATTCCCTTTAACAAAAACCATGTTTTCATGCCTTCTTATAATCTTTTACCAAAAACACATTCTACTTTCCTTATACACCTTGCATGTAAAACTATTTTTCCAGTAGTCGCAAGTACATATTACAATGTTAACTCTTAGCAACTTTTATTGTTGGTGAAAACCTGGCGAGTAAGCAATTTTAACCATGTATAAGATTGCAGAACACATGACTTCCCAGCCTAGCCAGGGGGCCTGGCTAACTCCATATGTCCCCAGACCCTACCTAAGATCTAATTGCTGTAAAACAGGCAAGTCAAACAATTACTAAAAGTCATAGAAGCAGTTTATGACCTTAAAACATCTAGCAAACAGTATCCTCTCCCCCCAATTTAGACCAAATATCTAAATTTTGAAGATATTTTTATTTTACTTTACCAATAATCTTTAAGCTGTCTTTATTTTTCAAAGATTGTTAGAGACATTGTGACTTAAAAGGCATTAAAGTCTCTATTTTTCTGACAAAATATTTTATTTAAGTGCTTATCATTCTTAAGCCAATAAATTAGACCACTATCGTATATTCTGGCAGCAAAACATCACACACATCATATATAAATACACAGACATGGAGACGATTTGGTAGGGTGACAAAAGATTAGATGCAAGAGGAAGGAGGAACAGACAGGAGCAGGTGCAGAATTAGACAGATATCCATCAACTGAGGAGGTTTTAGAGGCAGAGCAGGGGCTTTAAAACAATATCCACGCACATATAGTGCAAATATCAGCCTTAATTAAGTTGATTCCGAACTACAGAGCTCTCCAAAGGAAAATCATTTTAAAATATTTTATTACTAGATTTTAGCCAAGAGAAATGGCCAATATTTCTGGCTTTTGAATTCTTTTACCTCCTACATGAAATCAATAAGCCTTAACTAACGGTATGACTTTACCATAGGTGCATGAAGTATCTTCAATGAGACAGCAAGTGGTTTTTACAAGATCTAGAATTGCTCCAAAGGTAGCTCAGAGAAAAGAAAATTTCAGGACAGGAAATCAGAAGCTGTCCATGGAAGGGAAAAGAACCAATAAATGGCAAAAAGTCACACACATAACGAATGGGAAAGGACTAATTACCTAAGCTGGGAATTGAACCCAGGCTGCCAGTGTGAAAGAGCAAAAATCTTAGCTACTGAACTATTGCACAAGGTGACCACTACTGCTTCTTCCCAGGAGTCTAAAGCAGTCACTTTTGAGCTTGCAAATGATTTTAACTATTCAAGAAAATTAAGACTAGATATAACACAATCATGTGTCCTTTTTAGTCTCAAGAGTCAAAGCCCTGTAACTCAACGGCGCAAGGACTTTAAAGACAATACAGAAACTTACATGGATACAATAACCTTTTTAAGCCCACAATTTGAATTAGCTTTTAAATAACTTTCGAATTAGACAAAATTTTTTATTGGCAATAAGAACATATTTTCCTTGTCACATTTTCTATAAAACTAGGAAGCAAGAAATTCTTTTTTTTGAAAAAGTGAAAGCAATTTTATTAAGAAAGTAAAGGAATAGCCGGCCGTGTGGCAGCCCGCGAGGCCGTCCGCAGGAGCACACTCTGTGCGGAGACTGGGCGGCCGGCCTGCCCTTCCTGTCGCTGACGGCGACTGCAGGAGGCCAGGTTGTTTTTCATCATTCAGAACATTGCCTGAAGCAGGTCCACCATGCCGTTAGTAACGAGGAATATCGAGCCAAGGCACCTGTGCTGTCAGACGTTGCCTAGTGTCAGAAGCGAGCTGGAATGCATGACCAACATCACCCTGGCAAATGTCATCCGACAGCTGGGCAGCCTGAGTAAATATGCAGAGGACATTTTTGGAGAGCTCTTTACTCAGGCAAATATCTTTGCGTCTCGGGTAAGCTCCCTTGCTGAGAGGGTCTACGGACTACAAGTTAAAGTCACTCAGCTGGATCCCAAGGAAGAAGTGTCACTGCAAGGAATCAACACCTGAAAAGCCTTCAGAAGCTTCACCATTCAAGACCAGAACCTTTTTGACAGAAACTCTCTCCCAGTGCCTGTCTTAGAAACATACAATACCTGTGATACTCCTCCCCCTCTCAACAATCTTACCCCTTACAGGGACGATGGAAAAGAGGCACTCAAATTCTACACAGACCCTTCATACTTCTTTGATCTTTGGAAGAAGAAGATGCTGCAGGACACCAAGGATATCATGAAAGAGAAGAGAAAGCATAGGAAAGAAAAGAAAGATAATCCAAATCGAGGGAATGTAAACCCACGTAAAATCAAGACACATAAGGAAGAGTGGGAGAAAATTAAGATGGGGCAAGAATTTGTGGAGTCCAAAGAAAAGCTGGGGCCTTCTGGTATCCACCCACCTTGGTGTACCAGAATGGCAGCATTGGCTGTGTTGAAAACGTGGATGCAAGTAGCTATCCACCAACATCACAGTCAGACTCTGCTTCTTCACCTTCTCCTTCCTTCTCCGAGGACAACTTGCCTCCTCCACCAGCAGAATTCAGTTACCCAGTGGACAACCAAAGAGGATCTGGTTTGGCAGGACCCAAAAGATCCAGTGTGGTCAGCCCAAGCCATCCACCACCAGCTCCTCCTCTAGGCTCTCCACCAGGCCCTAAACCCGGGTTTGCTCCACCACCTGCCCCTCCACCACCTCCGCCTCCAATGATAGGCATCCCACCTCCACCACTGCCTTAGGATTTGGGTCTCCAGGGACGCCTCCACCACCCTCACCCCCATCTTTCCCACCTCACCCTGATTTTGCTGCCCCTCTACGTCCTCCCCACCGCAGGCAGCTGACTACCCAACTCTGCCACCACCTCCCTTGTCCCAGCCAACAGGAGGAGCACCTCCTCTCCCCCTCCTTCTCCTCCGGGGCCTCTCCTCCCCCCTTTCACTGGTGCAGATGGCCAGCCTGCTGTACCACCACCGCTTTCTGATACCACCAAGCCCAAGTCCTCCTTGCCTGCCGTAAGCGATGCCCGTAGCGACCTGCTTTCAGCCATCCATCAAGGTTTTCAGCTGCGCAGGGTTGAGGAGCAGTGGGAACAAGAGAAGCGGGATGTCGTGGGCAATGACGTGGCCACCATCTTGTCTCGTCGCATTGCTGTTGAGTACAGTGACTTAGAAGATGACTCCTCTGAATTTGATGAGGACGACTGGTCCAATTAACTCTTTCTGCCTGCTGCCCACCTTCTTTTTCTTTCCTTCCTACCTGCCTTCTTTGATGCCAACCCCAACAGACCCATAGGGGAGAAAAGGGAGGAAAAACATAATTTTAAGGGGCCAAAGCTTTCCCTGAAGCAACCAAAGATATATCCAAGTGCTTCCTCCAAGTCAACATGTATTTCCTCTTCCCATTATCAGGCCCTGTGGGGCTCCTGAGGTTCAGTAGCTGGGATGTTCCCTCTTTCCTTCAAGTGCCTGTTGCATATTTAAAGAAAAGAGAAATCCCAAAGCAGATTCCTTTGATTGGGTTTCCGTTGGAGATGGGGCCTTCCCTTAGGAGCTATATTCAATTACAGTCTTCTGAAACCTGTGCCCTCCGCCACTTCGAATAATGCCAGCCACCTTCTGGTTCTAAAGCAGGGGGAGTGGCCTGAATGGACACAGCTGGCCCCTTTCCCGTGCACTGAAAGGGCAGAGCAGGCCGAAGGCTGCAACGGCCAAACTGCCTCACCTTCTGCCCTAATCAGCAGAGTGGGCCTGCCTTTTGCTAAGCGATCTCTATGCCTGGGATGCCCTTTATTCCAGGAGGCATCAAGCCTCTAAAGAATGTCTCACCTCCTCTGCCCAAAAATGATGCCCTTCTGTAGGCTGGTGTTGTTGCTTCCCTCCCAGGATCCCTTTGGTGAGTATGGTGCTCAGGATGCACCACCACCACCTCTAAATGCCTTCAGGCAACACAGCCCAGTTTTAACCTCTAGTATCCATGACCAAACTATCCCTGACACATAAGGACAGGGACCTCTTCTGGCTGTCAGGAGCAAAGCCTGAAGACTTGGAGCTGCACGACTGGAAGAACAGTGGAGCCCCGTAGGTCCCACCCTTTAAGGATGCTGAGGCCTAGAGATGGGAAGTGACTTGCTCAAGGTCACACAATTGGATAGTGACATAGCTAGAGCCCAGAGTTCCTGATTCCAAGTCACCTGTGCTTTCTGGGACCAAAGAATGGGCATCTGCTGGAGTCTGGGCAGAGCTTTCTTGGCTGTATTGCTACTCCAGACCTCACCATGGGTTGGGGTCCCAATAGGAGGGCTCAGGGTCTGTGCCAGCCTTGTCAGTGCTGCTCAGACCTTCATAGCCTCTCTTGTCATTCTTTGTTGCCCCTTTTCTGTCACCAACCAACCACATAGCCTTGGGACCAGCCCCTCTTGGGGACCAGAAGTAGTGAGAGAAGGAAGGGTATAGGCAGTTTTGACAGGTGCTGTTTTCAATTCCTCTGCAACTCCTCCCCCTTTTATTTCCCCAATTTAAACAAAGATTCTGCCAACTGTGGAAACTTCAGTCCCTCAGGATGGCAGCTGTGCCGGTACCTGCCTGGGAGGGCCTGGCAGCCGTGAAGCAGGCTGAAAGGCAGAGGGGCTCCAGGTCCTTTTTCCAGCTCCCCTCACTGCACATGGTGCAGCTCCCTCCCTCCCTCCCCACTTTTCCCAGAGCTAATACACAGGTGCTATTATTCAGAAAAAAACTGGTCAGCTCTAACCAACAGTGAGGTTTCTTCTCTTCTGCCCTAACTATTGTGTAGCCTCTTATGCTGAAATCGGCTTCTGCTGGCTTCTCTGGCTTTCAGAGCCTTGAAACAAAGAGAAACAGGATCTGTCCCTACTCAGCACAGCGAATGGTTGTAGTGATTGCCAAAGCCCTCGTAAAGCCCTCCAGCTTGAGGAGAGAGTGTATAGTCATGAGTTCTGCCTCTGTGCCCTTGCTTGCCGCTTCCCCTTTGCCTTCTTTCCTGGAACTCAGGGTGTGGGGACTGAGCCTGTAGGGGCCAGCATGCCCTCCTGCTGTGGCCACTCCCAAGTGTGCCTTCTTCCCTCTCTCCAGATCAGGTGTCTCTAGCACAGGACTTGGCACCAAGCTCCATGCTGAGACACCAGGCTATGTGGGTCCCCACCTTGTTTCCCAGCCTGTACCTTAGAAGCCGAAGGTGCTTTCGTCAGAATCCTAAAATGGCCGTTGAAGGCGCCTGGGCCGCAGCCCAGCAGTAGCTGGAGAGGCAGGCAGAGGGCAGTGGTTCTCCCAAATAGGAGACCTGGGGCCTGGCCAGGCCAGGGTTTGGGCCTAATGGCTTTGACTGAATTACCCCCATCCTCCTCCTTTCCGGAAAAGGGAGAGCTAGAGCCACTCACTGTCATTCTGCTCTGACCTTGAAGGGGGCGGTGTTGGCCTGGCTTCTGGAATGGACTGAGTCCATTGTGGAAAGGGCTGGGGGCAGGAGGAGGTGGGGAGGGGCACTGCCTGCGGAAGGTAGGATTAGATCATTAGCTCAGTGACCTCCTAGGGTTTCGATGTGCTGTGTTCTCATCCTATAGCTGGTTTGGTAATGATCTGCAAGTCCCGGAGAGCAACAGCAAAGCTCTGCCTGACGCTCTCATTAAAATCTGTGCAGCCAAGCTCAGCACTTTGTCGCAGCCGGCCTTGCGAAGCCTCCTCAGCTCGGGAGGCCGGGGACCCAGTGAGCCGGGAGGCCCTCTGGGCTCCACTTACGCATATGCACCAAAAAAAAAAAAAAAAATGGCTTCTTTAGACCCAGAGCCCTTTAAAATGATAAAGGACCCAATGCAGGTAATCCTGTTTTTGGACTCACGTAGTGTAGAATGCAAAGTTTAGTAATTATTTAATCTGGGTCTAAGCTAGTGAGAGTATGGAACAATGGCGCATAATGACTCCTAAGCGCTGAAGCCAAGGAGCCTCCTCCCTTCCTGGTTCACCCCGCCCAGGGGACCTGCCCCCATTCCTGTGGCCCTGGGTCCCAGCTTCCAATAGTGTAAGAAGTGACTTGTGGCTTTGCCTTGGTTGTGAGATGGGTACATTCTAAAGGAGCAGCCTGGGGGAGGGGGCAGGCTCAGCCAGCCCTTGGAGGCTCAGAGCAGCTGGCCCAGACTCCAGCTCGCCTCCAGTGGAAGCTCGAGCGCCGTCAGAAACTACCCTGGCCAATGTCACCGCAGGGCCGAGGCGGTGTTGTCAAGGCTAATGTGAAATCTCTTCCCGTTGCGCCCATCCTCCGACTCTGCAGGGCCAGCTTGGACAGATTGAGGTCTCTGTGGCTTTGCTGACCCTGCTTAAGCATTCCCACCATGTCCCAGCTCTGCTCTAGGACTGCCTCCCACTGCGGCCCCTCACCTGACCTCAGGGCATGGGGAGGGAGGGAGCCAGTGCCCCAAGGCCAGGGGGCTTTGCTCATGAGAGATGTCGGGCTTCCTGGGGGCATCAGGCTTTGAGCCCTGCTGGGGTCCAGCTGACCTGGCACCAGGTGTCACCAGGCGCAGAGACGTGCCTCATTCTGTGCCTCCTGCCGTGTTCACTTTAACTGTGCCTCAGTGTGGGTTAGGGAACAATTTTGTCATTGTATTAAGTTTATTCAGTTAATTCACTTGAGGAACTAAGCAATTTTTACTTTCTGTCTAGAATTATGTACATGTAGTAGAGTAAGCCATAATGCTCCCAAAGTGCCTTGTTTTCTCTGATACAAACATATTTATAAGGACGTATTCCAGTGGGTTCTTGGGTGTGTTTACCACATCAAGATTTTAGGGAAGGGGTGTATGTGTAGTAGGGATGCCGTTTGAAAACAGGCCCTCTTCCTCTGAGGATGGGAAAGGAGCTCTTCAGTTGGAGATCTGGGCAGTGGGTTAAGCCAGACCCCTAAAGTGACCCTTTCCTCCTCTGCCCTATTCTCAGACCCTCAGAAAGACATCCAATTTTTTTAAAGCCCTGTAGCTCCAAGCCTGGTCTCATTTGCTTCCCTGCCAGGCTCATTGTGTGTATACTACATTTGTGCCCCACTGACCTGAAGGTTCCATGTAACTGTATACACATGAATACTTAAATGCTAACATTTTAAATAATTTGATAAAGTCTTTGTAGCCACAAAAAAAAGGTAAAGGAATAAAGAATGGCTACTTCATGGGTAGAGCAGTGGCATGGGCTGCTCGACTGAGTATATTTATAGTTATTTCTTGATTATATGCTGTATTAATTCGTTTTCACACTGCTATAAAAGAACTTCCCTGAGACTGGGTGATTTATAAAGGAAAGAGGTTTAATTGACTCAATTTTGCATGGCTAGAGAGGCCTCAGGAAATGTATAATTGTGGCAAAAGGGGAAGCAGGCAACTTCTTCACAAGATGGCATGGGAGAAAAGAGCAGGGAAAACCGTCACTGATAGAACCATCAGATCTTGTGAGAACTCACTCACTATCACGAGAACAGCAGGGGGGAAACTGCCCCCCATGATCCTGTCCTCTCCCACCAGGTCCCTCCCTTGACAGGTGGGGATTATGGGGATTACAATTCAAGATAAAATTTGGGTGAGGACACAGAGCCAAACCATATCACATGCTAAACAACGGGTGGATTATTCATGAGTTTTCTGGGAAAGGGGTGGAGATTTCCCAGAACTGAGGGGTCCTCCTCTTTTTAGACCACATAGGGTAACTTCCAGACATTGCCATGGCATTTGTAAACTGCCAAGGCACAGGTGGAAGTGTTTTTTAGCATGCTAATGATTATAATTAGCATATAATGAGCACTGAGGATTACCAGAGGTCACTTTTGCTGCCATCTTGGTTTTGGTGGGTTTTGACTGGCTTCTTTACCGTATGCTGTTTTATCAGCAGGGTCTTTGTGATCTGAATCTTGTGTGGGCATTTTATCTCATCCTGTGAGATAAGAATGCCTAACCTCCTGGGAATGCAGCCCAGTAGGTCTCAGCCTTATGTTACCCAGCCCCTATTCAAGATAGAGTTACTCTGGTTCGAACGCCTCTGACATATTTCCCCCCTCCCTTTTACAAGGGAACCCTTAATCCTAGCATTGTAGAGGGACAAAGATCCATCTTCCGTAATTTCCAGGCCAAATAGGGCGATGATATTCCCGCCTAACTATTGGGGTGTCTTGTATCCAGGGTAGAGAGGAGCTCAGTGAGAAAACATCATTACACTGAAGGCCATTCATAACTCCGAGTTCTGACCAAAGGTGGTATCTGGAAGATTGGTATGTGTTCAATTTAAGAAAACATTGAGTAAGCTTACCTACCCAGTATTTCTACACAGAGTACAGCAGGAATATATTCCACAACAGTAAAGTAAAATAAGCAAAATTATTCTAAGTAAATGAAAAAAATAAAGCATTCAATGAACTGGGCAACTGTTGGGACCAAACTAATATGGGGTTGCTAGCCAATTCCAATATGTGCCCAGAATTAGAATATTGATCCAGATTTCTACAGTACCCATCCCTCTTGTTTCTTCTGAGCTCCAGTCAAAGATCACTGGTTGATTCACAGGAATAAGTAGGGTTAGTCTAAATTGCAGAAAAAAAAACAAAAACAACTGATGAGACTAGAATCTAATAACAGGTGTGCCATAGTTCTTGAAACATAATTTTTCTCTTTCCAGTCCTCATTTTTATTAAAAACAAATCATAATAGGGCTAATTTGTTTATAAAATAAGTTTTAGTCTTATACTTGGCCTGTTTATTTGTACAAAGTGCAGCAAGAATAATTATTTTCACATAGGCCTTTTTAAAATTGGCTTTGATGAAACTTCGTTCCATAAAGAATCTTAGATAAGACCTTTCTTAAAGCTGAGCCCCAGCCATGGGTTTGTACTGTCAAATGCCTATACGAGTCAGGTAAATTCCTCTCCTCTTGAGGTTCCATAATTTTGGAACACATATCAATAACATATTTATTATAAATAAATAAAAAAAACCTTTACTCATTAATACAGGGAAGACAGTTTTCCAAACAATCTGTTTCTTTTCTTTCCCCTCTTTTTACTATAATTTATTCAAAAGGTAAACAAAAATCTTCCAATATTTTTAATATAACATGAAAATCTTGTTCAAGAGAGAAGGCCAAATTTCACCCTTTGCATTGGTGTGCTATTAATGTCAACCCCAATTCTTAATAAAACCTTATAGACAAATCTATCCAATTTTCATGCCTGACCATAAGGTAAGATTCTCATAAACTTTTTATAACCCTTTACAGATTTTTGTTAAAGAACAGATCTGTGCTCTAAGAAAAGCCTATTGTGCTTTTATTCCAATGTTCAACTTATGAAAAAACTGAATACCCCTTTAACTTTAGCCAGTGTTCACACATAGAATTTCTTTTGCAAGATTAATCTTTCATAAACCTTCCATAAGTTGCTCAAAAGTTTAGCTTTTTCCTATCAAAATTAAAACAAGACTTTAACCCTTTAATCAAGGCAAAAAAAAAAAATCCACATTCCCATGCCTTCTTATAATCTTTTACCAAAAACACATTTTACTTTCCTTACACACCTTGCATGTAAAACTGTTTCCTCAGTAGTTTCAATTACATGTTACAATATTAACTCTTAGTAACTTTTATTTTTGGTGAAAAACTTAGTAAGTAGGCAATTTTAATTATGTACTAGGTGTGGGGCTTAGGACACCAGACAGAAGTGCAGATAAAGTCTGACTCTTTTCAGCATTGCTAGGGGTTACGGCTAACTCCACATGTCCCGAGGCCTTATGTAGAATCTAATGGCTCTAAAGCAGGTAAGTTGAACAATTTTCAAAAGTCAAAGAAATAACTTATGACCTTAAAGCATTTATCAAACCCAATATCTGACCTGCCTAATTTAGACCAAATGTCTAAATTTTGAAGACATTTTTATTTTACCAATAATCTTTAAAACTATCTTTATTTCTCAAAGATTACTAAAGTTATGTGAACTAAAAGGCATTACAGTTTTTATTTTTCTGACAAAATATTTGATCACACATCACACACACACACAACACATATAAATACACAAACAGTCAGAAGATTCTGTAGTTGTAAGATTTTTCATTTGCCAGTTTTTGTTTCTTAATTGGATTACTGGCTTCAGGGTAGAGCCCTTTGAGGAACAGGGCCAGGAAACCATTCAGTTTCTAGGGCCTAATAAGCAGGCACAGCTGGAAGGCAAAACAGATCCCCCAAAATTAAGGGTCCCATTTTTATACCAGATCTTAGATCCCAAAGAGGAGGGTATCAGCCCATCTCCCATAAAAGCCCATAACTGCCATTAGCCAGCCCTAAAAGTATATTTCCTATTTAGTAATTAGACACCAAAGTTCTCTCATAATGCGAAGTAATTTCTGATGCCCCCAAATGTCAGAAATATCAGATAACACAATGTAAAACAGAACAGAGCCTTAGATTTTGAGAGAGATCTATCCACTTTCAATTCCTGGGGTTTCATGAGGAAAACAGAGGTTTTTCCCCAAACAGGGTGTGTGGCACCTCCTCTGTTTTCCCCAAGGAGTCCCAGGCTGTTAGAAATTTTCTTAGGTCCTCTCATGTATGCATCAAGAGTGGCAAGAAAACAAAATGGGGAAAAATGACTTTTCAGTTGACTGAAAAGAAAAACTTTTTCTCAAGAAAAACAAGATTTGAGAAAAAAACATAAAGGCCTTTTTAATATACCCATAGCTTGAATATCCACTTTTAATTAAGCTGACTTTTAACCATAGTGCTCTTTTTAAAAAAGTCTTTTAAAATTTCTTATTATCCAACTTTTAGCCAAGTAAAATGGTCAATATTTCTGGCTTTTGAACTTTACCAAAGGTAACTTCCCAGGTGCTCAGAGAAAGGAAAATTCAAGAGGGAAGTCAGAAGTTGTTCATGGAGAGGAAGAGAATCAACAAATGGCAAAGGTCACACTCATATCAACCAAAAAGTACTCATTCCCTACACCGAGAATTGAGAGCCTGGGCTACCATTGTAAAATGGCAAAGCCTTAGCTACTGAGCTACAGTACTGAGCAGTTTTCATTGCTCTTCCTAGGAGTCTAGAGTCAGCCAATTTTGAGCTTCCAAAGGTTTTTAACTGCTCCGGATAATTTTTAAGGCTAACTATAACATGAACTCCAAAATTCCTGTTCCCTGGATGGTGGAGACCAAGAGAAAGTACCACCCACCTGGTTACAAAGTCAAGCTCCCAAGGACATAAAACAAGATGAGAGGGAAACTTCATCCAGCTTTTTTTGTTTGTTTCAGAGGTCTCCAACCAGGAGTTTCAACATGTGGTCTTTGGGCAAGATGGTTGCTCTGAGTAACAGAAAATACAGGAAAGGCAAAGGAGAGAAAGAGAGAGAGGGCTGGGCGCAGTGGCTCATGCCTGTAATCCCAGCACTTTGGGAGGCCGAGGCGGGTGGATCACGAGGAAGAGATCGAGACCATCCTGGCCAACATGATGAAACCCTGTCTCTATTAAAAATACAAAAAAACTAGCTGAGCATGATGCGCACACCTGTAGTCCCAGCTACTCGGGAGGCTGAGGCAGGAGAATCACTTGAACCGGGGAGGCAGAGGTTGCAGTGAGCCGAGATTGCGCCATTGCACTCCAGCCTGGCAACAGAGCGAGACTCGTCTCAAGAGAGAGAGAGAGAGAGAGAGAAAGCATTCCCTGCGGTGGGGAAGGTGAAGAGCTCAGGGAGGCCAGAGAAAGACCTATTCATTGCAGCAACACTGAATCAAAAGTTCAAATGGCCACTTGTCAGTTGTGAAGGGATCTTTTCCAGCAGTCCCATCAGCTCTCAAGTTTCCCCTTTTGGGAAAGAAAAAGTTCCCCATGTTCCACGGTCTTGTATGTGCCTAATCCTGTCATCCACAGTCGTCAGCAAAGAGTATAAGACAGATTAATCCAAAGAGAATAGCGGTTAACATCCCATAATGCCAAATTCATTTTTAACCAAGAGGTACTTTACTGAGAGGGGCCTTTAACCCTCTAAATCTTAGGAAGCACTCTAACTTTCCTAAGTTGGGCCTGAGACCCAAGTTTGGTCAAGAAGCCTTGCCTTTTATTAAGATGGGCCTTTAACTCTCTCTATCTTAGGAGAGACTATCCTAAGTTTGGCCTCTAACTCAATCCCACCCTTTACCCAGGTAAAATATACCCAACCACTTACCCAAAATCAGCCAGTTGGTGCTGCAGTCTATTTCCTTTGGATCAGGGGGTCTCCTCAGTATAGTCCCTTTGTGGTTCACCAGGAAGATGTTAGTGGAAAGGGGTCCCAATCCAGATCCCAAAAGAGGGTTCTTGGATCTCACACAAGAAAGAATTCAGGGCAAGTCCACAGAGTAAAGTGAAAGTTTACTGAGAAAATAAAGGGATAAAGAATGGCTACTCCATTGGCACAGCAGCCAGAAGCAAGAAGTTCTGAACTGCCTATCAGATATTACCATTTTATAGATGAGAACCAGTCCATAATTTTGGAACATGTTTCCTATATAATAACCCTTTCTTAGTTGGAAATGACCCAGACATTCAACAAGCATCTACAATGATTTTAAGATCTTAAATCATACAAAAAAGTTTTACTTAGAAGCATTTATCTCATTTATATGCATATAGTTCTCTCATTTTTAACCGTTTACTTAGATTACTTCTGAAAACTGACATCTTACCACAGAGGTAGTCATTATTGAAAGTTAATTCCCTGTTAACCATTTTAAAGCTTGTGAACATCAGGTGTTCATCTAAGTAAGAACCTTAAAGTTAAAACACATAGGTATTTTGTTGATAACTCAGAAGGTTTAGCTATTTTCCTCAATATTAAATGTCTTATTTATCAAAAATTACACAAAGATCATTCTGTCTTGGGCTGGGTTTATAGTTTTACAACTCTTATGCCAAATTTTGGCACCTAATGATATCTGGCAGAGATAAATATGAAACCGCTTGATCAATAAACTCAAATGAAAATGTATGTTGACAATTCTTAAGATATTTATAATATTATTTTAACAATAATGTAAAGCCAGCTTATTTATTAAAGATTTTACTTAATTTATGAGTACGTCTTAACTCCAAGGGATTTGGTTCCTTGTGACCACAATACATAACAAAATACATGTACGTATGCATAAACACACACATACACACTCATATAAAGCAGGCTGAAAATAAACAGAGGAAGATATCACCTGGCTGCCTTCTGCAAGGGTGGCATGAGGTAGGGGGAGAGAGGGGAAGAAAGAGATAAGAGAATAAAGTGATGGAAAGGGAGCTCAAGAGCCCTCCTGCAGACACTGAGTGGTGTGAGGTTGACACCTCCACCACCGTCATTTATCTCCCATCAGGGAGAGCCTCAGCACCCTAAGTCTGCACGGTGTGGGACGGGTTCCTCCTACTTCTGCAAGTCACTGATCAGGCAAACTGTTTCCAGCCAGAGGGAGCTAGAGCTGCCTGCAGCTGAGAAGAGTAAAGCTGTAAGCGGTTCTCCAAAGATAGAAGGGTGAAGTTGGAGGTAGAGAGGAAAGAAAGAAATCAGGGCCCATACACAAAGCCATATATTCATATATGCAAACAGACAGCATGCTTCCAAACGAGTCCCCAACCAAGGGGGCTGGGTGAGGTCCTGAATCCCTCTCCCCAGTTCCAAATGACTCCATGGGCTGTTAAGTCCAGTCCGAGCACAGGTCCCATAGTGCCACACATACAAATAAATACAAATGCATTAAAATGCTCAAATGGTGTCACTAACAGCCAGGTCTTAAGTAGAGCAGGGCTTCAGTGACACCCCAAAAGAGACAGAGGGTGGTCAGGTGCACTGCCAACCAAATTACCCAGTTCCAAAGTTTGTCAGCTCTTTCTCTTTTTCCCCCAGAATTCACTTCCCTTGCACAGGCAATGCGTTGAAGGCAGCAAATGTGCTGGGAGTGGGGATCAAAAGGGAAATTTCCCCAAAAGAAAGCATTTTTTGCAGCAGCTGCTGGGAAGCTCCCTAATGCTCTCATCGTGGGATCTGATAGCCATGAGCAGCTGGCACTCACAGGTGACCCCATGTCTCATCCAATAGCGAAACTGGGTAGTCAGGCACAGGCCTACCTGGAGCACAGAGCATGTCCCTGTATGGGTCACCAAAAATTGTAACCAAAATGTGGGTTAGTCGCTTGCTGCATGTAGAGTCCAGTTAACAAGAGTGAGTCCTGGTACTTTCCAGAAAAGTGATTTTATTTCCAAAGCTAGCTTGGGGGAGTGCACAGAGTGTCCAGCTTTAAGTGTACTGCTTCACCTTTGGAGCAAAAAGTGGGCATTTATATGATGTAGGGGAGGAAATGAGCAAGGGCAGGGCTCTTCTGCTAGCCTTATCTGTACCTTATCTACTGGGCAGTTGTGTTGCCACCTTCCTGGGCAGAAGTAAGTTGTAAAAGTGGCTAAGTGGGCATGCTTCGGGCATGTCCTCGTGAGGCAACACCCTGGAGGTGGGAGTTCCCTCTTGGAGCACATAGATGAACTTGCCCTGTAGGAAACGTCTGGAGAGGGGGAGGTGAGAGGTTATTTCGCACTTGAAAAAGGGCTAAATGGGAAGTAGGAGGAAAGGGGAAAGGAGAAAAGAGAAAAGAGAAAAAAACTGTTGCTTAGGAAAACAGGAGTACTCAGTTACAGTTGTGAAACTGCCTTTGCAAAAATTATATCAGTGAGCAAATTATGACAGTGAAAGAGATCTGATCTAGCCCACCACTCATCTTGCCTTTTCCTTAATTATTCCCGGGCTTTGGTGCTGAACTAACTTTGGAAGATATTTAGGTTATGGTTTAAATGATAATAGCTCTTCCCCAAAACTCAATCATTGTAAAGCTAATGGAAGGCCATCAGGCTAGGGGTTAGAGAGGAACCTGATTCTGCTAAGGTTTAGACATAGATTGCCAGCCATTCCTGCAGATAACACCACTACTGTAGATTGGCCTTTTGAGATATCTTTTCAGGTTTTTTGCATGTCTGACAACCATGGCTCCACCTAGACTCACCAATCCCACTCCTGTGGCCCCACCCTGAGGCAATTCAGCATGCAGGAGGACAGCTTTCACCTCCTATGATTTCATCTCTGCCCCAACCAATTAGCAGCAAGCCTAGCCACCCCCACTGCTTCCCCCAAACTGCCTTTGAAAAACCCCCAACCTACAAGCTTTGGAGATTGATTTGAGTACTATAATAACTCTATCATATGCTGTGGCCAGCCTTGTGACTATTAAACTCTTTCTTTTTTTTTTTTTTTAAATCGAGACTGAGTCTCGCTCTGTCGCCTAGGCTGGAGTGCAATGGCGTGATCTCGGTTCACTGCAACCTCCGCCTCCCAGGTTGAAGCGATTCCCCTGCCTCAGCCTCCCGAGTAGCTGGGACTACAGGCACGCGCCACCATGCCCAGCTAATTTTTGTATTTTTAGTAGAGATGGGGTTTCACCATGTTGGCCAGGATGGTCTCGATCTCCTGACCTCGTGATCTGCCCACGTCGGCCCCCCAAAGTGCTGGGATTACAGGTGTGAGTCACCACGCCTGGCCTAAACTCTTTCTTTACTGCAATACTGTGGTCTTTCTTTGTGCAGTGGGCAGGAAGAACCCCTCAGGTGGCTACAGTTGCACAACAATGTGAATATACTTAACACTACTGAACTATAAACCTAGAAATGGTTAAGATGGTAAATTTTATGTTATGCATTTTTTACAATAAAAAATGGGATGTTACAATAAAAAATGGGATGCAACATATGCTCACCTTTGGGTGGTCCCCAGGTGTGCA
>NW_026652282.1:42772178-42787691 GCF_009828535.3 Hylobates moloch
AAAAAAAAAAAAAAAAGAATTACATTGGACTACTCGTTGGAAACCATGAAAACAGTAAGAGAGTGGAGAGGCACATTCAAAGTGTCAAAGGAAAAAAACCCAACAACCTAAATTCTAGATCCAGTAGGCCGGGCGCGGTGGCTCACGCTTGTAATCCCAGCACTTTGGGAGGCCGAGGCGGGCGGATCACGAGGTCAGGAGATCGAGACCATGGTGAAACCCTGTCTCTACTAAAAATACAAAAAATTAGCCGGGCGTGGTGGCGGGCGCCTGTAGTCCCAGCTACTCGGAGAGGCTGAGGCAGGAGAATGGCGTGAACCCGGGAGGCGGAGCTTGCAGTGAGCCGAGATCGCGCCACTGCACTCCAGCCTGGGTGACAGAGCGAGAAAAAAAAAAAAAAAAAAAAAAAAAAGAAATTATCCTTCGAAAATGAAGGAGAAATAAAGACTTTCTCCGATAAAGAAACACTGAAGAAATTCATTGCCAGTAGATCTGCCTTGCAAGAAATGTTGAAAGGGGTTCCTCAGAAAGAAGGAAAATAATCTAGATCAGAAACTCAGATCTACTAGGAAGGAAGAGAAAGAATAATTAAAGTTAAAATATTTTATTTTTCTTATTCTTAATTGATCTAATAGACAACTGTTCAAAGTAATGTATTATATGACTATAGCATATTTATAAGTGAAATAAATGACAGCAACGTTATAAAGGATGAGAGGAAGGAATTGGGAATACTCAGCTATAAAGTACCTGCACTACCCATGAAGCAGTATAGTGTTAGTTGAAAGTGGACTTAGATTCGTTGTAAATGTATATTCAAAAGTCTACGGCAACTGCCAAAAAAAATTTTTAAAAAGCGTAATTGATAGAGAAGAGAGGAGAGAAAATGGAATCATATAAAATTATTAATTAAAACCACAGAAGGCAGAAAAAAGGGGAAGATAAAAAAGGAAAAAGTACAAGTACAATAAATAGAAAACAGTTTAAAAGATGGTAGATAATTATAAACTACATAAATCATCATCTTAAATGTTGTATTAGTCTGTTTTCACACTGCTATAAAGAACTGCCCAACACTGGGTAATTTATAAAGGAAAGTGGTTTAATTGATTCACAGTTCAGAATGGTTGGGGAGGCCTCAGGAAACTTACAGTCATGGCAGAAGGCAAAGGGGAAGCAAGGAACCTTCTTCACAAGGCGGCAGGAAGGAGAATGAACACAGGAGGAACTACCACACACTTATAAAATCATCAGCTCTCGTGAGAACTCACTCACTATCACGAGAACAGCATCGGGGGAACCACCCCCATGATTCAATTGCCTCCACCTGGTCTCTCCCTAGACATGTGGGGATTATGGGGACTACAATTCAAGATGAGATTTTGGGTGGGGGACACAGCCAAACCATATCAAATGTGAATCATATAAATACACCAATTAAAAAACAAGGAGTGTCGGAGTGCATAAAAAACCAAGACCCAACTATATGCCAATCTGTAAGAAGCCCACTTTACATATAAATATACAGATAGTTTAAAAGCAAAGGGGATAAGGAAAGGTATATCATGCTAACACTAAGTTTAGAGCATTCTAATTTAGGAACATTAAACAAAAACATTACTAAATAAAATATTAGCAAATAGAATCCAATAGTACATTAAAATAATAATAATATATCTGTACATCTATTATATATCAATAATTTTTTTAAAGAATAATACATCATAACTAAGTAGGACTATATTACGGTTAAAGGGAAGTTTTAAAATTTGGCAGTATATTAATGTCATATTAACTGAATTAAACATAGGCAAAATCCATTGAGAGAAAAACCAATACACAGGATTTTAATAACATGAAAGCTTGCTCAACCACCCTCACACTAAGACAAAAGTAAATTAAAACTACACTTGAGATATCATTTCCCATCTCCCAGATTGGCAAAATTTAAAAGCTTAACAACCTATACTTTTGGTGAAATTATGAGAAAACTAATACTCTCATCTATTGCTGGGGTAAGTCAAAACAATACAATCCTATGGAGATGAATATGGCAATATTCAATAGTTCAGTTGTTTCTCAGTAGAGCTCAAATAAATCAATGAAATCAAGTCATCAGCATGATTCCAGTCACTAGAATCAAGAAGCATGAAGATATTAGATTAGAAGTAAGAAAAAAATGTGGTTTCAGAGCCAAGACAAAGATCTGAGGACCAGTATATCTGACATACTGCAATTGGGAAAGAAAACTGGAATTGATGAGTACAGGTTGTGTGTCCAGGAGTTCTAGTAGAATATTATAGCAGTACTTATCATTTATTCATTGCACTGATATTTCTTAAGCACGAATTGTGTGTTATGCAATGTATCTGCAATCAGAAAGGCAGTAAATCTGATGCTGGGACATAATTATTCTCAAAAAAACCCTACATGCACAGGGAGGGAAAATTCTTTAACAAAAAATGCCAGCTAATACAGAAAAATAATAGAATTAGAGAAGCACATTTTGCCACCCTAAAGTTAATAATTATTTTAGGCAAAGATCATCAATGGACCCAAATTAAGGTTGTTGAGGTAGAAATAATTTGGAAAAGTTTTACTGGAAGCCAAATGTGAGGATCAACCCAGGAAGACACACCAACAAAGTTGATCATGTTCAAGTTTGCCATAGGCTGAAAGGCGTTTATGGGAAAATTTAGAAGAAGGGAGAAGGACTCTTCATGTCAGAGTTGTCCTTTTTATTGGAGGGTATAATATAGAGGTTATAATCATTAACTACAGATTATAACACATAGGCTAAAATGTTCTACACATAAGACAATCGGTAAAACTTTATGACTCAGCAAAAAATTTGTAAAACATCATGATTTAGAAACAAATTAGTGTCCTTTTTAGTGTCAGTAGGTTATGTATTAATCAGTTTGTCAATAGTTTGAAGAACTCATAAGATTTTTTACTCCAGGGACAGGAAGTAAGCCATGAATTCTAAGACTTTCCTGGGTGGGTTAATTTGGAAGCCTGCTAAATGTGACCTGTCAGTTATAAGTGCTAAAACCATTTTTGTGAATGCTTCTTGGGGAACAGATTATTCACAGGGTTCCCAAAGAATGACCCCACAGCTAAATACAAAGGGCAGAGGTGGCTTTTTTTTGCAATGGAGAGATTTGGTGGTCCATCCCTTAACCAAGAAGTCAAACTTAGTATAATATTACCAACAGAGTGAACTGACACATGCCTCCAGATATGACTTACCAAGAGGGACACATCACCCATGTATGTTTCTTTTCCAAGTCGTTTGGCCTGAATCCGTTTTTGAGAAAACAGTTAGAAATGCAGAACCATCTGTAACTGTAACCATCTGTAACAATTGACACAAGCCCTTCAAAAATATTAACATCGTGACAGACAAAAAAGCCTGGGAAACTATTATAGATTAAGACTAAAGAAGAGATTAGAGACTAAGGAGATATGACAACCAAATGCAATGCATGAACCTGTTTGGATACAGGATTTTTTTTAAGTTGTAAAAAAAAAAAATTGGAGCTAACTAGAAACATATGGAATTTGGACTGCATAATATTTTTGTATCATTGTTAAATTTCTTAGGTGTGATGAGATTTTTTTGGGGGGGAGGTGTCATGGAACTGTTCTGTATGCTGATGGTGGTGGTGGTTACACAAATCTACACATGAATTAAAATTTATGACACTGGGCTGGGTGTGGTGGCTCATGCCTGTAATCCCAGCACTTTGGGAGGCCAAGGCAGAAGGACTGCTTGAGGCCAGGAGTTTGAGGCTGCAGTGAGCCATGATCAAGCTACTGAACTCCAGCCTGGGCAACAGAGCAAGACCTCCACTTAAAAATAAATTAATTAGGCTGGGCATGGTGGTTTACGCCTGTAATCCTAGTACTTTGGGAGGCTGAGGCAGGAGGATCACTTGAGGTTAGGAGTTAATGACCAGCCTGGCCAACATGGTGAAACTCTATCTCTACTAAAAAAAATACAAAAATTAGCTGGGCATGGTGGTGGGCACCTGTAATCCCAGCTACTCAGGTGGCTGAGGCAGGAGAATGGCTTGAACCTGGGAGGCGGAGGTTGCAGTGAGCTGAGATCAGGCCACTGCACTACAGCCTGGGTGACAGAGCGAGACTCCATCTCAAAAATAAATAAATAAGGTAATTAATTAATTAAACTGTACACCAAAAAGTCAATGTTACTATATGATAATTTAAACATAAAATTTTAAATCGTTTAAAAAAACCTCTCAAATTTCTTAGGGTGAGAATGGGCTTGTGGCTATGCAAGAAAATGTCCTTGTTTTTAGGAGAGTGGAAATATACACAGATGATCCAATGAGAAAAAGCAGAGACTTTTCAGAGCTTACTATAGTAAGGTATTGGGCCATTACCACTTGGCATTTGTCAAAGACTCAAAGGCAGGCAGAAGAATGGGAAAGCTTTATATGCAGTAGAAAAAGGGGAAGGCTTCAGGTGTGTCCTGACTGGAGGGTGTTGGAGTGCACAAGCTGGAGGTGGACTAATTGAAGTGGGGCATCCTATGCGATTGATTTGGGAAGTAGATTCGGCTTTTTCTGGTTGGCCCTGAATTGGAAATTGGGTTAAAAAAATTGAGAAGCTAGATGTCATCAACCAAATCCTGACCCTCTGGGCTGATTGCTATTGCGGTTGTGGTTTGGCTTCCCACACTTATTGCTGCAGAGGTTGTAGGTCAGGATTCTATTGTTGTATATGGTCTGGCCATTGTCTGTTTGTATATTCAGTCCCTCAGGAGATACATGCTGAGTATATATCCTGCTGAGTATAAAGAGCATGATGTCTGCAGCTTACTGTACAAAGGTATTGTAAAACAAACACGGTGGAGTCCTCAGTTTCTCTGTTGCCTTCTACCTTGCACCTTTCATCCTTTTTTGCTATCTCTCCCCTGCCCCCGTGAGCTCTGACTAGCAGATAAGCCACAATGTTTGCAAAAGTAATCCTCTGAAAATACTGTCCTGAAGGGTTCTGATTGAGCAAGGGGCACAAAAACAGGAACGACCCTGCCACCAACTACGAGTTTCACTTAAAGTCAAAAACTGCTACCCAGGCCAGGCATGGTAGCTCACAACTATAATCCTAGCACTTTGGGAGGCTGAGGAGGAGGATTGCTTGAGGACAGGAGTTTGGTACCAGCCTAGGCAACATAGCGAGACCCCGTCTCTCTCTAGTGTGTGTGTGTGTGTGTGTGTGTGTGTGTGTACACATACAGCTACCTAAGCCAAAAGCAAGAACACATACTCTACTTTCCCTCATAAAAACCCTGACCCTGCTTCAATCAGGACATTACCTGATGCACCTCAGCTGAATAAAGCCTTTAAGCTCTATAGCAGTCACTTCAATCATTTTCTTTTGACTCTGTTTTTAAATGATGGGTCCTGTATATATGCAAACAGAAATATAAGGCAAATGTGACATAGATGAACACTTGTTACTTCTAGGTGGAAGGTATTTGAATATTCATACTGCAATTCTGTCAACTTTTGTGTAGGTGTGAAAATTTTCCATTAAAAAGCTGGGTGTAAAATAAATAAGGTATTATTGCTTGCTATCTACTGAAGTATGTAAATGGTTGTGGTTATTGGTCCTGAGGTCCCTGCTCAGCCATTGAACCTGATACTTTTCACAAAGTTTTCTTTGACTTCTGTCGGTGGAAGACTTTGTAAAATGTTTTCCCCTACTAAAGGGAGGCACACAAGACAGGAGTGACCAGGAGACCTTGGCTGTGGATTAATTTTTGCATCTGCTCTAGGACGCAGGTGCTCATCATTATGTCCTTAGCTGCAGATATAAAAATACTCAGACTTTGCATTCTTCTTGGTTTTCAACTGGGTACCCATATAAATGTAAAGAATCCCGACTGACCTCTCTATTTAAAGTGGCAGTTTTGGAAATCAGTATATGGAAGAAACATCTGCACTCCTATGTTTGTTGCAGCACTGTTTACAATAGCTAAGATTTGGAACCCACCTAAAGGTCCATCAACAGATGAATGGATAAAGACAACATTGTACTTATACATAATGGAATACAATTTAGCCATAAAAAGAATGAGACCAGTCATTTGCAACAACATGGATGGAACTGGAGATCATTGTTAAGTGAAATAAACGAGGCACAGAAAGACAAACATTGCATGTTCTCACTTATTTGTGGGAGCTATAAATCAAAACAATTACGGAGATAGAGAGTAGAAGGATGGTTACCAGAGGCTGGGAAGGATAATGGGGGGCTGGTGGGGATGGTTAGCGGGTACAAGAAATATAGTTAGAAAAAATGAATAAGATCTACTATTTGATGGCACGATAGGGTGACTATAGTCAATAATAACTGAATTGTACATTTTAAAATAAAGAGTGTATTGGATTGTTTGTAACTCAAAGGATAAATGCTTCATGGGATGGATATCCCATTCCCCATGATGTGCTTATGTCACATTGCATGCCTGTATCAAAATATCTTGTCTTCCCTATAAATATATACACCTACTATGTACCCACAACAATTTAAAACATAATTTTTTTTGAGATGGAGTCTCGCTCTGTCACCCAGGCTGCAGTGCAGTGGCACGATCTTGGCTTAGTACAACCTCCACTTCCCAGGTTCAAGCAATTCTCTGCCTTAGCTTCCCAAGTAGCTGGGATTACAGAAGCCTGCCACCACACCCGGCTAATTTTTGTATTTTTAGTAGAGACAGGGTTTCACCATCTTGGCCAGGCTGGTCTTGAACTCCTGACCTCGTGATCCACCCACCTCGGCCTCTCAAAGTGCTGGGATTACAGGTGTGAGCCACTGTGCACAGCCAAAATTATTTTTTTTTAAATAAAAACTAAAAACATAAAGCGGCAGTTCTCCCAGCATTTCCAACTCACATCACTCCCCTATAACATCCCCTCTTTAGCAGTTGTCACCTTTGTAATTTGCTCTTTTAAAATGCTTATTGCTTCTATTCCCTGCTAGGATGTTAACTCCATGAAGTTAGGGATTTGGGGGCTGTTTTGTTGCACCAAACATCAAGTACCAAGAACGGTGCCGGATGGTCAATTCATCAAGTATTTATAAGTTCTCCATCTCTTTGGTATTTCATGCATTACTTATACCAAATTAATTTTATTATAGCAGTCATGTCGTCCAGAGATGCCTGCAGAGTCTTTTGGGGAAATCATTAATATTTTAAGAAAATGACTCTGATGTGCGTATTTTGCTGCCCTCTACATTGTATAATAAAGATACTAGAAATAAAGCAGTTGATTACTCCATATATGTAAGAAGCAGAAATCACTGCAGTATCAGCATGAACAAGTAAATGAGCAAACAGTAAACAAATACAATAATTTCTGATACAAAGGAAGGCTATGAAGAGAACTGAAGCCTGGCGAAAAGCTCGAGTGTTGGGATAGACCAGGGAAGAAAGACCTCTGAAGAAGAGACATTTGAGCAGGTAAGTGACTCAATAGAGTGACCCATGGAGCCAGGGGCAGCAGTAAATGTCAAGGCCATGGAGCACCTGCCTCCCTGTTCATGCCACCACTAGGTGGCATCTCTGGGCTGGAGCCAAATGTTTTCTTGCCCCATTAAAGGGAGAGATGCCACTTTTCTCCATACAGATTTTTTCTTTTTATCAGTTAGATATTTATCTGTATTAGTCAGGGTTCTCTAGAGGGACAGAACTAGTAGGTGATATATATATGAGTTTATTAAGCAGTATTAACTCACACAATCACAAGGTCCCACAATAGGCTGTCTGCAAGCTGAGGAGCAAGGAAGCCAGTCCGAGTCCCCAAAGCTGAAGAACTTGGAGTCCGATGTTTGAGGGCAGGAAGCATCCAGCAGGGGAGAAAGATGTAGGCTAGGAAGCTAAGCCATTGTAGCCTTTTTCACGTTTTTCTACCTGCTTTATATCCTAGCTGTGCTGGCAGCTGATTAGATGGTGCCCACCCAGATTAAGGGTGGATCTGCCTTTCCCAGCCCACTGACTCAAATGTTAATCTCCTTTGACAACACCCTCACAGACACACACAGGATCAATACTTTGCATCCTTCAATCCAATCAAGTTGACACTCAGTATTAACTATCACATTATCTAACACCTAAATTTTCCCAATTAATTTAAATATTTACTTTTAATAATATAATTAGCTATGATCGTGCCACTGCACCCCAGCCTGGGCGACAGAGTGAGACTCAGTCTCTAAAATGAATGAATGAATGAATGAATGAATATATGCACCTACCACCCAAAAGAAAAGGTACGGACTTGATGACAACCTCCATCTATCCATGGAGTCCCCCAATTCGTTGCCTTGTCCCCACCCTCAACTGAGGTAAATATCATCCTGAATCCCAAGTTCGTCATTTTAAAATTTCTTTTTAATGTAATTTTATTGCAACTACACAAAATCCTAAATAGTTCATATCCTTTATATTAGTAGCTTTTTTTTTTTTTTTTTTTAAAGAGACAGGGTTTTGCTCTGTCACCCAGGTTGGAGTGCAGTGGCACTATCACAGCTCACTGCAGTCTTGAACTCCTCAAGAGGCTCAAGGGATCCTCCTACCTCAGCCTCCCGAGTAGCTGGGATTACAGGCACACACCACTACACCTGACTAATTTTTAAACTTTTTGTAGGGACGGGGATCTCACTTTGTTGCCCACACTGGTCTTGAACCCCTGGCTTCAAGAGATCATCCCACCTTGGCCTCCCAAAGTGCTGGGATTACAGGCATGAGCCACTGTGCCCAGCCTATATTAGTAGCTTTTAAGTTTATAAAAGTGTGTTATGCTTTATATAATCTTTTGGGATTACAGTTCCTCACCCTTAATATTCATCCATATTGTTGGGTGTTGTTCTAGTTGATTCATTATGACTCCTGTTGATGAGCATCCATTTTTGTTTCCAGGTTTTGCTGTTGTGAACAGGATGCCATGCTGGTATGGCTTGAATATTTGTCCCCTTCAAAATTCATGTTGAAATTTATCCCCAACGTAGCAGTATTGAGAGGTGGGGCCTTCAAGAGGTGATTGAGTGTTGAGGTCTCTGCCCTGCCCTCATGAATGGATTACTCCATTAATGAGTTAATGGATTAATAGGTTATCATGGGAGTGGAACTAGTGACTTTATAAGAAGAGGAAGACAGGCCAGATGCAATGGCTCATGCCTGTAATCCCAGCACAAGGTCAGGAGTTCGAGACCAGCCTGACCAACATGGTGAAACCCCGTCTCTACTAAAAATACAAAAATTAGCTGGGTGTGGTGGTGCGTGCCTATAATCAGGAGGCTGAGGCAGGAGAATCGCTTGAACCCGGGAGGCAGAGGTTGCAGGCAGCCGAGATCGCACCACTGGACTCTAGCCTAGGCGACAGAGAAAGAATCCGTCTCAAAAAAAAAAAAAAAGGAGGAAGAGAGACCTCAGCTAGCATGCTCATCCCCTTCACTGTGTGATACCCTGTGCGATATCCTGTGCTACCTTGGGACTCTGCAGAGAGTCCCTACCAGAAAGAAGGCCCTCACCAGTTACAGCCCTTCAACCTTAGACTTCTCAGCCTCCATAACTGTAAGAAATAAATTCCTTTTCTTTAGAAATTACCCAGTTTCAGGTATTCTGTTGTAAGCAACAGAAAGCAGACTAAGAAACATGCATATCCTAGGTTTCTGGTGCAAGTGTTTCTCTTGGCTATATTCATGAGAGTGGACTCACTGGATTGTAAGGTGTGTATATATTCACTGTAGGAGAAAACGCAAAAATATTTTCTAAAGTGGTTGCACTGATTTACATTCCTTCAACAGGGCAAAAAGATCCTGTTGGCTCACATATTCTCCAACTCTTGATATTGTCAGACTTTTACGTTTTTGCAATTTGAATGGGTATAAAATGTCATTTTTATCATGTCTTGATTTGTATTTCCCTAATCACAAATGATTTTGAACATCTCTTTATTTGTTTGCTGGCTCCATATTTCCTTCTTCTCTGAAGTGATCTAACAGAACTTTTGTTTTTTTTTGGTACTATTATGACATCCAAGAACACTAACAATGGTATTCTTGGCACTCTATTAGAAGTGTATGCATGCCAAATATGCTTCCACTGATTCCATTCTTCTTTCATTTATTCATTCAACAAACATTTGCCCAGACCAGGGATGCAGGGGCAGAATGACAAGCTGGGATAATCAAAGTTCAACTGCTATGGTTCAAATGTTTGTCTCCTCTGAAACTCATATTGAAATTGCCATTGTAACAGTATTAGGAGGTGGGGCCTTTAAAAAGTGAATAGGTCATGGAGGCTCCATTCTCATAAACTGATTAATGCTATCACTGAGGGAATGGGTTAGTCACCTCAAGAGTGGGTTGTTATAAAGTGAGCCCAGTCCCTTGTGCTTTCGCTTTGTTCATACTCTTGCTTGCCCTCTTGTCCTCTGCCATGGAATAATGCAGCAATAAGGCCCTCACCAGATGCTGGCACCAAGTTGGACTTCCCAATCTCCAGAACTATGAGCCAAATAAGCTTATTTTCTTTATAAATTACCCAATCTGTGATATTCTGTTATAGTAGCAGAAAATGGACAAAGATACCAACTCTCTAAGAAAATTAAAATGAAAATCGGACTATAAAAATCTGCCTTGCTATTCATCAGGATGGAAGAACAGACACATAAAAAGCCAAATGCAAAATTCACAGGAAACATTATTTCTTCTAAGGGCATGCTGCAGTTGTAATGCCATAAAGAACCCCTACTTTAAGTGCCTATTGCTTTCTTAGTCAATGAGAAACTTTGTTCTCTACAATCATAGACTATCAGAAACTTTGCTGTTTGAAATGATATCAGTAAGAGGGAAACATCTGATTCTCATGGGAGATTCTAAGTCACTTCCAGACAGAGAAGCAAGATTCAATTTTCAACCCAGGTGCAAAGCTTTAGGCAAGAGTTATCTGGGGACACAAAATTCTACATCTAAATTGTTTCCAAGGAAACAGCACTCCGGGTTCACTTCACAGTTCAGACCTGACAATGACCCTTTACATACAGCCCTGCTTTCCTTTGAGCCCACTAAAACACTGCTTCATTTAATTTCATCTGAACTCCACTACTCCTCAAAATCCTATAAGAACTCTATCTTTTCCTTTGCTTAGTGAGCTGCCCATGGTGCCCCTGGTGTGCATTCTCCCTTATTGATTGCTGGATCTGTCAGACTAAAAATTAGTTTGAGACTAATTGGACTAGGACACCTTTAACCTTCGAGATTGTTAAACCGAGGGCCAGAGGGGATAAGACTGGATTGAGAGTCCCCAGCAAGTCCACACTTCAGCCTACACCAGGTCCTCTCAAAATATTTTTTTCACCTGAGGATTCAGAAAGGCTTTCAGGAGGGCACACAGGCTTCTAGCTCTGTCAGGAAGATTCTCTGGAGGAGGAGATATTTGAACTGGGTTTTGAATGATGAGTAGGCATTCTTAGGTGAAGGACTGTACGACTTCTTCCCCTTCTGCTCCAGTGACATCTCCCAGAGGGCAGGGGCATCTCCAGAATTTACACATTGGAGGTGAGATGGGGCAGCAAACTGATTGAAGGGTAGAAGCAGAGCCTTGTATTAAAGCTACATTTCCAAAGTAAGGGCACCATGACCACATATATTTTACTTCATAAGGAAATAAAAATAATAAAGTTTCCTAAAGATTTTTATTGACATATTGCATTGGACTAAGGACACATTAAAAATTATTAGTATTGGTACTACATAGTCCCTTTTTAGCTGGGGTAGATGGCGTGGGAGATAAGGTAGATTGCTGGAGCATTCAAACCCCGCATCCAAGCCCCACAGGCACAGCAGGAGGGGAACCCAGCACTGAGTTCTCCCTTTTTTCCACCTCATGGCATATCCTAGGAGGGCTTGCATAACCCTGATTTCTCCTCCTCCTTCCCTTGTGGTATGTCCTAGGAGAAGCCTGTAACCAGCCTGACATCTCCCCGCTTCTCATCCTGTGGTATCTGCCAGGAGATGGCCGCGGCCGCCCCTGATTCTTTCCGAGAGGCCCTTCAGTTTCTCGGAGCGGTATCACATAGATCCATAGACTACAGATCCAAAGACCCCTCCTCCAGTTAGCCCGCCCAGAAAAACGTCCCCACCCGTGCTCCCAGCCACCAGCGGGACAGCTCCACCTGAGTTTAGAGCAGACAGCTCTAAACTCACAGCCTGCTCTGTGAGTTTAGAGGTGTCCTCATCCTCAATACGGATGGACACTCCTCCAACATGGTGTACCCCATGGGGAAGGGCGACGTGGGCGCGGCCATGTTCCCCACCTGACCACGCCGCCGAGGGGGCACCGAGCGTCCTAAAGCACCCACTTCCGTAACTTCTCCATGTTGACTCCTGGCTAACAGCAGCCTCAAAGGTGGTTTTGCGCACGCGCGGACCCCCCCTTTCCCTCATTCATGTGAAGTCCCAAACCCCGAAAAAGGGCGGTGCTAGGGGTAGTGACCGGAAGCGGCTGCGGTTCTCGCCGGTTCTCAGCCGGGGTTTGATAGTTGTCAGGAGGATTCGACGTTCAGTGCCCAGGGATGTGGAGGTGATGGGGGGCCGGGGAGGGTGAGTGCTGGGCGATTCTGTGTGGCCAGTGATGGAATCGTTTATCTAATTTGAGTTGGACGATTCGCTCATCATTTTGCAGGCTTTTCTCTTTTCTAATATCACCGTTAAGGTCTTAAAGTTCATTCTAAGCCCCATTGGGTTTGGAACATTATGTTTTTTAAGAGTGTTAACTTGTATTCATTTGTCTTTTACCCAGGAGTTATTCAAAAGTGGGGTTTCAGTGTGCAAAAGTTTATCTCTGTAATGGATCTCTAACCTTAGTTTTCTGTGTTAGAAAAATATCTACGTGAAGCTCATTCCTTGAAATATAAGGAGACTTATGGCCTAGTACGTGGTGAATTTTTAGAAACGTTCTGTATATAACTTGAAAATAATATTTAATTATTTAGTCGTCAATTGTGTCATAGAAAATCTATCCTTTTTTGTCTGCTTCTTCTATTACTTTGAGGAGAGAGAAATTCTCCACTGTGATGGTGATTTGTCTGTGTCTCCTTACTGCTGTCTGTGATCCTCTGTGAGTTACTTTTTGTATAAAGTATGAGACTTAGGTCGAGGTGCATTAATTTGCTTATGGATGTCCAGACTGAAGGACCATTTGTTGAAAAGACTGTCTTTCCTCCATTGACCTGTCTTTCACCATTGTCAAAAATAAGTTGGCCATACTTGTGTGTGGGCTCTTTCTGGGTTTGCTATTCAGTTCATTGTCTATGTGTCTATCCCTCTGCCAGTACTACCTTGCTGTCTTGAATTGGATAGAGTGATTCCTCTCACTTTATTCTTTTTCAAAATTGTTTTAATGCCTCTGGTTCCCTTGCCTTTCCTATACGCATTTTAGAAAATCTTGTCTCTATCTACAAAGCATCTTGCTTGGATTTTGATAGGAATTGCATTAAACCTGTATACCAACTCGGGAAGAAGTTAGGTCTTAACTGTGCCAAGTCTTCCAATCCATGTACATAGTATGTCTCTCTATTTATTTAGATCTTTTAAAATTTCTGTAAATGGTGTATTTTAATTTTCATCACCCAAGTTCTGTACATGTTTTATTCAATTTATCCCCAAGTAATTTTTTTGGAATGGTCATAAATGGTGTTATCTTTTAAATTGCTGCTTATATATAGGAATACAATTGAGTTTTGTCTGTTGGTCTTGTATCCTGCAATCTTGCTGAGCTCAATTATTAGGTTTTACACCTTTTTTGGCAGATTCCTTGGGTTTTCTGCATGAGCAATCATGTCATATACAAACAGGGATAGTTTTATTTCTTTCTTTCCAATCTTTATACCTCTGCTTTTCTTCCCTTATTACACTGGCAAGAAGTTCCAGTACTATGCTGAATAAGAGAGTGGACATCTTTGCATTGTTTTCAGTCTTAGGGGGAAATATTCAACCTTTTACCATTAAGTATGATTTTAGCTGTAGGGCTTTCTTTTTTTGGACCCTCTTTTTTGAGTTGAGGAAGTTCCCCTCTATTTTTAATTTCAAAAGTAGTTTTTATCATGAATGGGTGTTGAATTTCATCAACACTCTGAATTTTTATGATCTTGTGATTTTGTTTCTTTTTTAGCTTGTCAGTATGGAGGGTTATGCGGATTGATTTTTGAATATTGAACTAGTCTTACATTCCTGGAATAAACCCTACTTGGTTGTGATGTATAATTCTTTGGATATATTGAAGGAATTGATTAGCTAATGCTTTTTTGAGGATTTTTGCATCTAAGTTCATGGGAAATATTTGTCTATAGTTTTCTTTTTTTATACTATATTTGTCTGGTTTTATTTTTTATTTTTGAGACAGGCTCTCACTCTCTTCCTCAGGCTGGAGTGCAGTGGTGTGATCATGGCTTACTGCAGCCTTGACCTCCCAGCCTCAAGTGATTCTTCCACCTCAGCCTCCTGAGTAGCTGGGACTGCAGGCACACGCCACCACACTCAACCAATTTTATTATTTTTTGTAAACGGAGTCTCACTATGTTGCCCAGGCTGGTCTCAATCTCCTGGGCTCAAACAGTCCTCCTGCCTCAGCCTCTCAAAGTGCTGGGATTACAGGTGTTAGCCATTGCTCTTGGCCTTGTCTGGTTTTAGTATTAGGGTAATACTGGACTCATTGAATGAGTTGGGGACTATTTCCTCCTGTTCTGTTTTCTGGAAGAGATTGTGTAGAATAAGTACTAATTTTTATTTAAATATTTAAATATTTGGTAGACTTCTCCAGTGAAGCCATCTGGGCCTGGAAACTTCCATTTGGAAGCTTTTTGATCATGGCTTCAATGTCTGTAATAGTTATGTAACTATTCAGATTATCTATTTAATATCATTTTAGACTATCTACAGGTTAAGCATCCCTAATTCAAAAATCTGAAATCCAAAATGCTTCAAAATCCAAAACTTTCTGAGTGCTGACATAATGCCACAAGCAAAATTTCACACCTGATTTTGTGACAGGTCACAGTCAAAATGCAGTGAAAACTTTGTTTCATGCACAAAATTGTTAAACATGTTACATAAAATTACCTTCAGGCTATGTTATAAGGTAACATAGTGTACATGAAACATAAATGAATTCTGTGTGTATACTTGGGTCCCATTCTGCAAGATACTTCATTATGTATATGCATATATTCCAAAATAAAAAAAAAAACTGAAATCTGAAACACTTCTGTTCCCAAGCATTTTGGATAAGAGACATTCAGCCTGCATTTAATAGTGGGTGAACTGTGGTACTTTGCGTTTTACAAGGAATTGGACTGTTTCATCCAAGTTGTTGAATTTATGTGCACAAAGTTGTTGTGGTAGTCCCTTACTATCCTTTTAATGCAAGCTTGTCCAACCCGCTGTCTGTGGGCCACATGTGGCTCCAGACAGCTTGGA
>NW_026652282.1:42792691-42818486 GCF_009828535.3 Hylobates moloch
TACAGGCATGTGCCACGACACCTGGCTAATTTTTGTATTTTTAGTAGAGACGGGGTTTCTCCATGTTGGTCAGGCTGGTCTTGAACTCCCGACCTCAGGTGATCCGCCCACCTTGGCCTCCCAAAGTGCTGGGATTACAGGCGTGAGACACCGTGCCCGGCGAGCTACTGTCTTTTCTTTGACCCTTCCTTTCCAGTTTTTGAAGATAAAGCAGGAAATAAACTTCTCTGAAAATACTTGATAAAAATTCCCCCCAAAAATAAAAACACATGCTTCCACTTCATTGATACAAATTTACTGCAGTTTGGCACCTGGGTCTAGTTCAGCTGGTGGATGAGAAGATTGATATGTTCACCCCGATAGCCAGGTGTGCCCATATCCTTGAGGAAGCCCACTCTATTTTTGGTAGTATGACGGGCCACTGACAGGTGGAAAGGGCTCAAGAACCATGAGATCTCCTGGAAATCCTTCCCTGGGAAGGCAATTTCATGAATGAGGTCTTCCAAGCAAATGACACCAAACTTCCCCAGGTGCTCCTCAATCACTGTGCTGTCTGTCAGAGGGATGGTCTTATTCTTGACCTTGGCTTGTCTACGTTTAAAAATGAGTTCCCGGACAGACTTCAGATTTGGAAATCCCCAGGTCACATAAGGTTCCACTATACACAGCATTTTTAGGTTCTGGGAGGTAACTTTTACAAAGACACCACTAAAAATTTTCTTTAGGTGGTCTTGCAATGGTTCTCTGCACCAATAAACTCACGCCATCAATCCTTTCAATGTGTACGACAAAGGCCAAGGAATGTTTATCTGGCAATTCCAAGGCATGAGGTTTCACTTCTAGTCGTCTGAGACGCACCTTGTCCCGTTTCTGCCGCCAGGAATCATGTAGGAATGATTCCAGTCACTTAAACCTGAGCCCTTTTCCTTTCCTCTGCTCCTTCTTTGCCAAAAGTGCCTGCTTTGCCTGGGTGGCTTTGAGGGCTTGATAAACCTTCCTGTTTTTTCAGGAGATTTTCTGGAACCAAAGGGATTTTTCTTTGCTCTTGCTCTGCCATCTTTCTAGTTGTGTCTTTTTTATCTTTGTCAATCTCGCTGGAGGATTACAAGTTTTATTGTTCTTTTCAAAAGACCAGCTATTGGATTTATTTATTTTTTTCTATTGTTTTTCTGTTTTCAATTTCATTGATTTCTGCTCTTGTATTTATTACTTCCTTCCGCTTAGTTTGAGTTTTCTTTTTCTAGTTTCTTGAGGTGGGAGCTTAGATTATTGATTTAAGACCTTTCCTCTTTTCTCATATAAACATTTAGTGCTATAATGTTCCCTCTAAACAGTGCTTTATCTGTACCCCACAGATTTTGATATGTTACATTTTTCGTTTTCATTCATCACATTTTAATTTCCTTTGGGACTTCATCTTTGATCCATGGATCATATAGAAATATATTATTTAATTTTAAAGTATCTGGAGATTCTCCTGTTATCTTTCTGTTGTTGGTTGATAGTTCTATGCTATTATAATCAGAGAACATACTTTGTACGACTTCAATTTGTGGAGGTGTTTTATGACCCCGGTATGATCTATGTGGAGAATGTTCAACAGGTGCTTGAAAGGAATGTGCATTCCATTAGTGTTTGGCTGGAGAAGGCTGGGTATCTTCAAAAAGGTTTCCTGTTCAGTGAAGTCACCTTTTTCCTGGTCGTTTAACAGGAATGGCTTTTCTTGGAGCCATCTTGTTTTGGCGGGGGGAGTCTGTTCCTGTTGATGGTTCTGAGTTGTAAGTTTCTCCAGTACCTTTTGATGACATATGAGAGGATAAAGGAAAACCCAGGGAACTCAACCACTGTGCTGTTCAATTCCTGAGGTCTGCAAGCTGTCCTCCTTACCTTTCTACCTTTCAGAGTCTTCCGATTTGTGTTTGTTGTTTTAATTTTTTTTCTGGTCTCTTCTACATGTACTTCTTCTTTCTTTTCTGTTTTTTTGTTTTGTTTTGTTTTGTTTTTTTGATAGAGTCTCACTCTGTCACCCAGGCTGGAGTGCAGTTTGTGTGATCTCAACTCAGTGCAACCTCTGCCTCCTGGGTTCAAGCGATTCTCCTGCCTCAGCCTCCCGAGTAGCTGGAATTACAGGTGCGTGCCACCATGCCTAGCTAATTTTTGTACTTTTAGTAGAGACGGGGTTTCACCATGTTGGCCAAGCTGGTCTTGAACTCCTGGCCTCAACTGATCTGCCAGCCTTGGCTTCCCAAAGTTCTGGGATTACAGGTGTGAGCCACCGCACCCAGTCTCTTTTCTTTTCTTATATTAACTTTGTTAATTTGCATTTTACTAGGGAAGCACTTGTTTTATGGCAGTATTAAAATGCATTGCTATACAGTTATGCATAATGTTCTGCAATAACTGCTTTAAACACCTTCCTATCTGGGAAAGATTTTCCTCTCATTTTGAATATATGTATATGCGTATGTGTGTGTGGTTTCTATGGTTTCAAGGCTCTTCCATGTTGTAGTAGGTATCTGTACTTCTTTTTTATTATCAAATAATACTCTATTGTATATATATGGCAAATTTTGTTTATCCATTCATCACTTGATGGACATTTGGATTATTTCCACTTTTTGGCTATTATGGATAATGCTGCTGTTACTATTTGTGTATAAGTTTTGGAATGGACATATGTTTTAATTTCTCTTGCATAGACATGGTCTCCTAATCAAATGGAAGATTTGGGTTTTGATTTGTATTTTCCTAATGACTGATGATGATAATTATCTTATGTTATTCCTATATCTACACACACACATACACACACACACACATTCTTGACTCCTTTATCTGATTTGCTAGAGAGTTTTTTTTATGACATTGGTCATTTCCATTTGTTTATTTTTTTGAGACAGGGTCTCACTCTGTCATCCAGGCTGGAGTGCAGTGATGCAACTGTGGCTCACTGCAGCCTCGACTTCCCAGGCTCAAGCAATCCTTCCACCTCAGTCTTCCTGAATAGCTGGAACTACAGGTGCACACAACCATGCCTGGCTAATTTTTCTATTTTTTTTGTAGAGATAAGGTTTCACCATGTTGCCCAGGTTGGGCTCAAACTCCTGGGCTCAAGCGATCCTCCCACCTTGGCCTCCCAAAGTGCTGAGATTATAGGCATGAGCTGCTGCGCCTGGCTACATTGGTCATTTCTTTTTTTTCTTTAAACCTCCTATGTTTATTTGATTTAGTTAAGGTTTTATTTTTATTAATTACTTCCTGGTTTTGGTTTTTGTTTTGCTTAATTTTGCTTTCTCTAATTCTAATGTTTTAGGTTGAATATATAGCTCATTTTTGGGTTGTGTTTATTTTTAATTAAAACCAAAGCTATTTAAAGCAGTAAATTTCGGCCCAAATACAATGCTGTATTCCGTAACTTCTGGTAAAATTTGTATAGCTTCTATATTGATTTCCCACTTTGATCCTGGGTTATTTAGGAAAAAGTTTTCTTCCCCTTTTAAAAAATAAGATTTATTTAGGTATATTCCAATACCATAAAATTCACCCACTTAAAGTATGTAGCTCAGTGATTTTTAGTATATTAACAGAGTTGTGCAGCCATCACCACAATCTAATTTTAGAACCTTTTCAACACACCCAAAAGAAATCCTGTCCTCATTAGCAGACATTTACCATTCATGCCACCTCGTACTCCCAGCTCTAGGCAACCACTATTCTATTTCTGTCTCTGTGGATTTGCCTATTCTGGATATTTCACATGAGTGGAATCACAAAACATGTGGTCTTTTGTGACCGGCTTCTTTCACTTAGGGTAGAGTTTTCAGGGGTCATCCATGTTGTAGTAAGTATTAGTACTTCTTTTGTGTTACCAAATGTTATAATATTCCATTGTGTATATATGCCAAATTTTGTTTATCCATTCATCAATTGACATCAAACATTTGGATTGTTTCTACTTTTTGGCTGCTATGAGTAATGCTGCTGTAAATATTTGTATACAAGTTTTGGAATGGACATGGGTTTTTAAAAATTTCTCTTGCATAGATACCTATGAGTGGAATTTCTGGGTTATATGGTGACTTTATGGTTGATATTTTGAGAAACTGCCAAACTGTTTTTCAGAATGAGTGCACCAGTTTACAATCCAACCAGCAATGTATGAGAGCCCCAATTTATTCACAGCTCACCAACACTTGTTATTTTCTTTTCTTCTTATGTTAGCCATTTTAGTGGATGTGACATGGTCTCCTAATACATGAAAGATTTTGGTTTTGATTTGCATTTTCCTAATGACTGATGTTGTTGAACATGTTATGTTACGATCAGAGAATGTAAACCTGTCAATTCCCAACATTAAAACATTTATCAGATTTTTTGGTGGCCAAGTTATTCGAAGGAATTTTGTAGAAGTTCCGTTCCTGTAAGAGAAGAAAGTATATTTTCCCTCTTGTTTTGGTATGACATCCTTTTTATGTTTTTAAAATTTAACTTGTTCATGCCTTTTATTTTATTTTACTCTTTATTTATTTTACTTTCTCTTTTCCTCTTCATCCCATTCTTACTTCCGTTGTCTTAAGTTCCTCTTTTCTAAGTAGATTATTTTTCCTTTCTTAACAAGAATGACTAAATCTGCAGTGCCTCTAATAATTGATCAGAATAAAATTGTACCTCAACTTGGACATAGAGACACCCTCTCCTCCCTAGTTCCCTCAACGAGGAAACAGTTTTACCTCTGGATATTTTTGAGTTAATTAAAAAACTTTAGTCCCAGGCTATTAATATTTTTCTTATAGCATGTCTCTTCTGTTTCAAGAAATTTTACTTAACTTTTTTATTCTGAATTCAGGGTCATATTTTCAATATCTGTTAAACAGAACCACATTTATTTTGAACCTACCATGGAAAAGGTATCATATGATATAACTTTGACAGCGTGAACTTTGGAACCTTGGTAGACTGGGTTTGACTTAACACCACTAAACCTCTAATTCTGTATGCATAAAATGAAATAATAATGATTATAACAACACACAGATGAAAGGATTGTTGTGTAAATTACCTGCTTCTGCATATTACGTGCTTCCTTGTAACAATACTTGGTAACATGTATTAAGTGTTTACCTGGGGCCAGTTCAGCACTAAGTACCATTGAAACATAATCTCATCTAATTTTCATAACCACTTGGGATAAATATTTCAAATTCATTTTGAAAAATAAACCTGAAGCAGCTTTTTCATGTTCTCATAGCTAAAAGTTGGCAGAGCTAGAATTTAAACCTTTATTAATTTTAGTCCAAATCTCATGCTCTTGCTTATATTCTATTTTAATTGATAAGCAGAATATATGTTTCTTGGACTTTATCTGCTTCACAGTGTCCAGTGCAGTGAACTGTACTTTGGTTCCCCCAGGAGATGTCTGTGTAGTAAGTGCTATCTGCCTCTGATCATATGGACACTGTCTTTCCAGAGTTCTTGGAGTCTCTGCGGAGTCCCTGGGCCAGATCTCATAGTGAAGGCTGCAGGATCTTCCTTCTGACCCCAGCAGTCCCCATTGAGTCCACCGATCCCACTGGAATTATAGAGTTGTCAGCAACAAAGCCCCAGGGCTGAAGTCCAAGTCCGTCGGGAACATGCCAGCTAACGAGGACGCTCCCCAGCCAGGGGAACATGGCAGTGCCTGTGAGGTGAGGAGGAGGAAGAGGTGCCCAGGGGTTGGAATTCATCCAGAGCCCCGAAGGAAAGATACTATCTCATAGTTTTCATTTCTAGTACTTTTTTTTTACCAGGCAGGAAAATTTCCCCCCACCCCCATTTTTATTGGTCATTTATTTCCCTTTTGTGAATTTCCTTCTCCTGTCCATTGCTGATTTATTTATCTTAGCTTATGGATTTTAAAAGAGGCTTTTGAAAATATTCAGGTTAATAGTCCTTTATCATTCTTGCATATTTTATGAATATTTGTTGCCACTTCATAATTTGCAACTAGCTCTTAGTTTCATTTACAAGTGATAAAGGTATCAAATAGTTCTCTAAGTCTTGTTTTAAAAAATAAAAGCTCTTCCATGCTTTGTTTTCCGCCAGATTCCAGCTCCCCAGAAGCAAGCACCCTTACTCTTTTTAATAGTTTTAAAGAATGTTTTGGGTGTTATCTATTGGCTTTCCACTACGGAAGATAGAGATTGAGCTTTTCTTTACACCCCCACTCACACACACATTTCCTAACTCCACCTCCCTAAGATAGGTATATCATTGTTTTGGTGAGATTCATGGTCAGTGTTGATCATTGAATCCCATGGTATCTATGCTGTGATGACTATTTCTGCACAACTTTTTTCTTTTCCCTGGAATTAACAATTTTCTGTCTCAGTCATTTGTTTGCGTTACTATATACACATCAATCATTCAACTCCAAATTCTTCTCTGGTGTTTAGATCTCCTTTCTATATATTCAAACACATTAGGTATTAATCACAGTGATAATAATTAAAAGCAGTCATACAACATTTACTGCATGCCAAGCACTGTTACACGTACTCTACATGTGTTCACCCATCTTCACAACAACCTCATGAAGTAGGTGCCATTATTATCTTTAGAGACAGGGTCTCACTCTGTTGCCCAGGTTGAAGCGCGGTGGCACGATCATAGCTCACTGCAACCTTGAACTCCTGGGCTCAAGTGATCCTCCTACCTCAGCCTCCCAAGTAGCTTCGACTACAGGTCCGAACTGCCATGCCCAGTAGGTGCCATTATTATCCCCATGTCATAGAGGGGAAAACTGGGGCATAGGGGAAAACCATTTGGCCCAGGTTTACACAGTAAATAGCCAGTAATAGGTGGGGCTGCTCTCACTTCTGAGCATCATTGTCCTCTCTTTGAAGAAATCTCTCCTGGAGCTTGACTTGCTAAAGTCTGGACTGGTGGCTTTCTCAGTTTGATACAGAGCTGTTACCTTGGTGTCTTCCCTTCACCATCTCCCAGGAAATCCCCTTGACTTCTCTCTTGGGTCAGATCTGTTTCCTGGAGCTTGTGTCTTCATCTTTCTTGGCTTACCCCTTCATTTTGTGGGGAGCACATCCTTCAGTATATCCTTGCAAATGGATGCATGACAGGTACATTTTATGAAACTTTGCATGTCTGAAAATGTCATGCAGAAATATATTTACTGAATACATATAACTGTATAAATTTATGTGTAGATATATAAATATGAATGCCATGGAAATATACCTATTTGATCCTGACACTAAATTTGTGTTTTTGGCTGAGAATAGAATTCTAGATTAGAAATAATTTTTTTTTTTTGTTTTGAGACAGAGTCTTGCTCTGTTGCCCAGGCTGGAGTGTAGTAGCACAATCTCGGCTCACTGCAAGCTCTGCCTCCTGGGTTCACGCCATTCTGCTGCCTCAGCCTCCCAAGTAGCTGGGACTACAGGCACCCGCCACCACACCAGGCTAATTTTTTCGTATTTTTAGTAGAGACGGGGTTTCACCGTGTTAGCCAGGATGGTCTCGATCTCCTGACCTCGTGATCTGCCCACCTTGGCCTCCCAAAGTGCTGGGATTACAGGCATGAGCCACCATGCCCGGCCTGGAAATCATTTTTATGCCCAATTTGAAAGCCTGTTTCCAAAGTCTTCCTAGGCCTTTTCTACTCACACGTACATTTTCTCTGCTTTTCTAAAATTCTTTTTATTTGGTTGTTGATGCTCCTTTGTAAAAGTTCTTTGCTTTACTGATTTCCATTTCTGTCTCTTTTGTTCTCCCTTCTAGTAGTACTTTTTAAAAACTTTGTCTTCCAAATCTTCTTTTGTGTCTCTCATTAATGCTGTTATATTTTTTCTTTTAAGTAGCTCTTTTTGTCTTTAGAATATTCCCGTGCTATTTTTGTTTTATGGATACAGCATCATGTCATTCTAAAGATATTAGTAGTAGTTTTTTTAACAACTTAATTTTTTGAATAGTAATATAGAAAAAATGGCTCAAAAAATTAAAGACATATAAAAAGCTATACAGGTTGAGTATCCCTAATCCAAAAATCCAAAATCCAAAATGCTTCAAAATCCAAAACTTTTTGAGCACTGACATGACATTCAAAGGAAATGCTCATTTGGATTTTGGATTTTCAGATTAGGGATGCCCAATCTAAGTATAATGCAGGTATTCTAAAATCTGAAAAAAAGTCCAAAATCCCAAATACTTCTAATCCCAAGCATTTCGGATAAGGGCTACTCAAGCTCCATGGTCTAAATTCACTTATCCATCTTTCTCCTGTCTGCTCAGCTCTCTCTAATACATATAACCAGGTTAGTTAGTTTTTCTCTGTATGGTTAGGGTTTCTTTATGCAAATAACAGCAGCTGAGAACACATTCTTATTTTCTCCTTTTTATGTCACAGAAGGTAGCCAATTAAAGAAATTTTTATCAATGTTTGTTAATTTAAAATATTTCAGTGAAATATACTATGAATTATAAGCAATGCTGCTAGGAACATTCTTTGTCTCCATGCACATGTGTACACCCTCTCTTAAATATATACAAGGGGGTGAAGTTAATCGGTCATAGTTACATCTTAAAAAGATTTTTATTGTGAAATATAACATACATACAGAAAAGCATACAGAACAGACATGTATGGCTGAGTGAGTTATCCTTCCATAGGCCTAGAAAGAGTCCATAGTTAGCATTCCACAATCCCTCTACTCCCAGAGCTAACTGCTACTCTGACTTTTATGATAATCACTTCCTTTAAGAAGAAAATCACAGCTGGGTGCGGTGGCTCACACCTGTAATCCCAGCACTTCAGGAGGCTGAGGCTGGTGGATCACCTGAGGTCAGTCAGGAGTTCGAGACTAGCCTGTCCAACATGGTGAAACCCTGTCTCTACTAAAAATACAAAAATTAGCCAGGCATGGTGGCAGGTGCCTGTAATCCCAGCTACTTGGGAGGCTGAGGCAAGAGAATCATTTGAACCCAGGAGGCGGAGGTTGCAGTGAGCTAAGATTGCGCCACTGCACTCCAGTCTGGGTGACAAGAGCGAGACTCCATCTCAAAAAAAAAAAAAGAGGAAGAAAGAAGAAAGGAGAAGAAGGAGAAGAAGAAGGAGAAGGAGGAGGAGGAGGAGAAGGAGGAGGAGGAGGAGAAGGAGAAGAAGGAGAAGGAGGAGAAGGAGAAGAAGGAGAAGAAGGAGAAGAAGAAGAAGAAAGAAGAAGAAGAAGAAAGAAGAAGAAGAAGAAAGAAGAAGAAGGAGAAGGAGAAGGAGAAGAAAGAAGAAGAAGAAGAAGAAGAAGAAGAAGAAGAAGAAGAAGAAGAAGAAGAAGAAGGAGAAGAAGAAGAAGAAAAATCGCAATCCACAGAGTAGGAGAAAATATAAACAACAGAGGACTTATACCCAGAATGTATCAAGAACAACAAAACAACAAGAAAAAGCAGAATACCCACTAGTCAGAGGCCTTCTTGAACATATATGTAACAGATGAAGATATTCAGATGGCTAATAGACACGTGAGACAGTGCTCAATCTCATTGTTCATCAGGGAAATGCAAATTTAAACCACAATGTAATACAACTACCCCTTACCACCACCACTAGAATGGCTATAATTTAGAACACTGACAATGACAAGTACAATGACAAGTGTCAGGAGGAGAAGCACTGCTGATGAGAATGTAAATTGGCACAATCTCTGGGGACCTTTTAGCCTTATTCATCCATACATATGTAGACCATATGAGGAAACAGTTCTAGGAAAACACCCACCAGAAATCCTTGGCTGATGTACCAGGACACATGTGTAAATGCTCACTGTAGCATTACTTGTAACAGCCAGAAACTGGAAATAATGCAAATGACCATCAATAATAGAGTGGGGCCAGGTGTGACAGCTCATACTTATAATCCCAACACTTTGAGAGGCTGAGGCAGGAAGATCGTTAGAGGCCAGTAGTTCAAGACCAGCCTGGGCAACATAATGAGACCCATCTCTTAAAAAAAAAAAAAAAGAAGGAAAAATTAAAAAAATAGAATGGATAAATAAATTGAACATAATATTGAGTGAAAGAAGGTATTGTTGTGTTTATTTCAATTTATATGAAGTTTTAAGACAGGAAAAGCAGAAGCATATAGTATAGAGGGGTATATTTGTAGGTGATAAAACTTGAAAGCAAAGTGAGGAAGTGCTCACCATCTGAGGCAGAATAGTGGCTTCCTTGACCAGAGGCGTTGCAGGGAGGGAGAGAAAGAGACATGAGTAAGGCTTCCGGCCAGGGAGCTGGCCATGTTCTATTTCCAGATTGTGGTGGTAATTAGGTTGGTATTTGCTTCGAATGATTAGTTAAGGTGAATATTTGTTTCAGATGTTTTTCTGCATGAATATTATATTTAATAATAATAATCTTTTGAAAAGAAAAAAATGTACCCTCCAATTTTGACCCCAGTAGCCTATATATTCTTTCCCAAGGCAGCTACAGATACTCTGTCCATACAAACACGTGCACTCATTCACAGGCACACACACAAACACACACACACACACACCCCAACACCCCATATCCATTTTTAAACTGAAATATTAGCATACAAAATTTCCAGCACTTGCTTTTCTCCCTTAACAATAAAGCTTGGTGATTACTCAGTGTCACTACATGTAATGAGTTACCTCATTCCTTTACAAGGCTATGTCTTATTCTGTTATATGAATATATCAAAATATGCTAACAAGTTTTCTATTAATAGACATTTAAAGGGTTTCTAATCTTTTGCAATTGTACACAACACTGCAATGAATGTCCTTATACAAATCTTAGTTAACACAAGACAGAGTATGTTTAAAGAGAAATTTCTCCAAGTAGAATTCCCAGGACAGATGATATATACATTTTTACTCTTTTTGTTTTGTTTTGTTTACACATTTTTATTCTTAATGGATATGGAAAAATTGCCTGCCTTGTGGGTTGTGTCAGTTGTATGAGTGTCTGTTTTCACCATACCCAAGCAACACAGTGTCTTGTCATATTCATTTTTTCTTTTTGGCCAGTCTGATAGGTTACAACACAGTATCTCAGTATAGATTTAATTTGTATTTCTCTTATGGCTGAGGTTGAATATATGTGACTGTGTTTAAAGAGCCATTTATATGATTTTTTTCTGAGACATTTTAAAACTTCCTTTTCCCATTTTTCTATTAGGGTGTTGCTATTTATGGAAGGATGTTACATGTGTCCCAGTTATTTTTTCCAACTTCCCATTTGTCTTTTAAATGAAAATGTTAGTGTTTTCTCTGTGCATTGAGTTTATCAATCTTTTCTGTTCTCCAAGTTTTGTATCATAACTAGAAAAGCCTTCCTCATTGTTCCTCATTGCTCAGCTGTATTTGGGAAAAAAAGCTCTTACATTTTCTATTTAATACTTAATTGTTTTTATTTTTTACTTGTACTGCTGCAACTAGCTGGATTCTTTTTGCTATTGTTGTAAAGCCATAGCCAGGGATCTGTCTTAATTTTTCTTCAAGATGCCTACACATTTGTCCCAATACCATTTATTAAATAATCTATATTTTCCCCACTAACATGCAATACTACATTAGCATATACAGGCATACCTTGGAGATATTGCAGGTTCGATTCCAGACCACTGCAATAAAGCGAGTATCTCAGTAAAGAGAGTCATACAAATTTTGTGGCTTCCCACATAAAAGTTACGTTTATAGTATGCTATAGTCTATTACGTGTACAATAGCATTATGTCTAAAAACAGTGTATATACCTTAATTTAAAAATACTACTACAAAATGCTAACAATCACGTGAGCCTTTGGTGGGTCATAATCTTTTTGCTGATGAAAGGTCTTGCCTTGATGCTGATGGCGGTTGACCGATCAGGGTGGTGGTTGCTGAACATTGGGGTGGCTATAGCAATTTTTAAAAATAAGACAACAATGAAGTTTGCCACATCAATGAACACTTTCCTTCCTGAAAGATTTCTCTGTAGTATACAACACTGTTTGATAGCATTTTACCCACAGTAGAAATCCTTTCAAAATTGGAGTCAATCGTCTCAAACCCTGCCCCTGCTTTCTTTCAGTTTATGTAATATTCTCAATCACTTGCTGTCATTTCCACACTGTCCACAGCATCTTCACTAGGAGTAGATTCTGTCTCAAGAAATCATGTTCTTGGCTTATCCATAAGAAAAAACTCCTCATCCGTTAAAGTTTTATCATGAGATGGCAGCAATTCAGTCACATCTTCAGGCTTCACTTCTAGTTCTCTCGCTATTTCCACCATCTCTGTAGCTATTTCCTCTAGTGACGTCTTGAACCCCTGAAAGTCATCCATGAGGGTTGGAATCAAATCTTTCCAGACTTCTGTTATTGCTGATATTTTAACCTCCTCGCATGAATCATGAGTGTTCTTAATGGCTTCTAGAATGATGAACCGTTTACAGGAGGTTTTCAATTTACTTTGCCCAGATTCATCCAAGGAATCACCATCTGTGGCAGCTATAGTCTTACAAAACGTATTTCTTAAATAAGACTTGAAAGTTGAAATTACTCTTTGATCTATGGGCTCCAGAATCATGTTGTGTTAACAGGCATGAAAACAACATGAATCTCCTTGTACATCTCATCAGAGCTCTTTGGTGACCAGGTGCATTGTCAGTGAGCAGTGATATTTTGTAAAAAATCTTTTTTTCTAGCAATAGGTGTCAACAGTGGTCTTAAAATAGTCAGTAAACTATGCTGTAAACAGATGTGCTGTCATCCAGGCTTCATTGTTCCATAATTTTTTTTTTTTTTGAGATGGAGTCTCGCTCTGTTGCCAGGCTGGAGTGCAGTGGTGCGATCTCGGCTCACTGCAACCTCGCCTCTGCGTCCTGGGTTCGAGCGATTCTCCTGCCTAGCCGGGACTACAGGCATACACCACCACGCCCAGCTAATTTTTGTATTTTTAGTAGAGACAGGGTTTCACCATGTTGGCCAGGATGGTCTCGATCTCTTAACCTCGTGATCTGCCTGCCTTGGCCCCCCAAAATGCTGGGGTTACAGGCGTGAGCCACCGCGCCCTGCCGATTTGGCATAATTCTTAAGGATCTTAGGATTTACAGAGTGGTAAATGAGCATTGGCTTCACCTTTTTTGTTGTTGTTTGTTTGTTTGAGACAGGGTCTCACTCTGTCAGTCAGGCTGGAGTGCAGTGACATTATCATAGCTCACTGTAACCTTGAGCTCCTGGGCGCAAACAATCCTGCCTCAGCCTCCTGAGTGGCTGGGACTACAGGCATGTGCCACCATGCCTGGCTAATTTTAAATTTTTTTTTTTGAGAGACGAGGTCTTGCTCTGTTGCCAGGACTGATCTCAAACTCCTGGCCTCAAGCAGTCCTCCCACCTCAGCCTCCCAAAGTGCTGGGATTACTGGTGTGAGCCACCATGGCTGGCCAGCTTCAACTTAAAGTAACCAGCTGCATTAGTCCCTAACAAGAGAGTCAGCCTGTCCTTTGAAGGTTTGAAGCCAGGCATTTACTTCTCTTCTTTAGCTATGAAAGTCCTAGCTGGCATGTTCTTCCAATATAAGGCTGTTTAATCTACGTTGAAAATCTGTTGTTTAGTGTAGCCATCTTCATCAATGATTTTGGCTAGATCTTCTGGATAACTTGCTGCATACAGCTTCTATGTTAGCACTTGAGCACTTGCTACTTCATCTTGTACTTTTATGTTATGGAGATGGCTTCTTTCCTTAAGCCTCATGAACCAACCTCTGCTAGCTTCAAACTTTGCTTCAGCAGCTTCCTCACCTCTCTCAACCTTTGCAGAATTGAAGAGAGTTCAGTTCTTGTGCTTTTGAGTAGGCTTTGGTTTAATTAAGGGAATGCTATGGCTGGTTTGGTCTTCTTTCCAGACCACTCAAACTTTCTCCATATCAGCAATAAGCCTGTTTCACTTTCTTATCTTTCTTGTGTTCACTGGAGTAGGACTTTTAATTTCCTTTAAGAATTTTTCCTTTGCATTCACAACTTTTCTGACTGGTGCAAGAAGCCTAGCTTTTCAGCCTAGCTTGGCTTTCAACAGGCCTTCCTCAATAAGTTCAATCATGTCTAGCTTTTGATTTAAAGGGAGAGACATGTGACTCTTCCTTTCACTTGAACACTTAGAGAGACCACTGAGGGTTATTAATTGGCCTAATTTCAATATTGCTGTGTCTCAGGGAATAGGGAGGCCTGAGGAGAGGGAGAGACAGGGAACGGGCCAGTAGGTGGAGCAGTCAGATCACACACAGCATTTATCAATTCAGTTTACCATCTTCTATGGGCATGGTTCATGGTGCCCTGAGACAATGACAATACTAACATAAAAGATCACTGATCACAGATTACCAGAACAGATATAATAATAGGCCGGGCGCGGTGGCTCACACCTGTAATCCAAGCACTTTGGGAGGCCAAGGTGGGCAGATCATGAGGTCAGGAGTTCAAGACCAGCCTGGCCAAGATGGTGAAACCCCGTCTCTACTAAAAATACAAGAATATTAGCTGGGCATGGTGGCAGGTGCCTGTAGTCCCAGCTGCTCAGGAGGCTGAGGCAGAGAATTGCTTGAACCCGGGAGGCAGAGGTTGCAGTGAGCAGAGATCACGCCACTGCACTCCAGCATGGGCGACAGAGTGAGACTCCGTCTCAAATTAAAAAAAATAAAAATAAAATTAAATTAAAATAGAAAATAACCAAATCTTCCACCTTAAGAAAAGAGAAGAAACAGATATAATAATAATGAAAATGTTTACAATATTGTGAGGATTACCAAAATCTGACACAGAGACATGAAGTGAGCACATGCTGTTGTACAAATGGTCCCAACAGGCTTGCTCTATCAGGGTTGCCACAAACCTGCAGTTTACAAAAAAACACAGTATCTCTGAAGTGCAGTAAAGTGCAATGAAACCATGTATGTCTATACATACATTCCAAGATATAACTCTGAGTATATTGGGTATATTTCTGGACCTTATCCTGTTCCATTGAGCTAATAGTCATAATCTTTATTATTCTAATTCCTCTATATTTGTTATTTCTTCTAATAGATGGTAGGGCTGTCTCTGATTACCCTTTTTTTCAGGAATTTACTGTTTTCTTGGTTGTTTTCTTTTTTGTACACAATTTATAATTTGCTTACCAAATTTAAAAATAATTATATTGCCATTGTAAATAAACTTGCATTAAACCTATATCTAAGATAGGACCATTTGCTTCTTTATGATAATTCAGATTTCCTACTAAAGAATTGAGTATGGGCTGGGTGTGGTGGCTTATGCCTGTAATCTCAGCACTTCGAGAAGCCGAGGCAGGTGGATCACTTGAGGTCAGGAGTTTGAGACCAGCCTGGCCAACACAGTGAAACTCTGTCTCTACTAAAAATACAAAAATTAGCCAGACGTGATGGTGCACGCCTGTAATCCCAGCTACCCAGGAGGCTGAGGCACAAGAATCACTTAGATCCAGGAGGTAGAGGTTGCAGTAAGCCGAGATCACGCCACTGCACTCCAGCCTGTATGACATAGTGAGACTCTGCCTCAAAAAAAAAAAAAAAAAAAAAGAATTGAGTATGTTTGCTTTTTTTCAGGTAATCTTTGCATTTCCCGTTAATGTGTTAACATTTCCTTCAAATATGTTTTGACATCAGTTTTTGTTTCTATTTTCTAAATGGAAAAAATGCAAATATATATGAATGTATATCATTATAAATTGAAACTAAAATTACAATTATTCCCACAGAAGAGATAGTTGAAAGAAAGTAAGTGAAAGGAAAAGCAAAGAATCCTATGATTCTCTTATTCTTTTCCAGAAGAATATAGATATTGATAGACTTTGGGAGAGAAACATGCATATAATTCTGGTCTTATGTTGGGATGAGTGATAAGACTAAACGTAGAATGAATAGTAATTTTCAAATGAGCATTAAGGGGGAAAACACCAAAAATTTTATGTGCCAAGGAAATTAAAGGAAACGAAAAGAAATATTTAAATAGCAGAAATCCATCCTACTGTTCCAATAATTACATATGGGTTAAAATCATTCATTAAAAGAAAAACATCGTCAGCAGATAGGAAAAAACAACTTAAAAATTCCCCAAGGTCCAGCATTATTTTATAAATATGAGTTACATTTGAAATTAAAAGACCCAGCCAGGCGCGGTGGCTCATACCTGTAATCTCAGCACTTTGGGAGGCCGAGGCAGGTGGATCACCTGAGGTCAGGATTTCTAGACCAGCCTGGCCAACATGGCGAAACCCCATCTCTACTAAAAATACAAAAATTAGACGGCGCTCACCTGTAATCCCAGCTACTTGGGAGGCTGAGGCAGGAGAATTGCTTGAACCTGGGAGGCAGAGGTTGGCAGAGGTTGCAGTGAGCCGAAATCATGCCACTGCACTCCAGCCTGCGTGACAGAGCGAGACTCTTTCTCGAAAAAAAAAAAAAATTAAAAGACCCAGAAAACATGAAAATGAAGGGATAGAAAATGGTAGACTTGGCCAAAAAACACCAATAGAAGCCTGTGGCTGCAATTTTAAAACCTGAGCAGAGGGAATATAAGGTGAAAAACGTCGCAAGGTATGAAAGTAGATGGTTCTTCAAACTGTGAAATACCAAGAATTATAACATTTATCAACACATATATAGCTAATGATATATCCTTAAACTACGTAAAATTAAAACTAGGTGAAATAGTTAATTGTACCACTAGCCACTTTAACCCAGCTTTTTTCAGAAACTAGATGATGAAGCAAAGAAAAAAAAATTTTAAAGCTTTGCTGTAATATGGATCATCACACAGAGCATGAAAGCATGAAATTAAAAAGTAAGCAGCTAGTGAAAAATAAATATTCTCTACACACATTACAATATTTTACATAAATATGTTTAAAGAGAAAGCATAAATCATCTTACAAAATACATACAAGTAAACATCAAGAGGCACATTTTAAGGTTTATGCAGTAAAGCTAAACTTACAGGTGGACGGAAAATTATAGATTTGAATGTCCATTTATTCCTTTCCTATACCCATGAACTTTCCTTCCTGTTAGAAATGATCTTTCCACTGAACCCTTTCCCCTCCCTTCCAGTTATCTCCTCTCTTTCCTATCACATCACTTTTCCCCTTCTATGCTGGGCCATTCTCACAAGCATGCAACATGCAGAAATATTTTCCATCTGAAAAGAATCTGCCCTTGACCCCTCATCCACTCCCAGCCAAGGTGTTTCACCAGAGGAATAAGTAATTCCTGCAAGCTCACTGACAAAACCTGTGACTTGCAAAACAGTTTAATGTCTTCTCCTGTTAGGTGGGTTTTGGGCCAGGGACACGTTTCCTCAAACTGGGGCGAGGCTGGGGGTTACTCCCCTATAATCTCTGTGGTACACTTCTTTGCAGGCCCTGGGAATCTCAGTTATGCCAAACCCTGACCCTCAATTCTTCCCCTTTTATTCTGTAAGCTGCCATTCTTACTACCAAGGGTCTCATACTTTTTACCTAATGTTGTGGTATAACAGCCTGCCAAAGAGAACATCAGCAATTACAGATCAGCCTCACTCATGGTGATGGAACTGTTATAAATGAAATATCATCAAGCAGAATCCATCAATTCCTTTAAAAGTCACTCATTCTGACCACATGGTCCAATATTATAAAATCTATAATCCACCATATTAACATATCATCAGAGAAAAGCAATGTCACAAAATTCAACATCCATTGTTGATTTTAAAAAGTATCAAAGTCAAGCATCCCACACTTCCAGTTCCTTCCCCAAACTCACCCTAGGGATTGTCACTGAAGTAGTGAAGGCTGATTAAGAACATCCAGAACTCTTCATTTGGGATTGAGTCCCTTATAAGTCATCTTCCTTTGTCTCGTCTTATACTTTTCCAGAATTCGTCTCTGGCTGATTAAGATGGAGACCATGACTCCTTTCTTTTGGGACTTCCTTATACACTGATGATGTTCAGAATCCTTTATTTTAGATTGAGTCTTTTATCTTTATAAAGTGTCTTCCTTTGTCTTGTTTCATTCTTTTGCCCTGGAATTCTACTCTGGTTGATATTAAGATGGAGGCCTTGCTTCCCTTCTTTTGGCTTTTTCTGATACACCTTTGCTTATCCTTTTACCATCATTCTGAATCTTTGTTCATTTTTCTATATAATATGTGAAAGATGTGTTTTATATTATACTTTCTAATTTTAATGTTTCTTTTTAATATGTTTCACTATATGCTCTATTTTGCTTTGTTTTTTGTTCTTTCTAATAATTTGAAAGGGTCGGCTGGGCGTGGTGGCTCACGCCTGTAATCCCAGCACTTTGGGAGGCCGAGGCAGGCAGATCACCTGAGGTCAGGAGTTTGAGACCAGCCTGATGAACATGGTGAAACCCTGTCTCTACTAAAAATACAAAATTAGCCAGGCGTGGTGGCACATGCCTGTAATCCCAGCTACTTGGGAGGCTGAGGCAGGAGAATTGCTTGAACCCAGGAGGCAGAAGTTGTGGTGAGGCAAGATCACACCATTGCCCTCCAGCCTGGGCAACAAGAGCCAAACTCTGTCTCAAAAAAAAAAAAACAAGAAAGAAAAGAAAGGAAAAGAAAGGTTTAAATTCTTTTTTTGGTTCTTTAAGTGGTTACCTTTATAACATTAATTTTATAAATTATAATTAATATTCTAATTATTATAACACTATCTATTAACTGTCCACCTTGAGTAGTGACAAGATTTGTATATGTTATTTCAATAATTCTTTTATTAGTTTTCCTTCAGCCTTGTATTTGAAGGCTTATCAGTTCAACTTTCCTGGGTCAATTTTTAAGAACAAATTATATACTGATTTTCCTCTCTTCCGTATTTCTGTCATTTTTTTCCTATTATATTTTGAAGTATTTATTGATTTCCACTTCATTTTGTTTACTGGCCATAATCCTTTCTTTGTTCCTACCTGTTTTGATAGGAACTGTTAAAGACATTCATATCTGGATTGACTTTTTGGTTTTTTAATCACTTCAAATGGTCATGTCAATGTCTTTTCAAAGTTGATGACTTCAAATCAGAATCCAGATAAGGTCCACACATTTGTTCCTATGTCTCCGTCAAGAACTGTGAAGAGTCTGAGATTTTTACCCTACTTGTGAGCTAATGAGTTAGCCTGCGACAGTGTCCTGGATGCTGGCAAAAGAGATATGAAACTCTGGACTAGAGAAAAGGACTTTATTACTCACGGCAGTCGTGGTAGCTACAGTCTTAACATTTGTGCCAGCTCCCCAAGTCCCGATTCCTACAGGGTGACGTGAAGAGAGCCAGGTGATGCACAGTGGGTCGCTTAGGTATCCTGAGTCTTTTATACTGAGTAGTAAGCAAACTTGTCCTTTGCTCCAGAGGGAGACACAATATATATATCCAAGGCTGTTTGCTCAAACATCCTCAGAAAGGTGGCCTGGAACAAAAGGCAGTGTGGCATAATAAAAATATATATATTTGGTCTCTGCTGCTGGTTCCTGACACAGAGCTCTGAAAACTCTTGTAATTTCCTGAGTGGACAGGGGTGCCAGGAATATCTGTTGTTCTAATATTTGGTCTTTGACCCTGGTTGTTGACACAGAGCTCTTAATCCCATGCAATTTCCTGGGTGATAGGAGCATCTTTTGTTCTAATGAGATGACTTTTTTTTTTTTTTTTTTTTGAGACGGAGTCTCACTCTGTCACCCAGGCTGGATTGCAGTGGCGCGATCTCGGCTCACTGCAAGCTCTGGCTCCTGGGTTCATGCCATTCTCCTGCCTCAGCCTCCCAAGTAGCTGGGACTACAGGCGCCCACCACCACGCCCGGCTAATTTTTTGTACTTTTGTTTAGTAGAGACCGGGTTTCACCGTGTTAGTCAGGATGGTCTCGATCTCCTGACCATGAGATGACTCTTGATGGGCTCCTGGATAGCTTCAGGAGCGGGGCTGATCACCAGAAAGTTCAAGCCGTGATTAGAAGCTTGGAACTTTCAGCCTCACCCTCATCCTCTGGGGAGGGAAGAGGGGCTGCAGATTGAGATGATCATCGTGCCTATGTGATGATGTATCCATAAAAATCCGTATAAACCAACCCCTGATTTATAGCCAATTGGCCAGAAGTATGGAGGCCTGGACTTGTGATTGGTGTCTGAAGTAGGACAGTCTTGTGGGACTGAACCTTAACTTGTGGGCATGTTAAATTGTAGAACACCTGTTGGAGTCTGCAAAAGATGTGGTTTGGAGAGCTTCAGGGTTGGTGAACATGGAGGTGCCAGGTGGGTGGCACGCCTGGAGAGGACGTAGAAGCTCTGCGCCCCTTCCCACATACCTTGCCCTATGTATGTGGATAGGGGTGCTAGGAACATCTGCTGTTCTAACATTTGGTCTTTGACCCTGGTTCTTGACACAGAGCTCCTAATCCCATGCAGTTTCCTGGGTGATAGGAGCATCTTTTGTTCTAATCAGGCTGTTTATCTGGCTGTTCATTTGTGTCTTTTGTAATATTCTTTACAATAAACCAGTAAATGTAAATAAGTGTTTTACTGAGTTCTATGAGCTATTCTAGCAATTATTGAACCCGAGGAGGAGTTTGTGGGAATCCCCAATTTATAGCCAATCAGTGAGAAGTACAGGAGACCTGGACTTCTGATTGGTGTCTGAAGTGGGGACAGTCTTGTGTGGCTGGGCCTTAACCTGTTAGCGTCTGTTCCAACATTGGGTAGTTAGTTCAGTATTAAAGTGTGGAACACCTGTTAGAGTCTGCAAAGAATTGCTTGGTGTAGAAAACCCCACACATTTGGTGTCAGAAGTGTTCTGTGTGAGTGGAAGGAAAAACAGTTGTTTTTTTCCCTTTTTCAGGCAATCAGTACCTGTCCTCACAAGATCTGCAGAAATGCGAGAGCCCCGTAGAGAACTGTCTCACATCTCCCCCTTGTTTCTACACTGTCTTTGATTCTGCACATGTTCCCATGAGTACACTACTCCACTGGTTAGTTTAATTATTCTGTCAGAGGCTAGGGCCAAATCTGTGCAAGTTGTCTCATGCAGCACTTAATTAAGGGTTAATCAGCAGTGCTCCAAGCAGCAGTCTGGCCAATACTGGGCCAATACCGCAATACTGGGCCAATCCCCAGTATTTTCCTCAACCATAACCCTTAGGGTCCCAGGCCCGACCAGCTGAACAAATCCCATAAACCATTAAGGTCTGTCTCCCTGATAAAACCAGGTGTTTTTCTCCTTAACTTTCTAGCTTGACCTTTCTACTTGGCCTCAGGCACTAATCCAGATAACATGATGTATTAATATTAGCAATCGCACAAATTCTATCTTGGCCCCAAAGGGCAATTTAATTATCCATAACGACCTTGGACAGCAAGTTGAGGCTGATCAGAATGTTTCCAGGGCCAAGGTAGCATTATTAATCACCTCGGCTAAAATCGGACAGATTTGCTACCACCTTTTCTAACTGGATGATTCCTATCATGGGAATAACTGCTTGCAGGGTACACATAAATAACAAGCCAGTTTATCCCTCTAGGAAGTTCCTCCTAGCAACAATGGGTAGCCTTGTTTTGGTGAGGTCTCAAGAGTCATTTGAGGGTTATGTGAACCCCTGGTAGTGATTCCTTACACACTTGCAGGTCTCTAATGAGCCCCACTCAAGGTGCAAATCAACATATTTTGGGAGGGAACAAGTTAATGTCTGACTTATACACAAAGAGTACAATCTCGGCCGGGCGCGGTGGCTCATGCCTGTAATCCCAGCACTTTGGGAGGTCCAAGGCAGGCAGATCAGGAGTTCGAGACCAGCCTGGCCAACATAGTGAAACCTCGTCTCTACTAAAAATACCAAAAAAAATTAGCTGGGCGTGGTGGCGGGTGCCTGTAATCCCAGCTACCCGGAAGGCTGAGGCAGTAGAATCACATGAACCTGGGAGGCAGAGGTTGCAGTGAGCCAAGATCATGCCATTGCACTCCAGCCCAGGCAACAAGTGCGAGACTCCGTCTCAAAAAAAAAAAAAAAAAAAAAAAAAGAAAAAGAAAAAAGAAAACTACAATCTCAGGGTGACCCTGGGAAGAAAGTGTTGTTTAAAACTGAGGGGGCTCCCTAAGTAGGAACCACAGCAGTCCAGGGACACAGGGTGAGAGTACCTCCAATGTGATCTCACAGCCCACTGATAGTCTTTAATTATTTAAGATAAAATCCAAGCCGTGTAAGAAATTGAATGTATTCAGGCTACTGCAAAAGGAGAGTGCCTCAGATCTGGAGATCAGAGTGTCTGGGAGGGGTGGTTTTGAATCTTACTTTTATAGGGAAGAGTAGACAGGTTTGAGTGGGGAGAGTTCCAATGTGGAGATGGGTTGTTGTTTTTGCATTCAGAGGAAGTCCTAGTCAGCTAGCTGAACAGGGAAATGTTTATCTTTGTGGCTAGCTAGTTTCAGGAAAACAAGCTTCCAATCTCAGTTAATCATTCATGAGACACAGAACAGGACGTTAGAGGGTCTGTCTCAGGCGTTTTGGCAGGTTCAGGCAAAAGGAGAGTGGTCCGTGTTTGACTTTTTCACAGGTAAACCCGGGAGTCATGAGAAAGAGTGGACAGCAAGCCTTATCTAAGCCAGGTGGGGGAGAGGGGTCTTTTGCAGTCAGTGTTTCCAAAACATGAAATGGGGAGGGTGGTTCGTAACTGTTGCTATTTTCAGAGTTCAGGTGGAATTCAACATTGTCAGACCCCTTCTTGTTCAAGGCAGCTATAAGGTTGTCCTTGAACAACTGTCTGGAAATGAGGCTACTGGGGATACCAGGTCTACACCATTGTCAGTCTAGATTTGATCTCCACATGTAACTTTGTTGGCTCAGATTTGGCCTCTGGGCACGAAGTCAGTTGGCAGTGCAGTTGTTGTCAGGTCTGTTGGATTGTGATATGTTGAATCATTTGTCGATACTGGCTGCAGCGTGACACTAAGACTCTAGGCAGGCTGTATCCCCAATTGCAAAGTGTAAGATTATACACAGGAGAAGGATTAGAATCCCTGCCATCTACCTGAAAGCTAAGATCTTCTGCTTCCAAATTCTGGCCAGGAGAACATGCCCCATAGGCCGTTCATGTGAACCTTAGAGAGGCAAGTAGCCTTTCCCTGGAGTTTAGTGATTGACTATTCTACAAGGCCTGTGGTGCTCATCCAAGTAGAGCAAGAGGTGTTGGCTATGGTGCAGACACCTCCTTGACCAGCTAGGAGGAAGGCAAGAGCTACATGATTGTACTAATTTGAGCCAGTGAGTTTCAACTTATTTGCTATGTTGTAGGGCAGAGGTGGTATCATATCATTTATTACTTCTGCAAGGGTTTAGGAGAGATTTGGAGCTACTTTTTCTAATTGCATAATTCCTTGAGTGGGTAAAATGATCCTTATAGTGTGCATAAAGAGAAAATTGCTGATTCCCCTGGGGTGTTCTCCTGAATACCCTTTAGTTGCGTCATTTTGGAATGATTAAGTCTCCAGAGGGACATGTGGGCTGACAGGTGAGGTGGTGGTTTTCAATATTCGGAGGTCTTGGACAAGGATTCCAAAGACACTGAAAAGATTAATGTCGGGAAGGCAGGTGTAGACTGGCTGGCCACATACAAAGTAGTACCATAGGGGTCACAGACATGTTTGTGGTTTAGGAATTCTTCATAATGGTTGCAGTTAGTCAAGGGGTGGACCCCTCAGGAGGGCAGAGTCTTTGTGTAAAATTGAACAAAGTCTATGAGGCTGATTGAAAAGTGGTGGAGGAGAAAATGGTAGATTAAAGCTCTGCTATGTTTGTTTTTTTCCTTTGACTGATTCTGAGAAAGTAGAGTCCATTATAAATAATGTACTGGGATATTTTCTCCTTTCCCCTACCCTATTTGTTTACAAATTATTGCTGGAGATTTCAAGAGAAGCATTAATTATGTTAGGAGATATGGTGTCATTACTATGTGCTAAAAGGTTGGGGTTGGTGAGGTGAGATGGTTTAAATACCAATATGAACCATTAAGGGGAAATAGGATGTGCTGAGGGGAATGGTGATTAAATGTTAGTGCTGAAAGTCAAGTGAGGGTTGACACATCCAACAATTGGCGAGACTGCGAGTGGTAGCAATAGTTGAAAACCAAACAAGGGTCCAGGTGGGGTGGCTCACACCTATAATCTCAGCACTTTGGGAGGCCGAGGCAGGCAGATTACTTGAGGTCAGGAGTTCGAGACCAACCTGGCCAACATGGTGATACCCCGTCTCTATTTAAAAAATACAAAAAGTAGCTGGGTGTGGTGGTGGGCACCTGTGATCCCAGCTACCGGGGAGGCTGAGGCAGGAGAATCACTTGAACCCGGGAGGCGGAGGTTGCAGTGAGCCGAGATCGCACCATTGCACTCCAGCCTGCATGACAGGGCAAGATTCCATCTCAACAACAACAACAAAAAAAATAAAAATAAAATAAAATAAAACCGAACAAGGGAATATCATCCCCTCTTTGTTTGTACAGTGGGAATATAAAGGAGGGAGAGGACAGAAGGTACTGTGAGGGGCAAAGCCATCTTAGAGTACAGGATCATAAGGGGACGGTTGGGTCAGAGGTCAATGGAAAAGAAGGAAAAATATGACAAAGAGCAGATGAAGCAAGATGGCAAGGGCTAAATAATTTTAACAGAGCAAAAACCAAATTCTAGTTTCATATCAGTATAATATTCGATACGAAAACTCATTTTGAAAATCTTACAAGTAAACTCATTAAGCCTTAGCAAACTTTGTCCACAACAAATAAAATTCTTTCTGTGGACCTTCTACAACTTTCTATATTCATTCAAGTTTTGCCCTCTATTTTTCTCTTTCTCATTCTGGAACAACCAGTCATTTTACTTTAGGACAAAACTACTTACTTTTTCCTCAATAAAAACATATCCTGTGTAGCTCACATACAGAGTTATTCCTTTCCGCCACTGTTGCTCCTGGTAGTCTCATTCACATATATAGATTACAACTTTTAACCACAGTAACTTCTATTTCACAGAGAAAACTATGAACTGTGAATAAATGTGAATTGTCTGTCATACACCAGCATTTTGTAGCAGACTAGCAGAGCTTATGAATATACATCTCCCAATTTTTTATAGCCATACACATCCTTTATAGTACAACTTCTCAAAATGACAAAGATTAGCATGTTCATTAACAGACCCAAATATGTATAGCCTCTCTGTACCATATAAAAATAAGACACAGGCCAGGCGCAGTGGCTCACACCTGTAATCCCAGCACTTTGGGAGGCCGAGGTAGGCGGATCACCAGGTCAGGAGTTTGAGACCAGTCTGGCCAACATAGTGAAACCCCTAAAAATCCAAAAAATTAGCTGGGCATGGTGGTGTGCGCCTGTAATCCCAGCTACTGGGAGGCTGAGGCAGGAGAATCACGTGAACCCAGGAGGAGGAGGTTACAGTGAGTTGAGATCGTGCCACTGCACTCCAGCCTGGGCGACAGTGTGACACTCCGTCTCAAAAAAAAAAAAAGTCACAAAGGTTACATAAACTTAAAATTATGCTTAATGTTTTAGTTTTCTTTCTTACTTAAAAATAACTAGGTATCTGGTGAATAATGATTAACTTAATTTGACATACATCTAAGGCTTTAAGTTACCCAAAAATATTGGCACCTGTTTTCAAACTGACATACTGACATATAATTACTATAGAAATAAAGTTTGTCAGAATAATGATTCTATTTGGTCAAATATACATTCACAT
>NW_026652282.1:42818584-42903004 GCF_009828535.3 Hylobates moloch
TCTCCCCACTGTGCATTCATATATGCAGGCAGATGCGCACACACACGCACGCGTGCGCACACACACACACAAATGCGATAGAAAAAAAGTTTAGAAGCAATACTCTTCGCAAATAATATACTGGGATATTTTCTTTTCCTCTACCCTATTTTGTTACAAATTTATGCTGATTGCAATAAAAAAATGCTTGTATTATACTTCATACTGATAATGCAAAAGACATGGCTATTTTTATTAACTAACAACGTTAAACTAGTCTTGTTTGGCAAAGATTTACCTCAATTATGTGAATTTGAATTCCGAAAACATTTGAGTTAGTCTCTATAAGTAATGTCCCCTTATCTGCAGTTTTGCTTTCTACAGTTTTACTTACCTGCAGTGAACCAGGGCCTGAAAATATTAAATGGCAAATTCCAGAAATAATTTCTGTTTTAAATTGCATGCTGTTCTGAGTAGCATAATGAAGTCTTGTGCTATCCCATTCTTTCCCACGTGGGATGTGAGTTATCCCTCCGTCCAACACATCCATGCTGTCTGCTTTCCCACCTGTTAGTCGCTTAGTAGCCATTTCGGTTATCAGATGGAAAAAACTTGGTATATATAGTGTTTGGTAGTGTCTACAATTTCAGGCATCCACTGAGGGTCTTTCTTGGAACATATCTCTCGTGGATAAGGGGGAACTAATGTACTTTTAAAAAAGCATATTAAGGCCAGGCATGGTGGCTCATGCCTGTAGTCCCAGCACTTTGGGAGGCCAAGGCGGGTGGATCACGAGCTCAGGAGTTCGAGACCAGCCTGGCCAACATGGTGAAACCCCAACTCTACTAAAAACATAAAAATTAGCTGATCATGGTGGAGCGTGCCTATAATCCCAGCTACTCAGGAGGCTGAGGCAGGAGAATTGCTTGAACCTGGGAGGCAGAGGTTGTAGTGAGCCGAGATTGTGCCACTGCACTCCAGCCTGGGCGACAGAGCAAGACTCCATCTCAAAGGAAAAAAAAAGCATATTAAAAGTATTAGAAGTTCAAGTTATTGGGGGTGAATTTTAGGAATATTCATTTTTTTCTCAGAGGTAGGAAAATATTACTTACTCACAGACACATAAACATACAGACAGACACAAATAGAGAGCTTATAGCTCACTGGTTCATATAAGAGCTGTTCTCTTCCCAGTGGGCTTACTGGGGCAGTGGAGCTGAGCAGAAAGCTCTGCTGGGTTTTGAGAGGTCCTAGTGAGACAGAAAGGTCTAGAGGAAGGCAGGTCATGTAGTACATTATCAAGTTCCACCACAGGTTGGTTTGGATGCTCTGAGGGAGGATGGTGGGAAAATAAGAGGCATTAATGGTGGAAAGTGTTGGCCTTGTGTCTGCTGGGAAGGTGGTAGGATGTGTATGCTGGGGATGATTTTCTCCCCTTGCAAACTGAGTCAGTTCTGGGCACAAGGGCAAGGGTCCCTCCAAGGAAAGTCACTGGGGAGATGAATTTTTGGATTCTTGTTCCCTTTTGTGATTTAGAGCTTGGAATTCCAAGTCCAACGTCCCCACCCTATCTGTGGGGGTTGCGGGGAGAGCAGATTGCTCTGGCTCATTCCCTTCTTAATGTTTGAGTTGTAAAGCCATGGGTTTGCATTGTGTTGATTTGGTCTTTTCTGTAGTGAAGTCCTTATAGTGTTGAACTAGTGTGTGTATTTAGGAGAGAAGAGTATTTCACCAATTTACATTATGTTTTTGAATCATGTCTCTAATTTCTGGTTGTAAGCTATTAACGAAGTTAATGACCAAGGCAGATGTGGTTTCATCTTCAAGAACAAGACCAGAGTAGTCCTTCCAAACACATTCTAATCTCTGTCTTTAGTTAGAGATGTATTTATCTCTTTGTTGTGTACAGTCTTGTGTCTTAATTTCTGAGAGGGAAGACAGTGGGAGTAGATTCTTTTCTTTTTTTTTTTTTTTTTGAGACGGAGTCTCACTCTGTCACCCAGGCTGGAGTGCAGTGGCGCGATCTCGGCTCACTGCAAGCTCCGCCTCCCGGGTTCATGCCATTGTCCTGCCTCAGCCTCTCGGAGTAGCTGGGACTACAGGCGCCCGCCACCACGCCCGGCTAATTTTTTGTATTTTTAGTAGAGACGGGGTTTCACCGTGGTCTTGATCTCCTGACCTCGTGATCCGCCCGCCTCGGCCTCCCAAAGTGCTGGGATTACAAGCGTGAGCCACCGCGCCCGGCATTGGGAGTAGATTCTAAAAGCCTCTCCCCCATGGTTTTAACTTGCATGTAAGCCTCAGGGTATTTTCCCATCCAAGTACTAACCAGGCCTGATCCTGTTTAGTTTCTGAGATCAGATGAGACAGGGCTTGCAGGGAGTTATGGCTGTAGATTGCTTCAAGGTGTTCTGATTTCTTTGAAGGTCCACCTGCAGGGCCACTATCCGTAGCACAAGTTGAAAAGAGTCAGAGAGCTCAGGAAAATATGCCCCAAGGAACACTCTGAATTGATTACAGAATTCTTCATTCTTATAGTGGTTTAGAAAGTCCTTAACAGTCTCATGTATATATGAGCAAGACCAAGGCTGAAAGAATATTTGGTTCACATGGGGGCTCAGGTCATTGACCTTCCATCACAGGTTGAGAAAGGCCAATAATACAGGTTAGGATGGGGACTTGGTAGTAGGAGAGTTTAATAGACCCAGAGAGGAGGAGTAGGGGGAATCCACAGAAGTAGGGAAAGGGCTCGGTGGCACACATGGAGGGTGCCAGATGAGAAGAAGGTTTTGAGGTTTAGTTGGGGGTGAAGGAGGAGCAGGAGGAGTGGACTGGTAGTTGAGAGACAGTTCTTAAGGGATTATGCAGTTTAAGATACATTGAAGACATTTTCTCATTTTTCAGCCTCCACATAGAAAACAAAACAAGCTGACCACTGGTGAGAAGAGACAGTAGAGCTCCAAGGTTTGGGAACATTTCACAAATAAGTAAGTTTAGGGAGATCCTGAGGGCCTCAAAAGGCCATTGGAGTTCTAAGTTATCCTTAGTAAAATTATGGCATTTTTTGAGATCACAAACTGAATTGTTGCCATAGTAGCAAAGCATTTAATCGCCAAGAGTTTTTTGAAGGCGTTGATAATTGGGTCAAGAGTTTCCAGTAAGTACCAAGGTTAAACAAAAGCCAACAATAACACAAAACCAAAAGAGCACTCAAAGAATGAAAACCACATGCCTACTGTGCTACCACAGACAGTGTCCAGAGCACAGGGATCAGGGTCTGGACTTACCCAGATCCCCGAATCACCAGTCAGGGAGGAGCACAATAGGCTGGAGGCCTCAGTACCTGGGTGGAGGAGGCGGTCAGGAAGTGAGCTTCTAGTCCTCTTCAAGTCATGGCACCAAACTGTCCAAGACAAAAACCGAGCAAGTAACAAAGTGGATTTGATTCAATCTGTTGCAATAGGGAGAGCACCCTAGATCCAAATAGTAGAGTCTCAGCAGGGTGGTTTTACCTTATACTTTTGTAGGGAGGATAGACAAGTTGTAAGTGGAGAGATTTCCAGGGGAGATTGTTTTTGCCATGAGGGGAAGTCTCAGTCAGTCAGCTGACCAGGAAATGTTGATCTTTGTATCTAGCTAGTTTCAGAAGGATAACAGTTTGGTTGATCATTCATGAGAAAAGAATGGGGAGTTAGAGAGTCTGTGTCAGGCTTTGTCCACAGGTTCAAGCAAAAGGGGAAAGGTGTGTGTTTGGCCTCGTCACAGGTAAACAATGGAGTCATCTGCAAGTCTTACAGGAGTTATGACAGAGAGTGGACAGCAAGCCTTAGCTCAGGTATATAGGGAAGAATGGCTCTTTGTGGTAAGTTGTTTCTCAAGAAGGAACTTAAACAGGTGGGGGGATTTCTTAACTCACTGTTTTCAGGGCTTAGGTGAAGTTCAGTGTTGTTGAGTGTTCTCACTTCTGTTTGAAAACTTGAGTCCAGTTCTTGTTATTGGAGAGACTGCCTGACGGCAGTCATTCCTACTGGTCCTACATGCCCATGCCACTAGCCCCATGGCATTCTTCTACCCACAGAATGACTTAGTGACAGCTGGGGGAAGGGCTTGGGGAAGACATTTGGAGATGTTGATAGTTGTTCTGCATGTGAGATGCAGGAGCTGGGTGGAGGGAGGGTGGGGATTGGCCTCAGCTGACAGTTACTTTTTTTTTCATTTTTAAAAAGTTTTTAAAAATTTTTTTGAGACAGCATCTCACTGTTGCCCAGGCTGGAGTGCAGTGGTGCAATCACAGTTCACTGCAGCCTTGACCTCCTGGGCTCAAGTGATCCTCCCACCTCAGCCTCCCGAGTAACTGGGATTAGAGGCATGTGCCACCACACCCAGATAATTTTTGTATTTTTGTAGAAAAATGGGTTTCACCATGTTTCCCAGGCTGGTCTTGAACTCCTGGGCTCAAGGAATCCACCTGCCTTGGCCTCCCAAAGTGCTGGGATTAAAGGCGGGAGCCACCGTGCCCAGCCAATAGTCAGTTAAATTGAAGGCTCTTGCAACAGTTTGGGAGAGATTTATGAGGGCATTTTCCTTTTTGAAGAAGGCTCTAGGGGTGGTCCAAAAGACAAAGATCATTACAGTTCCTCCCTGTCTTGTGCCTCGTGGGGTGGAAGGTGTTTCCTCTTCAGATGCTGAGTTCTTGCTCTCCCTCTACTGACGCAAAATCTTTGTGGCCCTTTCTAGTAGCTATCAGTCATTCCCTAGTAGTTCCTAGACCTTTCATCTGAATGGATCAGGTGCAGGAGGGACAAGACCATTTTTTAAAATTCACAGAATTCCATTATGTTCTTCCCTTTGGCCCATGTGGGTTACTGTAGGGGGACACAGTGAGCAGTGTACTGAATCAATGGTACCTATCCTTATGATCTAAGACAATGTCAGTCCAACCAGAGAATCCAGGTGGCTGAACTGGAATTAAACTTAAATCCCTTTGGTTCCCTTCTGGCTAGGCTGCCACCCAGAGGGTTACCAAACACTCTAGTCAGGGGTTGCTATTAGGGGAAAGAAAGAAGATAATACCCAGAAATATTCAAGACAGAGTCTCAGATTTTCAAAACATGTTCATATGACCCTCGACACTTTTTGTTCTGATCATTACCCAGGGAGAAGCTGAAAGAAAATGATCCCTTTCTGGGGTCAGGCATATTCATGACCAAACTGCCTTACTAAGGTTTGTGGACCAGGAGGAGGCAAGGGAGGTAGACTCTGAAGTCCTTTTGAGTCAGTTTTTGAGGAGACTTTTCCAATGCTTAATGATACCAGATGCCTGTGGACAGTAGAGAATATGGAAGTCTGTCGAATACCTTGACATCAGCCCATTGTCACATGGATTTTGCAATAAAAGGCACACCATTTTCAGGCTGCAAATAGTCCAGAAAACTGAAAATAGCCACAATTATGAGGCCAGAACTGGCTGAGCAGATTGAAACAGCACCACTTTTACCTGAGAAGACGTCAACAGTGGTGCAACCTCAGTGAAAGCTCTTGGAATGGGCTTGAGGAATGATGCCATCAATTTGCCAGGAGTGAGCAGGGCCACACCTCATGTGATGTGACCTTTCTTATCACAATGGGTAATCTTTTAGAAGGAGTCAGAAGTTTGGCATGCAGTGGTAGCTTCTGCATCAGAAACTTAAGAATCTTGTAATTTGTGCCCAGTCTGTGACAATGGATGCATTGCCATCATCAATGGATGATGGATCCAGGCAGCAGTGGCTGTAGTATGAATAGTATGGAATCAGCAGCTTGATTTCACTCAGTTTCATCAGAGAGTGGACCCTTACCATAGGCATCTATGGGGTGACCCAGACCACTCAACTAGTAGCTACAATTTGTTTCTACAGTCCATGGTTCCAAAAAGAGCTGACTGATCTCAGTCTGTAGTCTTCCAAGTGGGAGACTGAAAAGCTATGCCATTGGCAATAGCTCAAGAGTTAAGAAATATCAAAGAGAATATTGAGCAGAGTTACGACAGTGGCCTTGCATTCTGCCTGCTGAGCAGAGCACCCACATCCATTCTTAGTTCTACTGAGGTCGAACAGCCACAAGGCCCAGTGGAAGCCATCAGGTTTCAGCTTAGCCGGATCATTAGTGGATCAGGTCCAGGCTTTTAGGGGAACCTTTGTGAATTGAGGGCCCCATTAAGCCCAGCAGCCTTACTCTAGTTGGCAGAGTGAGAAATAAATTTACCCCCAAAGGGATAGTTGTCCCATTTTCATGTAAAACCGAGACGCCACTGGGGACAGGCCAGTTATAATCTTGAATATACTATTGGGCCCTTCCTACCTTGTTAGTCATCAAGTCTGAATCAGCCGACCCCAAAGTGGGAATGTCAGTCAAGCTGGAGAGTCACAAGGCCTCCACTGGTCAGGTGTTCAGTTTCGACAAGGGCCCAGTAGAAAGCTAATAGCTATCTTTCATAAGGGGTGTTGCTGGTGACTCTGTAAGGACAATGAAAAATCCAAAACCCAAAGGGCTCTTCTGGGTGGAGGTTGCCTCCCTTTGTTAGAGATCCCAATAGGCAAAATCACCAGTTACAAACACCAGTAGCTCAACAGGGTCATTTAGGCTTTGGGGACCCTGAAGGTAAGGAGCAGAGAATGTGCCACAGCTTGCTGGACAGCATCCTCCACTGCCTGTTGGGTTGGGCCCCGCTCAAAGGACATTGGTTTGCAGTTTATCCAATATAAAGGATCTAGTAGAATGTCCAAGTGAGGCACATAATGTCTGCCATACCTAAAGCATCCAGAATAGTCTCTTTTGGGGCTTCCTTTTAGGTGTGAGGTTCAAAGAGATGGAAATTTTTCCTTGACTGAAAGACGGACAGAACATTGTGAATCCATCCAGAGGTCCCAGATGCTTTACTTGATGAGCAGGCCCCTGAACTTCGTCAGAATTTACCAGCCACCTCTGATGGCAAAGGCATGCTAATACCACCGTCAGAGCCACCGAGATGGAAGCTTCTGACTTGGCAACCAAGAAGACTGATCTCTATAGTGAAAATTTTGTCCATCAGAGGGTAGAGGTGTTCACACTAAAGCCTAACCTACTCACTGGTGTTAAATGACAAGGTACTCATTTCCCCTGGGAGAGTACTGCAAACCTGTGTTGAAGGCCTTTGCCACATGCATGAAAATTGATCTTGGCCCTTGGTGTCAAGACCTGAGATTTTACCCTACTTATAAGCTAATAACTGGGCTTGCCACAGTTGCAAGTGTGCTGGCAGAAGTCACCAGATTCCTGAGTCAGTGATAAAAGACCATTACTCAGAGAAAAAGATGTAGCCAGCGTCAGCTTGGCTGCATGTTGGAGAAAAGATTAAAAATAAAATTTCCTGGCAACCCAGGAAATCCTCTCCACAAATATAGAATAGAAAGAAAAGAGTTTTACTATTGAATATGCACTAAACCACACTGCGGTGTGCATCGCAAGAAATCTGCTAATGAAATTGCAAAGACAGAAGGAAATCTCACCCTTGTATGTAGCTGGGCAGATTCATGTTCTCGAGATAAATAACTTGTCTCATGTAAGAAGAACTGATAGCACCATTTGCTGTATATTCTTTCATAATTCATCCTAAGTTTACCTGGTAATTGGAGTGGCCACCTGTGCTAGTTAATTGTCCTTACCCAAAGGCAAAAATCAAACTTCTGTCTGTGACATGCAGGTAGTTACAGACTAGAGCCAGGCACCTAGGCTAAACTCCCAGGGTGACAGGGAGATAGCACCTAGGCTAAACTCCCAGGGTGACAGGGAGATAGGATCCTTGATGTTTATATATCAAAGAGATGGCTCCTGAGCTCTTAAGAAAAACATTCTTGGTACATGCATGCGTGTGTTCATGGCAGCACTATTCACAACAGCAAAGACAAGGAATAAACCCAAATGCCCATCAACGATAGACTAGATAAAGAAAATGTGGTACGTATACACCATGGAATACTATGCAGCCATAAAAGGGACAAGATCATGTCCTTTGCAGGGACATGGATGGAACTGGAAGACATTATCCTCAGCAAACTAACACAGGAACAGAAAACGAAACACCACATATTTCCATTTATAAGTGGGAGCTGAACAGTGAGAACACATGGACACAGGGAAGGGAACAACACATACTGGAGCCCGTGGGGGTTTGGGGGAGGCTAAGAGAATCAGAATAAATAGCTAATGCATGCTGGGCTTAATACCTAGGTGATGGGTTGATAGGTGCAGCAAACCATCATGACACACATTTCCCTATGTAACAAACCTGCACATCCTGCACAGGTATGCTGGAACTTAAAATAAAAACATTCTTGGATTGTAATATAGGCAGAAGACTTGTTTAGCTTTTAAAAATTCATATACATATCAAAAGGGCAGAGGAAAGATTTACAAATACAAGTTTTTTCAGGAAATGCTCTAAGAAAAGGGAAGAGGGAGGAAGGTCTCTTTCCCTTTTGGTAATAAGGAAAATTTAAATGTTTTTTCTCCTTACGATTTCCCCTTCTTTTATAATAACACTACAGTTTTCTAATTTTCTCCATCACTCGCCATTTATACCTTTCTCTGGGCAGTTAGACATCTAAAGATCCAGCAAATCCATAGTAAAATGCAAAGCAAGCAATTATGAAAATTACCATAGGATGAATTTAAAATGTCAGTGCAACATTTGCATTGGGGGAAAATCCTTTAAGTATGTCTTACCAGTGGTGAATGGTTAAAGCACATTCTTGATTAGCAAAGTGCAAAAATTCTCATTTCCTGATATATTACTTTTACAGATTGCTGGTGTTGTCCTTATTCCTTGTTCTTTAGGATGACTGTTTAAGTATTGTTTTGTAGTTCTTTAGGAAGTCTTACCCAATCCCAGTCTAAGGAGTAGCTTTCTAGGGACCTGATATTCTAATTTTTAATTAAGAGTTTTATAACACCCAATAAATTTCTCCTGAGTTCCTGTCAATCAATAAGTAACACCACATTTACAAAACGTAGCCCTGTAGTACTTGTTCCATCTTCCCAAATAATATGTCCAAGATGCAGAACACAAAGATACCCCTAGCTATTATCGAGTATATTATTATGAGGCATTCTTTGAAGGGTACAGATTGAACTTCCAGTGTTTAATATGCTTGGCTCTAATTGTTTTAAGTCTTGAGGAAAACCCCAATCTGTGGGTCATTGCTTGCATTAGTCTAAATCAATAGTAACACCAGGCATGTCAGTCCCCATGAGTAACAGGCATCCACCTGTGTTTATCTGTCCCAGTTTATCTCTGGGACTGGAGAGAATTTGCATCCTAAATTAATCCAATGACATTAAACCTGTTTGCTTCAGTCTCTATCTGTGACTGCCAGATTTGTTTGTCTATTAAGTAGATGCTTTTTTAATATACTATTCTTCTGTCTCTTCTGGTATAGTCATAGTCTAATGCCTATCTATTTCCTTAAAGATGAACAGCCCTGTGATTCTGAACTAGTGATGGTATCTGGGACTATTTTATAACCAATTGCCTTGGACTGTGCAAATGAACCTCTGAGACCTTCGTGGTGATCTTTGGTTCCGTCATTAAATTACTCCAAATAGTTCAATTCTATACTGTTTTCCATTTCCACTCCTATTGAGCTCCCCTTGCTTTAAAATATCTTACATGATGTGATTCATCCAGTTTGTGATTGTATTATGTGTTTTTGTAGTTGTCCCAAAGTACTATGTTTATTATTCAAAGTCTCAATCTCAAAAGAGTTAGGTATATCTGTACCTGTCCCTATTCCTCCCAGGATTGTATTCTAATAAGTCTCCTTTTGCCCTTGGCTGTCCCCAAACAGGCCTGTTAATAAATTTTATATTGGGAAGGCTCAAGGGATACATGTCTAGCTGTGAAGACTGATAGCAGCCTCAGATAGTTCAAGAAAAACCATCTACCTATAATCCTGGGGGCTATTAAAATAGGTTCAGGGCATTGCCATGTTCCCAACATAGTGGCGGGGGATGGGGGGATCTCTCTTATATACATCTTGAGGAGTCTGTTGAAAGGATTCCCACCAGTATGGATGTAACTTACCATCACTGTCTTTACAACTATAGGTAGTTTTATAGAACAAAACCTCTACCATAGTAAAGGTGAGAGAATAAATCATAAGGCTTACTCCTATAGGTATTTTGATTGTCATATAGTTAACAGATTCCTTTTTTTCCTCTAAGGATCCTTCTAGTCAAACCAGTTAACAAAACATTTTTGTATCAAATTTAGGGCTTGAGTATCTGGATGCATATAAGTTACTTTAGTGTTATGAAACATTACTAGTGAAGATGGCTCTACCTTTACTCTGCCAATAATTTGACTGTTGGACTTAAAAGTCCAGATCATGTGTATTCTGAGGATATAATATGGAGTTCATCAGGAAAAACAGGACATGGCACGGGCACAGGATATGGTCTGTGTAATTGTGGAGACCATTACTGGGAGTACAAAAAAAAAAAGCAGCATAACAAATCACAGATTTGTTTTCTAGTAAAATGAGATTCTTAAGTAATAAAAATAAGCCTATTAAGAACAGGAGAGCAAGGCAGTCTCTGAGGATAGTAGTAATACATTTTCCAGAATATCTCTTTTCAGTCGAATCTCAATACCAGTGTAAGTTAGTTTGGAAAACTTAAGTTTCAAGTCTTTTGTCAGTGCTGGCTTCACAAGGAAAGCATGGATCCAACTGTATTTTTCGTTTTTTTGTTTGTTTGTTTTGTTTTGTTTTGTTTTCCCTTTTTTTGAGATGGAGTCTCTCTGTTGCCCAGGCTGAAATGCAGTGGTGCGATCTCAGCTCACTGCAACCTCCGCTTCCTGGGTTCAAGTGATTCTTGTGCTTCAGCCTCCTGAGTAGCTGGAATTATGGATGTGCACCACTGCACCCGGCTAATTTTTGTATTTTTAGTAGAGACAGGGTTTTGTCATGTTGTCCAGGCTGGTCTGAAACTCCTGGACTCAAGTGATTGCCTGCCTCGGCCTCCCAAAGTGCTGGGATTACAAGACTGAGCCACCACACCTGGCCCAACTGCATTTTTCTTTTACTTTGATAGCAGAGTGGGTGATCAGCAGCACCCCCAGGAACACTTTCATGTAGATGAAATCTCCTAGTTGAAAAAGGTGGAAGACTTCTTCTAGCAGGTCCATCCAGATCTTTATGACTTTATATCTTAGGGTTCCTAAGGAAGAGAGGAACTCTTCTAAATATTGAATATGATTATAAGAAGATTCAATTAAGTTAGGACATGGTCTCAGACCCACATCATAGGTCTGCCAAACATAAGTTCAAAGGGAGTGATACCATGCTTGCTAGCAGGAGTTGCTCTAATTTTTAACAAGGCTAGTGGTAAAGCCATTGGCCATTTTAATTCAGAAAGTCAGTGACTCTTGGCCAATGAGTTTTTTTAGACTTTGATTCATTTGCTCCACTTGTCCAGAGGACTGAAAATGATTGATAGAGCATATAATAGTTTATAGGATTCTGCAAACATTTGCATAATTCCTGAATAACAGAAAATAAGAGGTCTTACTCTGATTCAATCTGCTTTTGTATCCCCAAAGTGAGAATTATGTTTATTAAGGAAAACTTTACCACTGCCTGAGCAATGACTTTTGAAGAGGGCAAAACTTCAGGGCATTCATACACACCATAACTAGACAAACGTCTCTTACCTTCTGCGGGCATTGATTCTATGAAATCCAGCTGCCACCAGGCTCCTGGTATGTTGATTGGGGAAAACTTCCTGTGCTTATGCTGGGAGTGGTCTGTGAAGACTTTTGCTGACAAATAGCACATCTCTTTACTATGTTTTGAATAAATTCATCTTTTTGGTAGGCATAGTGAGAATCTGATACCTTTAAAATCCATCTTTTATGTAGCTGATTTTGTTGCTGACACAATACTAACCAAGTAAATAAAGATCAAGGAGTAGGAATTATATTGTTAGCCAATTCCCATAGTACAGCCCTTTCCTTAATCCATTTGCCCATTTTCTTTTGGAATGCATATTTTTGAAAATAAATGAAAGCTTCTTGTATTAGAATTGGGGCTTCTGAGCTGGGTGTCAGCCGTGTGTTAACCGTAGTTTTTACAGCTCTATCAGCAGAATTACTGCCTTTAGAAATTTTGTTTTTCTGCACTATGTGGTCTCTACAGTGGATTATTGCTATCTTACTCAGCAGTTGTGAAGCCTCTCATAACTCAGATATTAATTTTCCATGAGATATTTTAGTTCCCATGAAGTCAAGAATCCCCCATTTTTTCAAATTTCCCCTATTATATGACAGACACCAAACACATGTTTATTGTCAGTATATAGATTCACTTTAAGTCCTGAACCAAGAGTTGTAGATCCCTAGTAGCTGCTATTAGCTTGGCTGCTTGTGCTGATTTAATTCCAGGCAAAACATAAGCGTTCCAGATTTCCTGAGCAGTCACCACAGCATAAGAACCCTGAAGGTGGCCCTTCTCATCCCAGGTATATGCCCCTCAGTAAACCTTATCAAATATGCATTTCGAATGGGAATATCAGAAAAATCAGGTTGCTGCCTAGTATCTTCTATTACTGTTGTACACTCATGATCATCTATTTGACCAGGATCTGGTAAAAGAGTAGCTGGTTTTTGAAGATTGCATCTTCCAAGCACAAGATTAGGATTGGGTAATAATGCTGATCCATAATTAATCAGATAGTGCACCAATAAATGCTGGGTCTTATGCACTTGTAAGATAGTTGTCATAGCATGAAGGGTATGCAGAAGAGTCAGGTGACCCAAGGTAAGGGTTTGAGCCTTTTCACTAAGTGTGGCAGCTGTTGCTACTGCTTGGGGGCATCCAGACATTCCCAACAGCATCCAGAAGAACTGGGAAATGAGCTGTCGGTCTATAGCCTAACCCTGCCTTGTGAGTTAAAATTCTACTAGCAGCACTTTTATTTTCATGATAAAACAAGTGGAAAGGTTTTAAAAATTTTGGAATCCCCAAAGCTAGGGGAGAGACCATAGCCAATCTTAGTTATTCAAAAGCCTCTTCGGATTCTAGGGACCAAATCAGAACATTTGGAGAGTTACCATGCAGTTGCTCCATCCGAGGTTTTCTGCTCTTTGCAGAAGCTGGAATCCCCTGTTCTATAGTCCCCTAGCAGTTCCCAAAATGGTCTCAGTTGTTTTATTGTAGTAGGCCCTTTCATCTGCAAAATTGCAGCCTTTACCTGACAACAGATTCCCTAAATATTTCACTTCAGTTTGGTAGTATTGGAGTTTGTTTAGTGAGGCCATATGTCCCAGCCAAGCAAGGAATTGTAACAAAGCCAAAGTATCGGTTTTGTATTGTTCTTCAGTTTTAGAGGCTACCAGCAAATAATCTACATATTGAATAATTACAGATCCCTCCAGTGAGATAGATTTCCCTAAGTTTTCCTGTGAGTGGCTCGAGAAAAAGAGTAGGAGAGTCCGGAAACCCTTGAGAGACCATTTGCCATAAATATTGAACTTCATCATAAGTAAAACCAAACTAGAATTTAGACTCATTAGCTAGAGGAACAGAAAAAAATGCAGAACACAGATAAACTACACAGGAAAAATTTTCAATGGCACTGAAGTCGGAGTAGTTGCAGGGTTAGGAACTAATGGGGTTAATGGAGCAACAAATGTATTTACTTCCCTAAGGTCTTGTATAAATCTATATAGTGGTTGTCCGTCTTCATCAAATGTACCTTTCTTGACTAGAAGTATGGGACTATTACAGGGTGAGTGCCCTTTTAAAATTATTCCTGGTTTTTCTAATTCTTTTATACATGGTTTTATTCCTTCTGATTGAGCTCTCAACAAAGGTTATTGTGTTATACATGGCCATAGCTTATCTTTTTGGTGAGCTATTTTTATTGATTTTATATCTTGAATTAAACCAGTATCATTATTCTGTGGGGCCCATTGATTTGTTTCAGTTTGGGGTAGTTTTCCAGCACAGTGTGAGACTGCTACCCTCTGCCATCCCCTTTTCTTTCTAAAGGCACCTAGTAACCAGATCAGGTGCCTTTTCCTCTAGGCATCTCCACAAGCACTCCATCTGGAGCAGAGAATATGGTAGCCTTTATTTTGCACAGCAAATCAACAAGAAGTCTTTCTTCAACAGCTTTACAGGAGGATCAGGAGAAAGTAAGAAAGCATGTTCGTTATCAGAGGACCTATCTTTATGGGAACTGTGGAGGGAAAGAAACAAGTAGAAGGCTGACCTGAAATGTCAACAGCCTGTATTAACCTGTCACCAGATGGCAAGTGAGAAATTTGAGGCAGTTGCAGAATAAGTAGCACCAGTATCTACCAGAAAAGGCAAGCATAGGTTAGCCTGAGGGAAAGTTATTGAAACTTGCCATTCACTAGTTTCCACCCCTGAAACTCCCTCAATCTGCCAGTTTTGAGCCAATTACCAGTTGTTCCTTAGTGGAGGGTTTTCTCCAGGGCTTTCCTGTTGTCTCTCTGTTTCTGCAATTTCTGCATCCTCTGGGGTCTCTACAATCCCTCTTCCAATGTCCTGGCTTCTTACTCTAAAGACAGTTTTCTCATTGTCCTTGGCTCCCTTTATATATTGTCCAGGGTAGCGTGATTCCTTTGGAAAATAGTTGTAACTGAACAGTTAACACAGTGGAATTTGTTTGTTTTTTGTTTGTTTGTTTTGTTTTGTTTTGACACAGAGTCTTGCTGTGTCACCCAGGCTGGAGTGCAGCAGCACTCTCGGCTCACTGCAACCTCCACCTCCTGGGTACAAGTGATTCTCCTGCCTTGGCTTCCAGAGTAGCTGGGACTACAGGCATGTGCCACCATGCCTGGCTAATTTTTGTATTTTTAGTATAGACAGGGTGTTGCCATGTTGCTCAGGCTCATCTTGAACTCCTTGGCCTCAAGCAATCTGCCCATCTCAGCCTCCCAAAGTGCTGGGATTACAGGTGCGAGCCACCATGCCTGGCCTCACAGTGGGTTTTAATTGCTTCTCTTCTTCGTCTTTCTCTAACTTGTCCCAAAACTAAGTAGCTGCTGCTAAGATTTGAGTAATAATCTGTCCTTGGCTGAGACAAAGGCAGACAGGACCAGAGAGTGGTTTTGATCTGTCCCTGGATTTGCACTGGTAAGTTTTGAGAAAGCCTCAACAAACTGCTGAGAGAAATCAACAAGGAACACACTCATCTTCTAGGTTCACTGCTGTAATTTCTGCCAGCTCACTTTTAGCAGAAAGGGGTTCAAGTATGGGCATTAGCAACCCTTTTTAATGGATCCCTAAAGCCCTTGTTCTTCCATGGCCATGGGGGATGGCAGATAGTAGCAGTCTTTTGGTCACTATTCCTCCTATTATGACAGGTCATCTTCCAATCCCTAACATGCCTGTTCCATCAAATAAGCACAGCCTGCTGGTTGCAGAATTCCATGCAGGAGCCAGGGTACATCCCCATATTCAGGGTTGTAAACTGGAAACACACAGCCAAGTTCTTGTGCAAACTTCTGTAGCTCTTGCCTGGGCACAGGAAAAGAAGTCCTTGTGTGAGTAATACTGGCTGAGTTGAAGGCATATAGATTCTTACCATTTCAGGTTCCCCTTGTGTAGGTCTGGGGTAGCTTTGTAATGGCATCAGCCTTATTGGTGATGCAGATAGGAAGGGCTGCTGTTCTCTCATTGAGTCAAGAAAGATGTAGAATTAGCACTTGGGATTCCTTTTCCATATTGGTATGTATCAGCCTAACACACCTTTTTTGTTTGTCTTTTCCAAGTAGCTACTGCAACTGCTGTCCATCTTGTCACCTGCACAGGGGGACACAGTCTTGTATCTCAGTTATTCCCTGATGCTGTTGCTTTATTACCTCTGCTTCCCTAGCTATGTGGTATGTGGATAATAAAGGACTGTTGGAGGTGCAATCTAGGCTAAGCATGAAATGGAATCAGGGCACACAAACCTCACACAGGGCAGATAATTCATTACTGGTGAAAACAGTTGGGCTTTTGTCCCTCTTTGCAGGGAAACCCCCTAAGGGAACCACCCATCTCAAAGATTATGGCTTTCTTCTTACCAGGAGTCAATTTGAGGCCACGGGGGTGGGGGCGGGTAGAGATAAAGAGGTCAATGCAAGGAGAACAGTGAATGGGGACAGCAGAGCAAGGAGGAGCAGGAGGGTTTGGTGAAAGAGAAAGTACCTTTCATTCTCCCATTTGCTCTTCTGTTTTCCTCAATCCTTCAAATAATTTTTAACTTTCTTCTTAGAATGACATTCATCCCATAAACATGAGTAATGCATTTGCTTGCAGTGAGGTCCTTCTGAGAATCACCACAAATAAGTTAATTCACCCAAATAAAAGGAATCATCCTCAGGTCACACTATAAGACTGGATTCTCATTCCAATGGATTTCATTCCAAATGTTATGTACAGATATGTTAGCCCTTTAAGAGAAAGCCCTGCAGGCTTTCCCATATTTTTCTACCATCAAAACTAGTGGTGATCCTGATGGAGTTGTAGGTTCTGCATTACACATGCTTCTCAATCATAAAATCTGGAATTTGGAAAAGATGATTTGTCTGGCTAGTATTTGAAAATAGCACAGAGCTAGAAGGGAGACATTTTATAATTCACCTTCAGCTGGTCTGCTCAATTCAGGAACTTGCAGGCCATCCCATCCTCATCAGCCGATTGCTAGGGGAAAATTAAAAGTAAAATCTGGCAACCCAGGAAATCCTGACTACAAATGTAGGGAAGAAAGAAAACAGTTTTATTATTGAATAAGCATTAAGCCCACTGATTTGCATCACAGGCAATCTGCTAATGAGATTGCAAAGGTAGCAGGAAATCTCACCCTTTTATATAGCCAAGCAGATACAATCCGTTACATACGTGTTCTCAGGATAAACGATAACTCATCCTCACGTGAGATGAGTTGACAGCACCATTTGTTATACATTCTTTTATGGTTCATTCTGTTTACCTGGTAATTGGAGTGGCCACATATGCTAGTTAATTGCCTTTATACAAAGGCAAAAGTCAAACTTCTGTCTCTGCGATAAGCAGGTAGTTACAGCTTAGAGCCTAGTGCCTAGGCTAAACTCCAGGGTTACAGGGAGATAGGAGATAGGATTCTTGATACCGGTATTCAAAGAGATGGCTCATAAGCTCTTAAGAAAAACATTCCTGCATTGTAATGCTGACAAAAAACTTATTTAGCTTTTAAAAAGACTTATGTACATATTGAAGAGAATATAAATCTTCTCAAGGAAATGCTCTAGAAAAGGGAAGAAGAGAAAAGGCATTTTTCCCTCTTGGCAACAGTGAAAATTCAACTTTTTTAACCTTATAGGCTAGGGGTTCTCCAAATCCCAATTCCCACAGGGGTGGCTCAGATTGTCCTTGATGAGTGCCTGCACATGCAGTGAGTGAGGTGCACTACAGGAAATGAACAAGCCCAGGGAACCTGCTACTGAACAGCCACCTGTAAGCAAGGCTCAAACTTGCGTGATGCAGATATAAGCCTGAGACGTGTCCAGGTCAAGAGCAGTCCAGGCCTTGCTGTCTAGTCATACCCAGCAAGATGTGTAGGAGCACAAGAGACCCATGGAAGTGTCTTCCAACTCCAGTGGGGTGGAAAAGAAAGCATAGGCAATGTCCAACACAGTGTCCCAAGTGTCATTTGCTTGTGCAGTGTATTCAGTTATAGTCACTATGTTTGAAACAGCCAGGACTATGGGAGCAACAACTGAATTCAGTTGGCAGGAATCCCGTCAGCCTCCAGCTCCTGCTAATCTTTTTCACTGGCCATATAGGGCTGTTGTATTGACATCTTATATATCTCACGATACCTGCTGCCTTTCTGTCCTTAATTGAAGCTGTGATTGCTCTTTGTCCTGCAGGGATTCTTTTTTTTATGAATATTTATTGAAATTTTTATATGTGCCAGATGGTAAAATTTGGCTCTCATGCTACTTTATTTTAGAAAACTTATCAATTCAATGAATATCTATTGAACATCTTCTGTGTAACAGACGTGATTCTAGGTGCTGAAAAACAGCAGAGAATGAAACAGACAAAAATCTCTTCCTTCACTGAGTGTGCATTATAATGGGGGAGACAATTAACAAGCAAGCAAAATACAAATTAATATTAGATAGTAACAACTGCTAAGGAGAAAAAATAGGGAGTGGGGAATACAAAATGTCCTAGGGAAAGGTTATTACAGTTAGAGAGAGTGGCCAGAGAAGGTCTAGTTGAGAAGTTGACATTTAGATAAAAACTGGAGAGAAGTGAAGGGAAGAAGGTTCCCTGCAAGGGAACCAATGCAGAGACCCTCTGAAGTTGGGGCAAGCCAAGTGGTCCCAGATACATCAAGGAAACCGTGATTGGCACAGAGTAAGCAAGGAGAGGAAAGGGGATGAGTCAGAGAGGTACTGGGGGCCCTGTCTTGAGGGCTTTATACATAATGAGGACTTTGTCTTTTGCTCAGAGTAAGATAAGATTTTTTTTTTAATTTTATTATTATTATACTTTAAGTTTTAGGGTACATGTGCACAACGTGCAGGTTTGTTACATATGTATACTTGTGCCATGTTGGTGTGCTGCACCCATTAACTCGTCATTTACCATTACGTATCTCTCCTAATGCTATCCCTCCCCCCACCCCCCACCCTAAAACAGTCCCCGGAGTGTGATGTTCCCCTTCCTGTGTCCATGTGTTCTTATTGTTCAATTCCCACCTATGAGTGAGAACATAAGGTGTTTGCTTTTTTGTCCTTGCCATAGTTTGCTGAGAATGATGGTTTCCAGTTTCATCCATGGCCCTACAAAGGGCATGAACTCATCATTTTTTATGGCTGCATAGTATTCCATGGTGTATATGTGCCACATTTTCTTAATCCAGTCTATCGTTGTTGAACATTTGGGTTGGTTCCAAGTCTTTGCTATTGTGAATAGTGCCCCAATAAACATACGTGTGCATGTGTCTTTATAGAAGCATGATTTATAATCCTTTGGGTATATACCCAGTAATGGGATGGCTGGGTCAAATGGTATTTCTAGTTCTAGATCCCTGAGGAATTGCCACACTGACTTCCACAATGGTTGAACTAGTTTACAGTCCCACCAACAGTGTAAAAGTGTTCCTATTTCTCCACATCCTCTCCAGCACCTGTTATTTCCTGACTTTTTAATGATTGCCATTCTAACTGGTGTGAGATGGTATCTCATTGTGGTTTTGATTTGCATTTCTCTGATGGCCAATGATGATGAGCATTTTTTCATGTGTTTTTTGGCTGCATAAATGTCTTCTTTTGAGAAGTGTCTGTTCATATCCTTTGCCCACTTTTTGATGGGGTTGTTTTTTTCTTGTGAATTTGTTCGAGTTCATTGTAGATTCTGGATATTAGCCCTTTGTCAGATGAGTAGGTTGCGAAAATCTTCTCCCATTCTGTAGGTTCCCTGTTCACTCTGATGGTAGTTTCTTTTGCTGTGCAGAAGCTCTTTAGTTTACTTAGATCCCATTTGTCAATTTTGGCTTTTGTTGCCATTGCTTTTGGTGTTTTAGACATGAAGTCCTTCCTCATGCCTATGTCCTGAATGGTATTGCCTAGGTTTTCTTCTAGGGTTTTTATGGTTTTAGGTCTAACATTTAAGTCTTTAGTCCATCTTGAAGTAATTTTTGTATAAGGTGTAAGGAAGGGTTCCAGTTTCAGCTTTCTACATATGGGTAGCCAGTTTTCCCAGCACCATTTATTAAATAGGGAATCCTTTCCCCATTTCTTGTTTTTGTCAGGTTTGTCAAAGATCAGATGGTTGTAGATATGCAGCACTATTTCTGAGGGCTCTGTTGTGTTCCATTGATCTATATCTCTGTTTTGGTACCAGTACCATGCTGTTTTGGTTACTGTAGCCTTGTAGTATAGTTTGAAGTCAGGTAGCATGATGCCTCCGGCTTTGTTCTTTTGGCTTAGGATTGACTTGGTGATGCGGGCTCTTTTTTGGTTCCATATGAACTTTAAAGTAGTTTTTTCCAATTCTGTGAAGAAAGTCATTGGTAGCTTGATGGGGATGGCATTGAATCTATAAATTACCTTGGGCAGTATGGCCATTTTCATGATATTGATTCTTCCTACCCATGAGCATGGAATGTTTTTCCATTTGTTTGTATCCTCTTTTATTTCATTGAGCAGTGGTTTGTAGTTCTCCTTGAAGAGGTCCTTCACAACCCTTGTAAGTTGGATTCCTAGGTGTTTTATTCTCTTTGAAGCAATTGTGAATGGGAGTTCACTCATGATTTGGCTCTCTGTTTGTCTGTTATTGGTGTATAAGAATGCTTGTGATTTTTGTACATTGATTTTATATCCTGAGACTTTGCTGAAGTTGCTTATCAGCTTAAGGAGATTTTGGGCTGAGACAGTGGGGTTATCTAGATACATAATCATGTCATCTGAAAACAGGGACAATTTGACTTCCTCTTTTCCTAATTGAATACCCTTTATTTCCTTCTCCTGCCTGATTGCCCTGGCCAGAACTTCCAACACTATGTTGAATAAGAGTGGTGAGAGAGGGCATCCCTGTCTTGTGCCAGTTTTCAAAGGGAGTGCTTCCAGTTTTTGCCCATTCAGTATGATATTGGCTGTGGCTTTGTCATAGACAGCTCTTATTATTTTGAGATACGTCCCATCAATACCTAATTTGTTGAGAGTTTTTAGCATGAAGAGTTGTTGAATTTTGTCAAAGGCCTTTTCTGCATCTATTGAGATAATCATGTGGTTTTTGTCTTTGGTTCTGTTTATATGCTGGATTACATTTATTGATTTGTGTATGTTGAACCAGCCTTGCAACCCAGGGATGAAGCCCACTTGATCTTGGTGGATAAGCTTTTTGATGTGCTGCTGGATTCGGTTTGCCAGTATTTGATTGAGGATTTTTGCATCAATGTTCATCAAGGATATTGGTCTAAAATTCTCCTTTTTGGTTGTGTCTCTGCCAGGCTTTGGTATCAGGATGATGCTGGCCTCATAGAATGAGTTAGGGAGGATTCCCTCTTTTTCTATTGATTGGAATAGTTTCAGAAGGAATGGTACCGGCTCCTCCTTGTACCTCTGGTAGAATTCGGCTGTGAATCCACCTGGTCCTGGACTTTTTTTGGTTGGTAAGCTATTGATTATTGCCACAATTTCAGAGCCTGTTATTGGTCTATTCAGAGATTCAACTTCTTCCTGGTTTAGTCTTGGGAGGGTGTATGTGTCCAGGAATTTATCCATTCCTTCTAGATTTTCTAGTTTATTTGCGTGGAGGTGTTTGTAGTATTCTCTGATGGTAGTTTGTATTTCTGTGGGATCGGTGGTGATATCCCCTTTATCATTTTTTATTGCATCTATTTGATTCTTCTCTCTTTTCTTCTTTATTAGTCTTGCTAGCGGTCTATCAATTTTGTTGATCTTTTCAAAAAACCAACTCCTGGATTCATTAATTTTTTGAAGGGTTTTTTGTGTCTCTATTTCCTTCAGTTCTGCTCTGATTTTAGTTATTTCTTGCCTTCTGCTAGCTTTTGAATGTGTTTGCTCTTGCTTTTCTAGTTCTTTTAATTGTGATGTTAGGGTGTCAATTTTGGATCTTTCCTGCTTTCTCTTGTGGGCATTTAGTGCTATAAGTTTCCCTCTACACACTGCTTTGAATGTGTCCCAGAGATTCTGGTATGTTGTGTCTTTGTTCTCGTTGGTTTCAAAGAACATCTTTATTTCTGCCTTCATTTCGTTATGTACCCAGTAGTCATTCAGGAGCAGGTTGTTCGGTTTCCATGTAGTTGAGCAGTTTTGAGTGAGTTTCTTAATCCTGAGTTCTAGTTTGATTGCACTGTGGTCTGAGAGACAGTTTGTTATAATTTCTGTTCTTTTACATTTGCTGAGGAGAGCTTTACTTCCAACTATGTGGTCAATTTTGGAATAGGTGTGGTGTGGTGCTGAAAATAAATGTATATTCTGTTGATTTGGGGTGGAGAGTTCTGTAGATGTCTATTAGGTCTGCTTGGTGCAGAGCTGAATTCAATTCCTGGGTATCCTTGTTAACTTTCTGTCTCGTTGATCTATCTAATGTTGACAGTGGGGTGTTAAAGTCTCCCATTATTATTGTGTGGGAGTCTAAGTCTCTTTGTAGGTCACTAAGGACTTGCTTTATGAATCTGGGTGCTCCTGTATTGGGTGCATATATATTTAGGATAGTTAGTTCTTCTTGTTGAATTGATCCCTTTACCATTATGTAATGGCCTTCTTTGTCTCTTTTGATCTTTGTTGGTTTAAAGTCTGTTTTATCAGAGACTAGGATTGCAACCCCTGCCTTTTTTTGTTTTCCATTTGCTTGGTAGATCTTCCTCCATCCCTTTATTTTGAGTCTATGCGTGTCTCTGCATGTGAGATGGGTTTCCTGAATACAGCACACTGATGGGTCTTGACTCTTTTTCCAATTTGCCAGTCTGTGTCTTTTAATTGGAGCATTTAGCCCATTTACATTTAAAGTTAATATTGTTAGGTGTGAATTTGGTCCTGTCATTATGATGTTAGCTAGGTATTTTGCTCGTTAGTTGATGCAGTTTCTTCCTAGCCTTGATGGTCATTACATTTTGGCATGTTTTTGCAGTGGCTGGTACCGGTTGTTCCTTTCCATGTTTAGTGCTTCCTTCAGGAGCTCTTTTAGGGCAGGCCTGGTGGTGACAAAATCTCTCAGCATTTGCTTGTCTGTAAAGTATTTTATTTCTCCTTCACTTATGAAGCTTAGTTTGGCTGGATATGAAATTCTGGGTTGAAAATTCTTTTCTTTAAGAATGTTGAATATTGGCCCTCACTCTCTTCTGGCTTCTAGAGTTTCTGCTGAGAGATCAGCTGTTAGTCTGATGGGCTTCCCTTTGTGGGTAACCCGACCTTTCTCTCTGGCTGCCCTTAACATTTTTTCCTTCATTTCAACTTTGGTGAATCTGACAATTATGTGTTGTGGAGTTGCTCTTCTCGAGGAGTAGCTTTGTGACGTCCTCTGTATTTCCTGAATCCGAATGTTGGCCTGCCTTGCTAGATTGGGGAAGTTCTCCTGTATAATATCCTGCAGAGTGCTTTCCAACTTGGTTCCATTCTCCCCGTCACTTTCAGGTACACCAATCAGACATAGATTTGGTCTTTTCACATAGTCCCATATTTCTTGGAGGCTTTGTTCGTTTCTTTTTATTTTTTTTCTCTAAACTTCCCTTCTCGCTTCATTTCATTCATTTCGTCTTCCATCACTGATACCCTTTCTTCCAGTTGATCACATTGGCTCCTGAGGCTTCTGCATTCTTCACGTAGTTCTCGAGCCTTGGCTTTCAGCTCCATCAGCTCCTTTAAGGACTTCTCTGCACTGGTTATTCTAGTTATCCATTCGTCTAATTTTTTTTCAAAGTTTTTAACTTCTTTGCCTTTGGTTTGAATTTCCTCCTGTAGCTCAGAATAGTTTGATTGTCTGAAGCCTTCTTCTCTCAACTCGTCAAAGTCATTCTCCGTCCAGCTTTGTTCCATTGCTGGTGAGGAGCTGCGTTCCTTTGGAGGAGGAGAGGCACTCTGCTTTTTAGAGTTTTCAGTTTTTCTGCTCTGTTTTTTCCCCATCTTTGTGATTTTATCTACTTTTGGTCTTTGATGATGGTGACGTACAGATGCGTTTTTGGTGTGGATGTCCTTTCTGTTTGTTAGTTTTCCTTCTAACAGACAGGACCCTCAGCTGCAGGTCTGTTGGAGTTTGCTAGAGGTCCACTCCAGACCCTGCTTGCCTGGGTATCAGCAGCGGTGGCTGTAGAACAGCGGATTTTGGTGTACCGCAAATGCTGCTGCCTGATCATTCCTCTGGAAGTTTTGTCTCAGAGGAGTACCCGGCCGTGTGAGGTGTCAGTCTGTCCCTACTTGGGGGTGCCTCCCAGTTAGGCTGCTCGGGGGTCAGGGACTCACTTGAGGAGGCAGTCTCCCTGTTCTCAGATCTCCAGCTGCGTGCTGGGAGAACCACTACTCTCTTCAACGCTGTCAGACAGGGACATTTAAGTCTGCAGAGGTTACTGCTGTCTTTTTGTTTGTCTGTGCCCTGCCCCCCAGAGGTGGAGCCTACAGGGGCAGGCAGGCCTCCTTGAGCCGTGGTGGGCTCCACCCAGTTTGAGCTTCCTGGCTGCTTTGTTTACCTAATCAAGCCTGGGCAATGGCAGGCACCCCTCCCTCAGCCTCACTGCCGCCTTGCAGTTTGATCTCAGACTGCTGTGCTAGCTGTCAGCGAGACTCCGTGGGCATAGGACCCTCCAAGCCAGGTGCGGGATATAATCTCCTGGTGTGCCGTTTTTTAAGCCCGTTGGCAGTATTAGGGTGGGAGTGACCCGATTTTCCAGGTGCTGTCTGTCACCCCTTTCTTTGACTAGGAAAGGGAACTCCCTGACCCCTTGCGCTTCCCGAGTGAGGCAATGCCTTGCCTGCTTCAGCTCGTGCATGGTACGCTGCACCCACTGTCCTGCACCCACTGTCTGGCACTCCCTAGTGAGATGAACCCGGTACCTCAGATGGAAATGCAGAAATCACCCGTCTTCTGCATCGCTCATGCTGGAAGCTGTAGACCGGAGCTGTTCCTATTCGGCCATCTTGGCTCCACCCCACCTCCAGTGATTCTCTCTCTCCTTTTTGTTGGACCACCTGGGAGAGGAAGGGAGATGGTTTGGGGAGTGGCTTGCATGTCTCACTACCATGTGTCTACATATGGGAGTCCCTGAACAGGAGAATCCCTTTTGGACTGGATGAGCATTCACAGCGCAAGCATGTATAACATCATGCCAGTGATACACTCAACCATGGAAGCCCCAGTAACCATACACTGAATTGGCCCAAAGGGCCCTATCCACAAGGTCACTTTAGTTTACCTTCCTCAGTAATCCCTGCCTAAACCCCATCAGTTGAATTTAGGTGCACCCTCCACACCTTGAGATCAGATAGGATGGTCCCTTGGGCGACTGTATCCAACCAAGCCTTAGAAGTCCGAGTCCCTCCCTTCCCTGAAGTTCTCCAGCACACTCAGAGGGGCGTGTATGGTGGCCTTTGGTCCCTCTTGGAAAAAGGGAGGCCTCTGTCCCCTCTCTAATCATTTCTTAAAAACAGCTGATTTCAGGGTAGAAGGGGACAGAGGGACCAAGCATGTAGTGAGAGAACGTGGTGCCATGCCAGTAAGCAAGTCTTCCCATTTACTTTCAGTTTCAAGCAATGCAGCAGCTGCTCAGGACTCAAACTAGTGAACCTCTCATGTTTTTAGTATGCCCAGAACTCTGTATTGGGTGGCGAGGACAGCCTTACTGACACCATCTGTTTCGACTTTGGGGATGCCTCAGTTCTACGGCCATGGCCACATTGGTTTCTGGTCATGCCTACTGGTGAACTCAGGCTTTACTAGCACAGTAGCAACTTCTTATTTTTAAGATGTCCACTTTAAGCTGGCACATTTGCTGCCCATTTTCCTGATAGCATACCTTAAGTTGTTGCTTAGTTTTAAACATAAAAAAGAGGGGAGTTTTCCAGGACAGTGTGAGCTGACCTAAAAAACATCTTGAATTCTTTGGGTCAGTTTCTCATTTCCTAGCATTATAGATCCAATACGGGGCAGTAAGAGCCCAATGCTAGTCAATGCCTCATCTGTGATTTCCCACAAGAGTTCGTCTCAGGCAGCTTACCAAGAGGGCTAACTATAGGCCTAATGACAGCAGCCAGGATCTACTGCAAAAAACCTCTGAGACCTTTTCCTGTTGCTTCTGAAGGGCTCTAAGGTTGGCATGATAGACCATAGGAGGGGCCGAGCTGTGAACATCCCAGCTGTTGCCATTCTTCCTTAACAAACTTTACATCCCCTCCTGCGTGTCGTGCAACCAGAGCAGCCAATGTTCTGACCATTTTCCTGGTTTCTGTGCCTACCAGTCATGAATTTTCCTCTTTTTGTCTTGAGTGTAGATGCTCTTTTCTGTAACTATTGTCTACAAAGCGGTTGGGAACTGCACCTCCTCCCCTCCCACCAATGATTCTCAATACTGGTTGTTACTAAGGGTAGAAGGGGACAGAGGAACCAGGCATGGAGTGAGAGGGCACGGTGCCATGCCAGTAAGCAAGTCTTCCCATTTACTTTCAGTTTCAAGCAATGCAGCAGCTGCTCAGGACTCAACCTAGTGAACCTCTCATGTTTTCAGTATGCCCAGACCTCTGTATCAGGCAGCATTCCCCTCAATGACATCCCCCCATTGGGGGGAACCTGAGACTGACTATCAGATTGGTGAGGAAGTCCCCCACCTGGATGAGAGTTTGGAATAACTAGGAGACTCTTTAAACCTACTTCCTGGCACTTAGTGTGTAATAATTTCTCCAGTTCCTCCTCATTGACAGCAATAAAGTGGAGGACCATTTATTGCACAGTTGACCATACAATTTAGTCAACATATTCACTGTTGATTCACCTTAAATTCTCTTAATTGCCCTATATATTAGTTTTCTATCACTGCTGTAACAAATTGCCACGAACTTGGTGGCTTAAAATAACAGAAGTTTGTTATCCTATAGTTCTGTAGTTCAGAAGTCCAAAATGATTCTCACTGGTCTAAATTAATCAAGATGGCAAGGCTGATTCCTTCCTCAAGGCTCTAAGGAAAATTCCATTTCTTTGCCCTTTCCAGCCTCTAGAGGCCGCCCATATTCCTTGGCTTGTGGCTGCTTCCTCTATCTTCAAAGCCAGCAACAGTGAGTCCAGTTCTTCTCACATTGGGTCACTCTAACCTTCTCTTCTTCCTCAGTCTTCTTCTTTTAAGGATATATATGTGTGTATATATACACACCCATGTGGCCAGCATACAAATTAAAATATAGAAAGTTCCCTCTTGACCAGTCAGTATTCTCCCCTTGAGGCAACAACCATTGTTAAGGTTTTAAATCCCTGTAGATTAAAATTCTTGATTGTCCTGTCTTTGTAATGGAATCAAACCATCTGTGTCTGACTTCAGTGTTTGGCTTCTGTTTGTAAAATAGCATAATGCTTTTGAGATTTTTCCAGGTTGTTGTGTCTATCCGTGGATTTTTCCTTTTTTGTTGCTGAGTATTCCATTGTATGAAGACACCACAATTTGTGTAGACATTCATGTGTTGACGAACATTTAGAATGTGTCTAGTTTCTGATTATCATGAATCAAGCCTGCTATGGGCATTCTTATAGAAGTTTTCTGAGGATGTATGTTTTCATTTCTTTTTAGTAACTACTAAGAAATGGAATTGCTAAATTATATGGTAGGTATATGTTTAACTTTATTAGAAACTGTCAAACAAGTTCTGGCACAGTGGCTCAGGCCTGTAATCCCAATACTTTGGGAGGCTGAGGTGGGCGGATCACTTGAGGCCAGGAGTTCAAAACCAGCCTGGCCAACATGGCGAAACTCTGTCTCTACTAAAAATACAAAAATTAGCCGGGTGTGGTGGCACACGCCTGTAATCCCAGCTACTAGGGAGGCTGAGGCATGAGAATCCCTTGAACCTGGGAGGCAGAGGTTGCAGTGAGCCAAGATCACACCACTGCCTCCAGCCTGGGTGACAGAGCAAGACTCTGTCTCAAAAAAAAAAAAAAAAAAAAAAAAGAAATTGTCAAACAAGTTTCCAAAGTGATGGCTTGGTTTTACATTCCTACCAGCAATTTTTGAGTTTCTTTTTAATTTTAGCTTTTCTAGTGAGTGTCTAGTGCTTTCTCAATGTAGCTTAAATTGCATTTCCCTTACAACTAATGATGGTGAACATCTTTTCATGTGCTTTATTGGCCATTTGTATATCTTTTTTGTGTCTGCTCAAGTATTTTGCTCATTAAAAAAAATTGGGCCGTGTGTCTTTTTCTTACTACTTTCTAGGAGTTCTTTCTACATTCTTAATGTGGGTGTTTTGTATATGTATTGTAAATATTTTCTCCCAGTCTGTGGCTTGACTTTTCATTTTCTCAATAGCGTCTTTCGATGAGCAGAAGTTTTAATTTTGATAAGGTCCAGTTTTTGAAGATTTTCTTTTATGGCTGGGGCTTTTTGTACTATGTCAAGAAATCCATGCTTACGTCAAGGTTGCAAAGATAACCTCTTACATTTCCTTCTAGGGCATTTTTAGTTTCAGCTTTCATGTTTAGGTCTATAATCTAGCTCAAGTTAATTTTTTGTTAACTTTTTCTATGATTTGTTTTCTATTTCTGTTCTTCAGTAATTCCTTTCTTTTACTTCCTTTGGGTTTATTTGATCCTTCATTTTCTATTAGCTAATGGCTCCTTGAGGGTAAATTTGAGGACACTGATTTAGACTTTTGTAATATAAGTGTTTAAAGCTATAACTTTCCTTCTAAATTTGTCTTTTATCTGCTTCTCACAAATTTTGATACACTGTAGTAAGCAGCCTTCTAAAATGGCTCTCAGTGATCCCCACTACTCAGTATTCACACCCTTGTGTAATCCACTTCCCTTTATGTGTGGGCTGGACCTAGTGACTTGCTTCTAATAAATAGAATATGGCAAAAGTGATGGGATGGCCCTTCTGAGGTTAGGTTATAAGAGATTGTGGCTGGGCGTGGTGTAATCTCAGCACTTTGGGAGGCCGAGGCAGGTGGATCATGAGGTCAGGAGTTCAAGATCAGCCTGGCCAAGATGGAGAAACCCTGTCTCTACTAAAAATACAAAAATTAGCCAGGTGTGGTGGTGGGCGCCTGTAATCCCAGCTGCTCGGGTGGCTGAGGCAGAGAATTGCCTAAACCAGGGAGGTGGAGGTTGCAGTGAGCTGAGATCACGCCACTGCACTCCAGCCTGGGCGACAGAGCGAGACTTCATCAAAAAAAAGAGATTGTAAGATACCTTGCTGGCATACTCTCTCTGGCTCTTCTCACTTGCTCTGATGAAGGAAGCTGCCATGTTGTGAGCTGCCCTCATCTATTACCTCACAGTTTCTGTAGGTCAGGAATCCAGGTGTGGCTTACATGGATCCTCTCACTCAGGGTCTCTCACAAGGCTGCAGTCCACGTTGGCTGGGGCTGCATTCATCTTGAAGACTGACTAGGGAAGGATCCACTTCCAAGCTTACTCAAGTGATTGTTGGTAAGATTCAGTTTCTTGCAGGCTGTTGTGCTGAGTGATTCAGTTGTTTTAACTTACTAAGTTTTAGAGTGATTTGCTATGCATCAAATAGATAAGTAACACAGATTCTGGTACTGGGAATGGGGCAGCCTGAAAATGTGGGAGTGTCCTTCAAACTGAGAAGTTGGTGGAGGCTGGAAAAGATTTTAAGGAGAATATTAGAGAAATCTTAAATTTCAGAGAGAGCTATGGGTGTATAGCTTTTGTCTAATGGTGTGAACCCAGTGAGATTCACAGAAAATAAAATTTTAGAGCAAACTATATTAGCAGAAATACTACCACTTTGGACTGAAAGGGATATAAACAATAAAAAATGGAAAAACATGTTGGCCCCCCAAAATTCTTCTGGCAGGAAGCAGGTTGAGCAAACTCTTTTGTTGCCTTTCATGAAAAAGGAAGGATGACTCAGATGGTGGTGCCAAGAACCCAGAGTGTGGAGCCAAAAGCCATGAAGAATTATTCCTAGGCCTTGAGACCTAATCAAATAACTCCTAACATTTAACCAGCCAGATAATACTTTACTTTCTTCAGCATTTTAAAAGTACCATCCAACGGTGTTTTAGCCTCCACTTCTTCTGTTGAGCAATAAGTGGTCACTTGAATCACCATTTCTCTGTATGTAATATTTGGGGGGATTTTTTGTTTGTTTTTGGCTTTTCTGGCTGCTTTTAAAATCTTGTCTTCTTTGGTTCTCAATAGTTTGACTATGATGCTCCTAGGAATGGTTTTATGTGGATTATTCTGTTTGGAATTTGCAAAACTTATAGAATCTATAAGTGTATGTCTTTCACCAAATTTGAGGAATTTCTGCACATTATTTTTAAAAATACCTTTTCTGCCTTTCTCTCCTTCTGGGTCTTAAATTGCATGTATGTTAGATCTTTTGATTTTTATCTTACTCATCTGTTTTAATTTGTTTGTCCTACTGTAACAACATTCCTGAGATTTGGTATCTTATAAACAGTAGAAATTTATTTCTCACAGTTCTGGAGGCTGAGAAGTCCAAGATAAAGGCACCAGCAGCTTAGGTGTCCAGTGAGGGCTGCTCTCTGCTTCCAAGATGGCACCTTGTTGCTGTGTCCTCCAGAGGGGGTGAATTCTGTGTCCTCACATGGTGGAAAGTGTGGAAGGTCAAAAAGGAAGGATGTAGCTAGTTCCCTCCAGCCCTTTTAAAAGAACACTAACCCATTCACGAGCCCTCATGACCTAAATACCTCCCAAAGGCCATACCTCTTAATACTGTTGCGTTGGGATTAAGTTTCAACATGAATTTTGGAGGGATAACAAACATTGAAACCATAGCATTATCCCTGAGACTCTGTTTGTTTTTATTTTCGATTTTGTTCTCTCTGCTTTTCAGATTGGATAATTTCTGTTGGTCTATGTTTAAGTTAATTACGTCTTTCTTCAGTTACCTCTATTCTTCTGTCAAGCCCATCCAGTGAACTTTTTGGTTTCAGATTGTATTTTTCAGTTTTTTTCAATAGTTTATAGTTCTTAGTTGGCCTATCCTATTTAATCATTCATTATGAACATATTTGTATATTTTTGAGCATAATTATAACTAACTGATTTAAAGTGCTTTTCTGCTAATTCTAGCATCTGGATCACTTCAGGACAGTCTCTGAGTGCATTTTCTCTTGAGCCTCTTCCCTTTCTCTCCACACCTTTCTGTCTCTTTCTCTGTTGAGTTGTTTTGGATTGTATCTTTGTTGTGAAACATATATTAGAGATGCTTGATTCTGTTTAATTCTTCTGACTATTGTTGATATTTTTGTTTTGCTTTGTGTAGGGAGCACTTAACTTGGCTAGACTCAAACTAGGAAATGTTTTCTCTGTGGTATGTGGTAGCTCAAATTCCAGTTCATTCAGCTGGTCAATCAGCTGAATCTGGGCAGAGTTCATTCACAGAATTTAGGCACCCTTCTCTCTTTTAATGCCTTTCTGGATTCCCCTTTGATTTTCCAATGGTAGTGATGACTGCAGAACTCCCCTTCAATTCTTCAAGTCAATAACACTGGTGGTTTTCTTCTCTTTTCTCTCTCTCTCTTTTTTTTTTTTTTTTGAGACAGGGTCTCACTCTGTCACTCAGGCTGGAGTGCAGTGGCACAATCATAGCTCACTGAGCCTTGACCTCTCAGGTTTAATCAGTCTTCCCGCCTCAGCCTCCCAAGTAGTCGGCACCACAAGCATGTACCACTTCTCTTGGAATTTTAGTTACCCCACATGGCACTGACTGGGCCTATTCACAAGCTAAAGTGCCAGCCTCTCTTCTAAGTGTCAGCTCTCCTCCCATAGATGCCTGACTTGGGTTGCTCCTTAGTATCTTTAGATAGTTTTTAAAATATTTTTTGTTCAGAGTTTATAGTTGTTATGTGTATGAAGGTTGGTCTGATAAAAGCAATGCAGTCATACTGAAACTTAATTTTTGTTAATTTTTGTATATGGCGTGAGGGGTGGGTCAAGGTTTATGATTTTTTCCTAATACTGATATCTATCTCTTCCAACACAATTTGTTGAAAAGACTTCACTTTTGCCCATTGAATCACATTGGCACTTTTGTCAAAAAACAATTGTCCGTACATGTGTGGGTCTGTTTCCGGACTTTATTCTGTTCTAATGGTATATCTGTCTGTGCATACATTGTCCCATACTGCCTGTATTACTGTAGCTTTACAGTAAATCTTAACATTAGGGGGTATAAATCCTTCATACTTTTTCTTGCTTTTGGCTATTCTGGGTCCTTTGCATAGCCATATAAACTTTAACATTTGTCAGTTTTTACCAAAATCTTGACAAATAAGTGATTAAACAAGTAGAAAACAAATCAGTGATGCAACAGGAAATTTCAACAACACTCAACCAACTTGTTTTTATATTACAGAACAATACAGCCATCAATAGCCAAATATATATTCTTTTCAGGGAGACATGGACCATTATCCTAGATAGACCATATGTTGAAATCATACAGAGTATACTTTCTGACCATGACGGAATTAAATTAGAAATGAGCAATAAAAGGGCATCAAGAGAAAGAGGCCATATTTTTGAAGAGTAAATGAAAGCAACAGGAGAGGGAGCTATGTGAAATTTTAAAAAATTGGGATGGAAGGGATATATGTGCTTCCTTCTACAAGTTATAGAGCACAAATTTCTCATAAAAATGAGCAACAAAATAGGATCAAGGTCAAATCCTTACTAAAAATTATAATTTTTAATAAATGGAAGAGTAAATGTCATGCATAATAAATAGCAGAAATTTATGATTAGATTTTTATATTCTACACAATATTACATATGTGTGTATATATAAACTAAGTATTTAATGGGCATACCATAGCGTATATTATGATGAAAAAGTATCAGAAAGAACTTCCTATCTGTTTTCTCTCCATCCTCCAGTGCTGATCATGTTGCCTTGAACAAGATTGTGTTGTTACAGGTATCAGTGTCATTTGAGGATGTGACTGTGGACTTCAGTAGAGAGGAGTGGCAGCAACTGGACTCTACTCAAAGACGCCTGTACCAGGATGTAATGTTGGAGAACTACAGCCACCTGCTGTCAGTGGGTAAGGACAACCATCCTGTGAAGTTGTGAGGAGCCTGTTATGGGTTAAATTGTGTCCCCCAAATAAAATATGTTGAAGTCCTAATACCCCAGCCCCCCAGAATGTGACCTTATTTGGAAATAGAGTCTTTACAGAAGTAATCAAGCTAAAATGAGATCATTAGGGTGGGCTTTAATCTAATATAATTGGTGTCCTTATAAAAAGGAGAAAACTGGACACAGACACATACGCGTGTGCACGCACACATATATACACACACACACACACACACACAGAGGAAGACAATATGAAGATACACAGGGAGAAGATGGAATGTGACTAGAATGATACATCTGTAAGCCAAGAAACACTTGAGGCCACCAGAAGCTAAGAGAGGCCTGGAACAGTTCCTTCTCTAGCACCTTCAAGAGAGTATGGCCCTGCTAACACCTTGGTTTTGGAGTTCTGGCCTCCAGAACTGTGAGACAATAAATTTCTGTTGTTTTGAGCCCCCTAGTTTGTGGTACTTTGTTATAACAGCCCTAGGAAACTAATACAGAGTTTTACACTTGGAAATGGGGTGTGGCTGTGATAAATACCTTAAAAATGTGAAAGTGGCTTTGGAATTGGGTAACGGGTAGAGGCTGGAGCTAAGGGCTAGGTTTTGATATGCTTGACAGAAAAAGCCTAGATTGCCTTAACGAGACTATTGGTAGAAACACGAATGTTAAAGGTACTTTTAGTGAGATCTCAGATAGAAATAAGGAACATATTATTGCAAACTGGAAGAAAAGCGATCCTTGTTATAAAGTATCAGAGAACATGGCTGAATTGCGTTCTGTTGGGTGAAAAGTAGAACTTGTATGTGATGAACCTGAATATTTAGCTGAGGAGATTTCTAAGCAGTGTTGAAAGCACAGCCTGGTTTCTCTGTGCTGCTTATAGTAAAATGTGAGAAGAAAGAGATAAAGTGAAGACAGAATTGTTAGGAAAAAGGTACCAGAACTTGAAGATGTGGAAAATTTTCAGCCTATCCATATGGCAAAAATTCAGAAAGTGTACTCTGGAAAGAACACCAAGGGTGTGTCTGGACAACCAATTACTAAAGAGATTAGGTGTGTGACTTGTGAATCCAATCAACTGTCTCACTAGAAATGCTTCCAGGTTGGACTGAAGGGGACAGAGACAGGAGAAAATGAAGGAAGGCTGTTGGACTTCTGGGATTCTATAAGCAGGAAATGTGATGGTAAAGCTATTTTGACTGTGAACATGTGTCATCCTTCAAGAAAAGGGAAGAATGACTTTGAGGATAGTTCAGAAGCTAGTAGGGCTGCAGCTGCCACCACAGGCCCTGAAGGCACAGGCTGGGGAGATGGGGGGACCCATTGCCTCATTAGTTTCAGAGGACAGGGCCTTCTCTTTGTTTTCAGGGCTGAGGGGGCAGGGCCAAGGTTGCAGGGTTATCATGTCTGATCTGAGGTTACACCATGTATTAGTTACACCATGTATTAGTCCGTTTGTTCTCACATTGCTATAAAGAAATGCCTGAGACTGGGTAATTTATAAAGAAAAGAGATTTAATTCGCTCATGGTTCTGCAGGCTGTAAAGGAAGCATAGTGGCTCCTGCTTCTGAGGAGGCCTCAGGAAGCTTCCAATCATGGCGGAAGGCAAAGGGGAAGCAAGCATATTACATGGTGGGAGCAAGAGCAAGAGTAAGGGGGAGATGTTGCATACCTTTAAACAACCAGATCTCACGAGAACTCACTCACTATCATGAGAACAGCACCAAGGGGATGGTGCTAAACTATTCATGAGAAATCCACCACCATGATCCAGTCACCTCCCACCAGGCCCCATCTCCAACATTGGGGATTACAATTTGACATGAGACTTATAGGGGACACAGATCCAAACCATATCAGGTGATGAAGACCAAATGTATATATCTTTTTAACTTTCTCTTATGGTTCTTGTTAACTATCAATTTTGTGCAGGTATTTAGCCTTAGTAGATGAAGTTTACTACCCACTTTGGGGTACATTCTCAAGCAACATGGCCCCAATAACGCCCAGGCCCAGTGCACCAGAGCCTGCTGCTGGCCTCATACCATCATCAGGCTGGGCCTCAATCAGAAGAACTTGGGTGCTATGAGCAGCAGTTGGGGTCTTCTCTATGCCACATTTCCAGCACCCCCACTGTGGGGCAGAGGTTTAGCACTGGGCTCTTCCATGTTCACTTGCTGTTACTGAGGGAATCCTTGTTAAGCTTCTTCTCCACTAACTAATATGCTTAAATTCAGTGGGAGAGTAAATTCTGGCCCAATAACAAGCCAAAAATTATTTCTCGAGAAGAGAGTAGTTATCCACTACTAGAGGATGGCAGGACTTTGCTCCCAAATCCTAAAGATCTGCACTGTGATTCACCTAGAGGGGATTGCCAAAGGCTCCAAACAGCATCCCTGTCTGCCATTGTCACTTCAAGCACCATTGGATCTGCTGGATCATATGGTCCAAGCAGCAGAGCAGCTTGCACAGCAGCCCGGATCTGTTGTAGAGTCTTCTCTTGTTCTGGTCCCCACTGAAAACTAGCTACTTTTTAGATAACTTGATAAATGGGCCAGAGTAGCTTTACCCAAATCAGGAATGTGTTACCTCCAAAATCCAAAGAGGCCCAGTAAGCATTGTGCCTTTTCTTTTTTTCTTACAGGAGGGGCCAGATATGACAATTTTTGCTTCACCTTAGAAGGGATATCTCAACATGCTCTATACCACTGGACCCCTAGAAATTTCCCTGAGGTGTAAGGCCCTTAAATTTTTTTTCAGATTTATTTCCCACTCTCTGATATGTAAATATCTTACCCATAAGTCTAGCGTAGTTGCTGCTTCTTGCTCACTAGGTCCAGTCAGCATTATCTCATTAATGTCGTGGACCAGTGTGATATCTTGTGGAAAGGAAAGGTGATCAAGATGCCTGCAGACTAAATAATGACATAGGTCTGGAGAGTTGATATACCTCTGAGGTAGGACAGTACAGGTGTATAGCTGGCCTTGCCAGCCAAAAACAAACTGCTTCTAGTGGTCTTTACTAACAAGTATCACAAAAAAACATTTGCCAGATCAATAGCTGCATAGGGTACCAGGGAATGTGTTAATTTGCTCAAGCAATGAAACCACATCTTGAAGAGCAAGTGTAATTAGAGTCACCACTTGGTGACGTTTACAGTAATCTGTCACTCTTCAAAATCCATCTATTTTCTGCACAGGCCAAATAGGCAAGGTGAATGGGGATGTGGTGGGAATCACCATCCCTGCATCCCTCATATCCCTGATGGTAGCATTGATTTCCACAATCCCTCCAGGAATGTGGTATTGCTTTTGGTTTACTATTTTCCTAGGCAGAGGCAGCTCTAGTGGCTTCCACTTGGCCTTTCCCACCATAGTAGCCCTCATTCCACAGGTCAGGGAACTAATATGGGGATTCTGCCAGTTGCTGAATATGTCCTTCCAATTATGTATTCAGGAACTGGGGAAATAACCACAGGACAGGTTCAGGGACCCACTGGACACACTGTGAGATGGACCTCAACTAAAACTCCATTAACCACTACACTTCGTAAGCTCCTATGCTGACTGGTGGACCATAATGGTGTTTGGGGTCTCCTGGAATTAGTGGCAGTTCAGAGCCAGTGTCCAGTAATTCCCAAAATGTCTGATTATTCTTTTTTCCCAATACATAGTTATCTTGATAAAAGGCCATAGGTCCCTTTGGGGAACACTGGGAGAAAGATTTCATAGTATAAGTTTTTGGCAGTGTACCAGAGTCCTTCCCTAAGGGAACCTGGCTTCCCCTTCATTCAAGGGGTTCTGGGTCTGAGTCTGTAAATAGGCTCAAGTCTGGGAATTGACTGAAGGGCTGTGACTTTGTGCTTTTATGATTTGAGTTAGAGTTTTGTTCACTTGACCTAGAACTCCTCTACTTATACAGATCAACTTATTATTGTGTAGACTGCCTATCTGTTTCTTTTCTCAGGACACCATGATCAACTAGCCAGTGCCATAGGTCTCTGTGAATCAGACTATTCTGATTGTTGCTTTGACTCTGCTGTCCACTGTGGTAGCCATGTTCACCTTGCATTTGGCGATTAAGTACCTCCCTTTAACCCCTGCCACCCCAGGATCCAGCTACCCCCATTGCACTTTGGTTTCCCTACTCAGAGGCTGCAGTTCCCACTGTAAGTTCCAGCCTACAGACAAGAGCACTCAGAGCTCTTCAAGGATGCTCGGGCTCCCCTTAAAAATTTGTTTCTCACAGTGGTGACAGGTGTGTCCTCTGGACCCTCCCAGAGTAGATGGACAGGTCTCACAGGATAAATCCCCTCCAACAGTCCAATTCTTTGGATACCTTCCTCTGCAGAGTACCCAGGCAGTTCTGGCATTTCAACTTCATTTAGTGTAGGCCACCTTTTGGTCCATGTTTAGCCAACCAGCCAACCAAACTGTTAGAGCCCTTTCTAACCCCTCCAGCAGCAATATCAAATTCAGAATCTCTGCTTAGTGGGCCCATATCAATCAATTCAGCCTGATCCAACTTTTTGTTTCTTCCACCTTTATCATACACGCTTGATATCCATGTCCATGTATAGTCTTTAGATTTGTCTGCATAAATTAAATGAATCGTGCAGTTTTGGTGTACACACATCCTCATGGGTCATTCTTTGTACTTCACCTTTTGGGACCTGCTTTGACTTGAGTCCAGTTATATGTCTAAAAGCAAAGAAGGGTGGTGAGCATAGGCTCTTAAGGGAATTGGCAGTGCCTGTCAAGGCAAGTACCTCAGGGGAAGCCACGGAAAGTGCTTCAGGCAAAATAGGGTTAATCTTCTCAGATAGGGTGAAGGGCTGGCTCTACTGGCAAAGGAGACTCAAGAATTTAAAGGTTCAATGTCCAGTCTATTTCTAATTAGTTTTTTTTCTCTTTTAGTCTCAGGTGGTTGCTTTTAGGGTTCCCTCAGTCTCTTGAGAGCCCCTGATGGGAGGAGGGGTCCCAAAGTTCAAGTGACTGTAGGGAGTTAAGAGACTGAAGTAGGAAGGGAAAGGTCTGGCAGGAATGGATAGAGGGGTGGAAGAGGTAGGGGTTTGAAGAAGGACCTATGAAAGGATTCAAGAGAGCCTAAAGAGAAGATCAAAGGTGGTAAAAGGAAGAAGGAGGAGCAGAAGCAATGGGAAGGGAGAGGTTTTGGAGGAGACAGTTGGGGGAGATGTAAAGTTTCCCAAGGAAACCCCTGAAGTTCCAAATTATCCTTAGTAAAATCATGCCAACAAGACAGGAAACAGGTGGAGTTGGTGGAGCATATAGCCAGCAGGGATTCAAAAGGGGATATTTTGGTAGACTGAGAAGTTCCCATGTTTTTTAACTATAGCACTTTTATGGTTATAAATAGAGAAACTTGGGACTCTGACCCAGCTTCTATTCCTTACAGAACCCAGCCTCTTACAAAGAGAGAAGCCCAGGAGACTAACCCAGCCTTTCCTTGCATGAGACTCTAACTTATTTTCTTATAAACAGCTGCTTACCTGGAACTTTAACCTACCTTCTAGCATGAGAATCACTTGAACCCGGGAGGCAGAAGTTGCAGTGAGCTGAGATGGTACCACTGCACTCCAGCCTGGGTGACAGAGTGAGACTCTGTCTCCAAAAAAAAAAAAAAAAAATCAAAATCTGTCCTTACTGTGCTTCAATGGACTGTCATCCAGAGGCTCAGGAGTCGGACTCATCAATGGGTCCCCAATCAGTCAGGAGTGAAGACAAAGGCTTCAAAGGTGCATACTTCAGATTCTGGGTGAGAAGTCTGGGGTCCAGTGATCAATCTGATCTTATCCGAGTTGTGGCACCAAAACTGTCAAAGAAAACCAGAGCTGGACAATAGTTAAAGAGGTGAAAATAGATTTTATTCAGAACTATTACAATAGGGGAAAAGATACTTCAGTATAGAACTGGGCTCAATTCCAAATACAACGTGGACAAGTGGGGATTTATAAATATAGCCCAGGAGCAGAGTGGGGCCAGTAGATGGAAAATGACTAATAAGAGGAAACATCAGGGATAAAGGGGGATTGTTACTAAACTGACCTGACAAGATTCTTGCTGAAGGCAGGTGAGGGTGATCAAATATTATGTGGGGGATAGTAGAAGATGAGGAATTTGATCAGCTATCAAGGGTGATCAGATATTGAGGTTGGGGGATTCTAGCTAAACTGACTTAACAGGAATCTTGCTAAAATTAGGCAATGCAAGGATTCCCCTTGGTAATCATGATCAGTTACCCCAGCCAAAACCGTAGCTCCCTTGTTTGCCAGTTGATTCAGGAGCATGAGGGACCCGAAGTGGTCGGGTGGGAGTTTTAACTTTTAGTTTAGTGGAATCATTGCGTGTTTCCTGGTGGAAGTATTTCTGCCTTTGGAATTAAGACCTCTAGAACAGCAGAGCGTAAGGTCACAGAGACAGGTAGCAAAAATTTTGCTAGTGGACCATTAGGGGTAATAGTGAGGGGTATCATTCCTGGCCCAGGGCTACCTGCCACCCAGTGGGCTCAGAGGACAGATCATGGAGACAATGAGATTATTCACAAGCCTTGAAATCTAATTGAATTTTCCCTGCTAGGTTTCAGACTTGGGTCCCACTATCTCTTTTTTCATTCCAGTTTCTCCCTTTTGGAGTGGGAATATCTATCCTATGCCTGTCCCACCATTGTCTTTTGGAAGCAGACAACTTGTGGTCTGGTTTCATAGGTTCACAGATAGAGAGGAATTTTTCCCCAGGATGAATTATATCCTGTCTCATCCATAACTTATTTGGATGAATTAGATGATGAGATTTGGGACTTTTAGTTGACGATGTCGAGATGTGATTTTTGACTTACAAGTTGATGTTAGAATGACTAAGGCTTTGGAGGATGTTGGGATGGGGTGAATGTATTGTGCATGTGAGAAGGACATGAATTTTGGGGGACTAGAGGGCAGACTCTTGTGGGTAGAATTTTGTCTTCCCCAAAAACTATGTGGAAATCCTACCCCTTGATACTTCAGGATGTGACCATATTTGGAAATAGAGTCTTTGCAGAGGTAATCAGGTTAAAGTGAGGTCATTAGGGTGGGCCCTACTCTAATCTGACTGGTGTCCTTATAAAAAGGGGAAATTTGGACACGGGGAGAATGCCATATGAAGATGAAGGCAGAAATTGGGGTATTGCTGCTACAAGCATGCGTAGAGGGAAGACAATAAGAAGATATGCAGGTAGAAGACAGACATGTCACTGGGGTGATGTATTCACAAGCCAAGGAATGCCAAAGAGTGCCGACAAACACTAGAAGCTAGAAGATGCTGAAAGCGTTCTCTCCTAGATCCATCAGAGAGAGCATGACCCTGTTGACACCTTGATTTTGGATTTCTAGCCTCTAGACATAAGAGACAATAAATTTCTGTTGTTGTAAGCCACCAGGTTTTGGTACTGTGTTATAGCAGCCTTAGGACACCAATATAGAGCCTCGTTGTGTTTCCCTTCACCACTACTGAGCTATCTGGGACATCTGAACCCTATGATGATGTCCTCCTTGATTTGTCTGAGATTCTTCGGTCCCTTTTCACCTCTGTGATTATTACTCAGTTCCCAATGAAATGTGGTTACTTCTCCAAAGAACAAATGGAAAGCAATTTGCTGGACCCAATTCTCTATTATGTCCTGTTAACAGGGTTCAAAGTTCCTAAACCAGAGGTCATCTTCAAGTTGGAGCAAGGAGAGGGGCCATGGACATTGGAAGGGGAAGCCCCACATCAGAGCTGTTCAGGTGAGTGGGTGTGACCCAGGCAGATGGGGACACGAAGTAATTTTTTTTTTTCCCTAAGGAAGACCGATGCCTTTAAAATGCTGTTATTGCTTAAAGGTTGGAAACTTTAGAAATTGCTTGAGGCTAGGTAGCATTGGCCTCTCCGGTGCCAAATTGTTCTCTCCCTTTATTTCTCTTACTGTTATCACCTGTCTTCTTTGCTTGGCTTTCTTCCAGGAGAATTGCCCCAATTCCTATACTCTGGATCATATGCCAGGCTTCCTCACTAGAGGTCTTGCTTTCTTAGATATTCTTTCCTTCCTTCCGTCCCATTTTTATGTGTAATTCCTTAAACCACACCCCAGAGTCTTAGATTCTTATCACATACATTTCAGTTTTACTGGATTTGACTTTTTGAAAATCCATTGGTTGCCTCGCTTCTGTTCTTCCTAGCACTCTCGCACTTTATTCTTTCTTTTGTTCTCACCTTCTCACTCTAAGATACCAACAAACTCTCATCTACAACCAGCCTCACCTCCCGTTGCTTTTGTAAGTGTCACCTTCAGATTCCTCACTCCTCTCCACCTTCCCATGGCCTAGTACCTCTCTCCCATCTTCTGACTTTATGGTCACTATCACTTAGCATTTCTTCTTTTAAAATCCATTTTATTAAGGTAGAATTTACACAAAATGAAATGTATTATTTTAAGTGGACAGTTTGATGAGTTTTGATAAAGGTATACACCAGTGTAACCACCACCCCTATTGTGATATATACCATTCCTTCACACAGAATGCTCCCTCATGCCCCTTGCAGTCAATACACACAGCCCCAGGCAACCACTGACATGCTTTTTGTCATTCTAGATTAGATGTGTCTTTATTAGGGTTTTATATAAATGGATAATACCTTACATATTCTTTTGGGTCTGGCTTTATTTGTTCAGCATAATCATTTTGCAATTCATCCATGTTATTAAGTATATCTCTGGTTTATTCCTTTTGAATGACAAATAGTATTTCATGGAATGAATATATTACTATTCGTTAATCTCTACACCTATTGATGGATAGGTGGTTAATATTTGGTTATTATGAATGAAGCTGCAGTGAACATTCTCATATGTCTTTGTGTGAACATACGTTTACATTTTTCTTGGGTAAATACCTAAGATTGGAACTGCTAGGTCATATAATAAGTGTATACTTACCTTTGTAAGAAATTGCCAAACTGTATTCCAAATTGGCTGTACCATTTTACATTCCCAGCAGCAGTACATAAGGATTCCTCTTGCTCCACATCCTCGTCAACACTTGTTATCATCAAACTCTTTTATTTTTGCTATTGTAGCAGATGTTATAATTTAAAGTTGCATTTCTCTTATGAGAATAATGATGTTAAGCATCTTTTTATGTGCTTATTGACAATTTGTACATTTTTTGAGGTGAAATATCTACTCAGATATCTTTCTCATTTTTTAATCAGGTTGTTTGTCTTCTTATTAGTGAGTTTTAATATATTTACTGGATACAACTCCTTTGCCAGATATATGTATTGCTAATATTTTGTTCCAATCTGTGGCTTGAAATTTCATTTTCTTTTTGGTGCCCATCAAAGAGCAAACATTTTAATTTTGATGAAGTCCAATTTATCAGCTGTTTTATTGTTAGTACCTTTTGTGATCTGTTTAAGAAATCTTTGCCTACCACAAGGCACACAGATTTTCTCATACTTTCTTCTGTAAGTTTTATCATTTTAACTTTTTCAGTTAGGTCTGTGATTCATTTTTCAATACTGATATCTAATTGTTCCAGAAACATTTGTTGAAGGGGCTTTCCTTTTCCTATTGAATTTCCTTGGTGTGTTTGTCAAAATCAATTGACTTTATGTGTATGAGCCTGTATCTGGTCTCTCTTTTCTATTCAATTAATCTATTTGTCCGTCTGCTTTAAAAGATCAGTTTTATTATTATTTAGGTTTGATGAAGCCAACAGATCAGGAGACAACTGCCATTGGAAAGATAGTTTGTTACAGTTCCCAAGAGGCGGGGGCATACCACACCATACAGGGCCATGCATACCACACATGTGGAAGCACCAAGGTCAGTTGGGATCTAGAAGGAGTGAGGGGAAAGCATGGGCCAGAGCCATTATTTAGGTTTTGTGGGAAGGAATGGACTAGGCAAGGTCAGAAGGCTAGGCAGATTTAAGATTGGCTAGTTTGAATAATTCCACTGGGCTCTAGGGTATAGGAACTCTCCCCAGTTGCTTGGTACCTGGCCCTGGGGTGAGTAGAGCACGGGGATAGTGGCTCAACCTCTGAGAGCTCAGTAAAAGAGGCAGTTGTGGGTATGGGCTATGTATTGGCTGCTTTGCATATGAAAGGCATCCTCAAGGTCAGGTTATTTCCTAATCTCTAGAATTAGCTATCACTGGGAGGGGGCAGTCTCTCCAGGATCAGTTAAGCCCCAGATGCCAGAACATCAAGGGTACAGAAAATAAGAAAATATAGTTAATACATTATCCTTTTAGCAAACCCATACTATCTTTATTACTGTAGTTTTTACAGTAAATCTTCAATCAGGTAGTATAAGTCCTTCAACTTTGCTTTTTAAAAATTACTTTGCTCTTCTAGGTCATTTGCATTTTCATATACATTTTATAATCAGTTTGTAATTTTTACAAAAAAGCCTACTGGGATTTTGTTTGGAGTTCAGTTGACTCTGTAGATCAATTTTAGGAGAATTGACATCTTAACAATATTGAGCCTTCTAACCCATGAACATGGCATATTTCTGCAATTATTTAGTTCTTTAATTTCATTTAGCAGAATTGTATAGTTTTCAGCATAGAGGTCATAGGAAACCTTCATTAAGTTTATCCCTAAGTACTTGATGTTTTTGATTCTGTTTTACATGGCATTGTTTTAGTTTTATTTTTTGATTTTCATTGCTAATATAAAGTTTTTTAAATTTTATTTTTAGATTGTTTATTGCTAGTATAAGTTGCTAGTGATTGATTTTCGTGCATTAACTTTGTATCCTGAGGCACTGCTAAATCTACCTATTAGTTTTCTTGTAAGTTCCTCAGGATTTTTCATATAAGTAATCATTATCACCTAAAAATAGGGACACTTTTACATCTTCCTTTCCAAACTCATGTTTTAATTTCTTTTCATTATTTTACTGTCTAAGACTTTCAGTTCAATGTTGAATGGAAGGGGTGAGTGTGGGCATGTTTGTCTTGGTTCTGATATTGTGGGCAAAAACTTCAGTCTTTCACCATTAAGTTACGATATTAGCTGTAGGTTTTCTGTACCTGCCCTTTAACAGGCTATGTAAGTTCCTTTCTAATCCTAGCTTATTTCATAGTATTTTTTTAAATCATGATTGAGTGTTGAATTTTGTCAAATGCTTTTTCTGCATCTATTGGAGTGATATTATATATATGAGCATTTTTTGTTCTGTTATTATGGTGAATTCATTGATTTTTAAATGTTGAATTAACGTTGTATTTCTGAGATAAATACTAGTTGATTATGACGTATTAGCTTTATTATATATTGTTGGACTCTACTTACTGATATTTGACTTAAAAGTTTGCATTTTTCATGAGTGATTTTGTTCATGGTTTTCTTTTTTTTCAATGTCTTTGTCATGTTTTGATATTATGGTTATACTGGCTACCAAAATGAGTTATGATGTGTTCCCTTCTCTATTTTCTGAAATACTTTGTGTGAGATTATTATTTCTTTTAATGTTTCATGGAATTAACCAAGGAAGCCATTTGGACCTAGAGTTTTCTTGACAGGAAGGATTTAATGACAAACCTAATATTTTAAATAGACATAGAGCTATTCAGATTTTTTGTTTCATCTTTTGCCAGACATAGTAAGTTGTACTTTTCAAGGAATTTTGTCTGTTTCCTCTATGTTGTCCAATTTAATCCTGTTGTGGTCTGAGAGCATACCCTTTATGATTTCAGCATATGGTCTACCTAGGGGAATGTTTTGTGTGTCCCTGCAAAGAATGTATGTTCAGCTGTTGATGGGTACAGTGTTCTATAATCTATAACTCAGGTTGGTTGCATGTTGTTGAAATCTGCTAATGCCTTACTAATTTGTCTTTTACTTGTTCATTCAATTATTTGTAATTTGGGGGGGTTAAAACTGTCAATGAGATTTTAAAATTTATATGGATATGCGAAAGACCTAGAATGACCAACACAGTCTTGAGAAAGAAGAAAAAGTATGGAGGATTGACACTACCGAATGTTAAGATTTACTTTAAAGCCATAGCAATCTGGACAGTATGGTATTGGTGTAAAGACAGACTAATATATAAATGGAACAGAAGGGAAAGACTAAAAATAACTGATTTTTGACAAAGGTGCCAATGTAATTTGAAGGGAGAAATGAAAGTCTTTTCAAATTGTGCTGGAACAAATGGATGTCAGTATTGGGGGAAAAAAATCACACTTTGACCCATACTTCACATCCTATACAAAAATTAACTCAAGTTCTAGTATTATAGAATTGTTTATATTGAAATAACCTGCCAGACAGATAAAAAATTGTTAATCCTGGAAAGCATATTTTTAAAACTAGCTACTGAGGATGCTGGAGGGTGATCAAAAGAACATTTTTCTGCTCCATCATATTTTGAGTAATTTTGAATTGTGTCCTGAACATTATCAATGTTTGTGGTAACATGGTATTCTGTTATATTGTTCTGAAGAATGTCAGTGTTCTTATCACAGCAGGCAATTAACTAGGTTAGATTGACGCTGGAAATGCTGTCTCACCTAAGGCGAGTGGCAACTCAGGTGCACTTCAGCCCTGCTTTCAGTTTGCTCTACCCATGTAAAGTTGAGGGGTCAGCCAGAGACTTAGGCAGATTTTATACACAGAATTAGGAATTTGCTTTTTTTGATTCTTTCTTTTTGAGTTGCCCCCTTAATCTCTAGTGGTCCTGGGTACCCAGGCCTTCTTCCCCTGATTCCTCTCGCAAAAGGATTACAAGCTTTTATGAGAATTTTAGCTGCTCCACATTGCTACTAGGAGTGCAGCTACTCTCAACAGAAACCTAAGAAAAGGGGGAACTCACTACATGCTAGTCACTTCCTCTAACTTTTGACACCCCTCCAAAATGTGCCTGCTTTTGTTTGGTTTTTTATTTTTGTTTGTTTTTCTAGAGATTACATTTACTATCTGCAGAAGGGTCTTTTTCAGAAGCTTACTTCTCCATACTGGAAGTAGAACTCTTACCATTGATTCTTGTACATTGACCTTGTATTCTGAGACTTTGCTAAATTTTGCTTATTAATTCTAGTGGGTCTTTTTGTGAATAAACACCATAAAACTTTCTGCAAACATTATCATGCCTTTCTGTCATTTCCTTTTTGGTCTATATGCTCTTTATTTTTATTTTATCTTGTTCCCAATCTGAAGGCAAAAACTTTCAGTCTTTCACCATTAGGTGTTATTAGCTGTGATTTTTCTTAGATGCTCTTTATTAATTTGTGGCAATTTCTTTCTATTCCTAGTTTGATGAGAGTCTTAAACATGAATTGATGTTGAATTTTCTAAATGCCAAATGCTTTTTATGTATCTATTGAAAAGTGCATTTTATTCTACTAATATGGTGAATTTTTATTGATTTTTAGATGTCAAACTAAACTTACATTCCTGAGATAAACCTTACTTCATCATGGTGTATTATCTTTTTATGTATTTCCTGATTTGATTCACTAATATTTGATAAGGATCTTAATCTCCATGTCTTTGAGAGAGATTGGTCTTTAGTTTTGTGTGTGGGGGTTCCCTTATAATATCTTTGATTTTGGTATCATGTTAATTCTAGCTTCATAAAATTAGTTTGGAAATTTCATGCCTGCCCTATTTTCTGAAAGACTTTGTGTAAACTTGCTATATTTGCTAGAATTTTTCAGTGTTCACATCTCTTGTGATTTTGTATAAGATTACTTTAAATTTCTTTTTCTTAAATATGTGATAAAATTCACCAGTGAACTCATCTGGGTCATCTGAAGTTTTCTTTGTGGGACTGTCTTTAATTTCAAATTCAGTTTCTTTAATATAGGAATATTCAGGTTTTCTATTTCTTCTTGTTTTAATAATTTGTTCCTTCAACGAGTTTGTGTATTCCATCTAAGATGTCAACATTTTGGCATAAGTTTTTTTCATTAATACTTCTGTATTGTCACTTTAATGTCTTGTATCTTCACCAGTGTACCCTCTTTCTCTGAAGTTGATAAAATTTCAATTCAACAGGTATATATATATATATATATATACCTAATTTTCTATGTACTTCATGACACAGCCTCAAAATATATAGTAAACATTGGCAGTATTAAAAGGGGAAGTAGACAAAATGCACAATCATAGTTGGATATTTTAACATACCTATTTCTCTAACTGTTGTAACAAGCACACAAAAGAATCTCTAAAGAGGTAGAAGCCTAGAACATGATAAACCAATATGATGTAATCGACATACATAGGTTACTACATCCAACAACTACAGAATACACATTCTTTTCAAGTATACATGGCACATTCACCAGAATAGACTATTTTGGGATATAAAGCTGTTTGCATCAAATTTCAAAGGATTGAAGTCATAGACTGTATGTTCTCTAACCACTGTTAAATTAAAACTCTGAACAGAAAAACAACTAAAAAAATCTAAATGTTTGAAAAGTAAGCAACACACATCCAAATATCCCATAAATCAAAAAAGATATTACAATGAAAATGTATTGAGTGAAATGATAGTGAAAATATGACGAGCATTTCTTCATGTGTTTTCTGGCTGCATAAATGTCTTCTTTTGAGAAGTGTCTGTTCATGTCCTTTGCCCACTTTTTGATGGGGTTGTTTGTTTTTTTCTTGTAAATTTGTTTGAGTTCATTGTAGATTCTGGATATTAGCCCTTTGTCAGATGAGTAGGTTGCAAAAATTTTCTCCCATTCTGTAGGTTGCCTGTTCACTCTGATGGTAGTTTCTTTTGCTGTGCAGAAGCTCTTTAGTTTAATGAGATCCCATTTGTCAATTTTGGCTTTTGTTGCCATTGCTTTTGGTGTTTTAGACATGAAGTCCTTGCCCACGCCTATGGCCTGAATGGTATTGCCTAGGTTTTCTAGAAATGCAAATCAAAACCACAGTGAGATACCATCTCACACCAGTTAGAATGGCCATCATTAAAAAATTAGGAAACAACAGGTGCTGGAGAGGATGTGGAGAAATAGGAACACTTTACACTGTTGGTGGGACTGTAAACTAGTTCAACCATTGTGGAAGTCAGTGTGGCGATTCGTCAGGGATCTAGAACTAGAAATACCATTTGACCCAGCCATCCCATTACTGGGTATATACCCAAAGGACTATAAATCATGCTGCTATAAAGACACATGCACACGTATGTTTATTGCGGCACTATTCACAATAGCAAAGACTTGGAACCAACCCAAATGTCCAACAATGATAGACTGGATTAAGAAAATGTGGCACATATACACCATGGAATACTATGCAGCCATAAAAAATGATGAGTTCGTGTCCTTTGTAGGGACATGGATGAAACTGGAAAACATCATTCTCAGTAAACTATCGCAAGGACAAAAAACCAAACACCACATGTTCTCACTCATAGGTGGGAATTGAACAATGAGAACTCATGGACACAGGAAGGGGAACATCACATTCCGGGTACTGTTGTGGGGTGGGGGGGGGGGGGGGCGGGGACAGCATTAGGAGATATACCTAATGCTAAATGACGAGCTAATGGGTGCAGGAAATCAACATGGCACATGGATACATATGTAACAAACCTGCACATTGTGCACATGTACCCTAAAACCTAAAGTATAATAAAAAAAAAAAAAAAGAAAATATGACACATCAGAACTTGTGGGGCCGGGCGCAGTGGCTCACACCTGTAATCAGTACTTTGGGAGGCCGAGGTGGGTGGATCACCTAAGGCCAGGAGTTTGAGACCAGCCTGGCCAACATGGTGGACCCCATCTCTACTAAAAATACAAAAATTAGCCGGGTGTGGTGGTGGGTGCCTGTAATCCCAGCTACTTGGGAGGCTGAGACAGGAGAATCGCTTGAACCCAAGAGGCAGAGGTTGCAGTGAGCCAAGATGGCACCACTGCACTCCAGGCTGGGCAATGAAGTGAGACTCCATCTAAAAAAAAAAAAAAAAAAAAAACTTGTGAGATGAAACTAAAGCACTATGATGAAAGTTTCTTATTTTATATCTATCTACCAGAAAATTAAAAAGATTAAAAATTGACCATCTAAGTTTGCACCTCAGGACATACAAAAGTGAAAACTACCAAAGCCAAAATTTGCTTCTTTGAAAGATTAGTACAATTGATAAATTTAGCAAGATCAGTCAAGGAGGAGAAAGAAAACACATATTATCAATGCCATGAATGAGAAAAGAAACATCATTACAAATCTTACAGGCCTTAAAAGGATACTAAGAAGATATTATGACCAACTTTATCCCCCAACATTTGATAACCAAAATGAAATGAACAGTCTTAGAAAAACAGAAATTACCAGAAATGTCACAAGAAAAAAGGTTAAAATCTTAGTAGTATTTCTATCTATTAAATAAATTGAACTTATAATTTAAAACCTATCCACAAACAAAGCTCTCAACCCACATGGCTTCATTGGTGAACTCTGGTCTTTTAGAAAGAAATAATACCAATATTATTTATGTTCTTTTGAAGGAAATAAAGAGAGAATACTTCATATCTCATTTGATAGTAAATTGAACTATATTAGAATAAAGAATTACTCTTCTTTGAAAGATATCATTAAGAAAGTTAATAGGGAAGCCACAAGCTGGGAGAAGATATTTGCAATACATAAATTTGACAAATGACTTTATATTCAGAATATATAAAGAACTCTCACAAATCAACAGAGAAAAAATAGGTAAAAGACACAGGCACTTGTAAAAAGAGGTATTCAAATGGGCATTATATATATGAGAAGGTGCTAAAGATCATTACTCATCAGAGGAATGTAAATTAAAACCACAATGTGGCAGCCCTACACACATACATACATACAAAAAAAGGGCTAAAATTTAAGACTGACAATTATCAAATGTTGTTGAGTATTTAGAGCAACTGGAATTCACATTCATTGATGATAGGAGTGTAAATTCTTTCAACCACTTTGGAAGATAGGCATTACCTACTAACACTAAATGTATACCAATTCTGTGGCCCAGTAGTGCCACTCCTAGGCATATATTTAAGAGAAACAAGCAAATATATTCACTAAAAGAAATGTACAAGAATGCTCATACCAGCTTTAGCGTAATTGCTCAAAATTTGAAACCGCTCAAATGTCCATCAGTAGAATAGATGAGCATTATGCTATATTCTTACAATGTGGTACTACACAACAATGAAAAGAATGAACTACTGTTACAAGAACTTGGGCGAACCTCAAAAAATTTGTTGAACAAAAGAAGCCAGACATGCAAATGGGTATATGCTATATGATTCAATTTACATAAAGTTCAAGCAACGACAAGCAAAACTAATCTATGATTGTGATAATATTGATGATAAATGATTGGCAATCTATGGTCAGAATGGTGGTTACCGCTGAGAGTCAATTATTGAAAGGGCCACCAGAGAACTTTCTGGGATAATTAAAATGTTTTCTACTTTCATCTGAGTTGTGGTTACATGGGTGTATACATATGAGTATTGGAGTTCAGCTTTATAGCTAAGATCTATACTATATAGCTTTGCATACACTCATTGAGCTTTACAGTTAATATCTACACTTTACTATATAAAGTATATATAAATTATACCTCAATAAAAAATAATTAGCCTGTGAGATTATTCCTCAGGGATGTGTATATAGAATTGGTATTGGTTGATCATTGGAGTATATGTGCAATCCACAAGTGTGCCTATTTTACCACATTTATGCCAACACTCAGCATCGTTCAGATTTCTTATCTTGTGGCCAATATAATGGATGTAAAGTGGTATTGTGTTATCTTCCCCCCTTTCTAGTATCTGCTATCCATTTAGGTTTCCCCTCTGTTAATTGCTTGTTTCTATTTTGTCTCATGTACTTTTAATAGAGACTTTTTTCCAACTAAGATGCACTAGCTAGGGGTACCATTTACTGTCCAGGATATCTGTTCTAATAGTAATTAACTCAAAGGGGTCTTCCATTTGGAACACTTAAGGTTTTTATTTGTATTCTGATGACTTCCATGTTGACACCACTAGGTGCTGTATTATAATTGTGCTCTAGTACTTACTTACCTGCATACCACACAATTCCCATTGAATATTCTACTTTATTCATCCTCACTATGGGAGGAATTGGCATCATCATTACCCAAATCAGGAATCCTCACATTCCAAATTTTGTCAGATTCTGCTGTTTCTTGTTTCTTCCCTCTTAGCTGTCTTTTCTTACTAATTACTCTGCAATTCCTATTTTTTCTTTTTTAAAGAATACTACTTAGCCTCTCATCTTAGTTCCAGTAACATCACTCCAAAACAGGTCTGTATTTTCTTATGCTTGGATTATTCTGTTCCTAATGGAAGCTGCAGATTCCATTCTTGTTTCTAGTTAATCTTTGAAATGCTACTGATAGATTTCATTACCTAAGACATTGCATTTATCTTTGTCATTAGCTTCATGAAGTAATCTTACAGTTACTCCATATTATATAACACATGACCAATAACTTTTCTCTCAGTGCATCTATAAGATTACCATTATTCCCAGTTTAAAATTTTATCTGTACAGTTTCCTTAATTTACGCTTACTTCAAATTGTTCGCCTGGTCTTTAATGCCTGTCGTATATGAAGTGTGTCTGTGTATCTGGGCTTTTTATTATTTTGTGCTCTGCTGTCCAGGTAATAGACATTTTCCTTTTGTGTTCATGCTTTCATCTATTCCATGAAATGGCTCTTACCTACTCCAGATTTACTACTCCATTATTTATTATTCTTCCCCATTTCTGTTTCCCCATGTCCCAGATGCTTTTGCCCCCAGTAATTTTTGAAAGTCTCTGAAAGTAAGAGCTCGTATCTTATTTTCATCATTCGAATGTTGAGCATGAAGAAAATACTTACCAATATTAACTAATGGAATTTGTGGGGGATAAGAATAGAATTTTGCTGTGTTTTAGAGGGATTTCAAAAAATTATACTGAGAGGAATTCAGCAAAGATTGTTATTGGAAAGTAAACACAATGGCACCAAATATTTAAAAGTTTACTCTCTTACACATTGTGTTTCTGTTATAATTAGGAGTCTATTACAGGGATTAGCAAAATGAATAGCATAGAGAGTGCCTGCTTTTGACATTCAGAAGAAAAAACTTGCTAGCAATATGATTAGATTAATTTTCTTTTTTCTTTTTTTTTTTTTTTTTGAGACAGAGTCTTGCTCTGTCGCCCAGGCTGGAGTGCAGTGGTGCAATCTCGGCTCACTGCAAGCTCCGCCTCCCGGGTTCACGCCATTCTCCTGCCTCAGCCTCTCCGAGTAGCTGGAACTACAGGCGCCTGCCACCACGCCCGGCTAATTTTTTGTATTTTTAGTAGAGACGGGGTTTCACCGTCTTAGCCAGGATGGTCTCGATCTCCTGACCTCGTGATCCGCCCGCCTCGGCCTCCCAAAGTGCTGGGATTACAAGCGTGAGCCACCGCGCCCGGCCTGATTAGATTAATTTTCTAAGTAAAAATTCTTAAACTGCTTGATGAAGCACACATACCTTTTTTAATGGCATAAAAGAAAATGCTAAGCAGGCTTAATGGGGAAAGAGGACATGAATATGTCCTTTGATTTGAAAATAAACTGGACTCTTTTGAGGCATCTTTGTGTGTGACAAGTAGAATGTAAGCTCACGTGAGCAGCTCTTTTTTCTAGACTGATGACTCTTCATTTATGTACTGTTCATAGAATCGGGGGCTCAGGAGAGGTATAAAGAAGCTTTTTATTGCAGGAGCAAATGTTTTACGATGAACATTGGTACTAGTGACATAAAAAATAATTGTCTGGTACAGCAAGGGATTTACAATTTAAATAAAGGAAAAAGTAGAACTGCTTCTGAAACCATGCCCAGGAATCCAGTGCTTAGTATCTCCAGAATAAATTAAAGCCAGATGTGTGAGCATACAAATGCAACCTAAGAATAGGAGGATGAGATTTTGGATGGGACATGTGTCTGAAGTACAGTATCAAACTGACTAAAAGGGGACAAGTGGATTTGATGACTCAGAGCATTCTCAGTATCTAAAAATCTCTTATTGAAAAAGTCAGTGGTATAATTTATTCATGTTAAAATTATTTATCAATAATCTAGTATGTCTCACGCACTGTACTAGGAATGGAAACATCTGTAATTCCCACTCTGGGCAAGAATAATGTATGAATTATGCTAATGCTAATTTGTAGGAATAGATTGTCAAATATAGTGACTAAAATAGTAAGGAATTGTATTTCCCTCTTATAGGAAACCTCATTGCTCATGATTGTTCAGGAATCCAAGCTCCTTCCAACACACATTACTCCACCATCTCTTAGGATTTTTGTGGGATCTGTGTGCTTGACTCTGTGTTTCTGCCAAGTCCAGGTTTTAGTAAGCAAGAAGGTAGAAGTGCGTGTGGAGAAAACATGCCTATGGTCTCAGTGCTCCCATCTGAAAGTGGCACCATCATTTTCTCTCAAATTCTCTTGATGAGAACATTGTCACATGGCCACACTAATTTCAAAGGAGGCTAAGAAATGCTCTATGACTGGGCATCTGTATGCCTGGATGCTACTCTGTTAAATGCAAAAGAATGGGGAAACAGATTCTAGTGGGTAGCTTTCAGTCTCTACCAGAGATAACTTGTCTTTTCTGCTATTTTTTGTTAGATATATATATAATGTATGTCCAAGAAAACAATTACACCTGGATGTAGAGTTGGAGTATAGACATCTATTTATTGTTTGTATAGGTTAGGATGGCTATGACTACAATATTTTTATAGACATGAATAAATTATTTTTATCACATAAATTTTGGATTTTTGCTGATAAGCAAGATTAGTGAGGATTTAGAATTGAAAATGAGTATAAATACCAGAGCATTTGTCATAAAAGAAAAAAAAATTCTGCAATCCCAGCTACTCAGGAAGCTGAGGCAGGAGGATGGCTTGAGGCTAGGGGTTTGAGACCAGTCTGGGCAACATAATGAGACCCCATGTCGAAAAACAAATTATGTAAAAATTAGCTGGCTTGGTGAGGCATGGTCCCCGACACTTGGGAGGCTGAGGCAGGAGGATCATTTGAGCCCAAGAGTACAAGGCTGCCGTGAGCAGCCTGCACTCCAGCAGCCTGGGTAACAGAGTGAGACCCTATTTCAAAAAGAATAAAGAAAAGAAAAATATGGAGAATTTTGTCATCAAGGTGAAGTAAAATTCATTCATTTATTGTATTTTGATCATATTCATTCTTCACTATGTATTGAGCCAGCTCCATGAAAGACAGTAATATGACCACTTAAATTTGTAGTTATCATCCCCTCTATTAAATTCAATAAACATTTTTTATTATCTTTTACAAGCACTGCTTGTTAGGAGAACAGTGTGGTGTCAACAAAGTAAGACATATGCACCTCTAGTCCCTATGAAGAAAATTTTCAAGCACATAGCAAAGGACCTACCTATATTAGAAGCCCCACAGAATTGAAAGAATTGAAACCCATCAAGAAGAGTTGTTGTAGAGAGCAAGATTCAAAGTGTGAACACTCATCCTTGTCAATCAGGGTTCTCACTCTTAAACACAATGTCAGAAGTAAGCTGATGGTTATATTTAATATTTAGGCAAGAAGATACATGTGTATGCATTTTTGGACTTGTACACATACCAGGATTCAATAAAGTATCATCTATTAGTGGAAAAAAAAGAATTGAAAGCTAATGAGGACTTAAACTCCAAGCCTAGGCCCTCCTAGATCTTTCCCCTGAAAACTCTTTTATTATCAGTCTTCTGTCCACCCTACCTAATAGCCAAGCTTCCTACCAAAATAGAACTCTACTGCTTATGTTAAATGCCAGCCTCCAACACTTAATAACCATGTTTTATGGCAAATGATGTAACTGTCATGAGCTTCACTTTTCTTATCTACAAAAGGTGGATAGTAATAGTAGATACCTCATAGGACCTCTGAAAGGATTAAATGAGTTCATATGTACAGTCATGTATCACATAATGATATTGAGTGACTTAAGATTGTAACGAAATTGAAAAATGTTTATCACCTACTTACATCATGGCCATTGCTGCGTTGTAGTTCAATGCATTACCTTTTTTATGTTTAGATACGTTTAAATACACAAATACTATTGTATTATAGTTGCCTACAGTATTCAGTACAGTCACATGCTATATGGGTTTGTAGCATAGGAGCAATATTCTATACCATACAGCCTAGATGTGTAGTAGGTTATACCATCTGGGTTTTTATAAGTACTGTATACTCTATGATGTTTACACAACAACGAAATTGCCTAATGACAGCTTTCTCAGACTGTATCCCTGTTGTCAAGCAATGCGTGACTGCATATATTTCTTATAATGGTGCCTGGAATATTGTAAGTGTCATGTAAGAGTTTGGCACATAAAAGTGCTATATATGTATTGCCTGTCATCATTGTCATCATGAGATTTACTGATTTCCATGTGTTCAGTTTGTATTAGCTTATGTGTACCTTTTTCTCTTGCAGTCTATTATTTGTGTCAATTTTACTTTTTCTTTCTCTTTTTAGATGGGAAATTTGGAATTAAGCCTTCCCAGAGGAGAATTTCTGGAAAATCTACATTTCATAGTGAAATGGAGGGTGAAGATACAAGAGATGATTCATTATACTCTATTTTAGAAGAATTGTGGCAAGATGCTGAACAGATAAAGAGATGTCAGGAAAAACACAACAAACTTCTGAGTCGCACTACTTTCCTCAATAAGAAAATATTGAATACAGAGTGGGATTATGAATATAAAGACATTGGAAAATTTGTTCACCCAAACCCAAATCTCATTCTTTCACAGAAAAGACCCCATAAACGTGATTCATTTGGGAAGAGTTTTAAGCATAATTTAGACTTACGTATTCATAATAAAAGCAATGCAGCAAAGAACCTGGATAAAACTATTGGGCATGGTCAAGTTTTTACCCAGAACTCTTCTTATAGTCACCACGAAAATACACATACAGGAGTGAAGTTCTGTGAACGTAATCAATGTGGAAAAGTCCTCAGCCTCAAACACTCACTCAGTCAAAATGTGAAATTTCCCATTGGAGAGAAGGCAAACACATGTACTGAATTTGGGAAGATCTTCACCCAGAGGTCACATTTCTTTGCTCCTCAGAAAATTCATACTGTGGAAAAACCTCATGAGCTTAGCAAATGTGTAAATGTTTTTACACAGAAGCCACTACTCAGTATATATCTGAGAGTTCATAGAGATGAAAAACTCTACATATGTACTAAATGTGGGAAGGCCTTCATCCAGAATTCAGAATTAATTATGCATGAGAAAACTCATACTAGAGAGAAACCCTATAAATGCAATGAATGTGGGAAATCATTTTTCCAGGTGTCATCTCTACTCAGGCATCAGACAACTCATACTGGAGAAAAACTCTTTGAATGCAGTGAATGTGGTAAAGGCTTCTCCCTGAACTCAGCCCTCAATATACATCAGAAAATTCACACTGGAGAGAGACATCACAAATGCAGTGAGTGTGGGAAAGCCTTTACCCAAAAATCAACACTCAGGATGCATCAGAGAATTCATACAGGAGAGAGGTCCTATATCTGTACTCAATGTGGGCAGGCCTTCATCCAGAAGGCACACTTGATTGCACATCAAAGAATTCACACTGGAGAGAAGCCTTATGAATGCAGTGACTGTGGGAAATCTTTCCCTTCTAAGTCACAACTCCAGATGCATAAGAGAATTCACACAGGAGAGAAACCCTATATATGCACTGAATGTGGGAAGGCTTTTACCAACAGGTCAAATCTCAATACTCACCAGAAGTCTCATACTGGAGAAAAGTCTTATATATGTGCTGAATGTGGGAAGGCCTTCACCGACAGGTCAAATTTCAATAAACACCAGACCATTCACACTGGAGAGAAACCATATGTTTGTGCTGATTGTGGGAGGGCCTTCATCCAGAAGTCAGAGTTGATTACACATCAGAGAATTCATACTACAGAGAAGCCTTATAAATGTCCTGACTGTGAGAAATCCTTCTCCAAGAAACCACATCTCAAAGTACATCAACGAATTCACACAGGGGAGAAACCATATATATGTGCAGAATGTGGGAAAGCCTTCACTGATAGGTCAAATTTCAATAAACATCAGACAATTCATACTGGAGATAAACCGTATAAATGCAGTGACTGTGGAAAAGGGTTCACCCAGAAATCAGTTCTCAGTATGCATCGCAATATTCATACATGAAAGTAATCCTGTTTCTTGAAAATGAGAGCCTTATAAGGCTGACAAAAGTCAGGTCTAACTATATATTATAAAATTCATCCAAGACAGATCCTATATGAATATGTTGTATAAGGAAAAGCATCAGGCTATCTCACTTGAGATGGAAAAAAATTATTCAGAAGAAACTCTCTTAAAAATGCATTGAAGGAGAGAGAATGTGCACAGCCTCATGAAATATAGTAAAAGTCATACTGGGAAAAATGTTGTCAGTTTGGTGTGTTAGGAAAAGCCTTCCTATAGAAAGTATTATAAGTTAAATTGTTACCAAATTCTTTATAGGAAGGAGAGTGCAAAATTATGTAAATGATGGTCAGGTTTACTGTGTTATATTAAGCAATTTAAAGTGATAACAAAATGAAAGGTAGTGCAGCAAAATAATGTAACTGATGAGTAGACCTACTGCCAGTTCTATAGGGTGTTTGTGGCAGAACACAGTGCATAACAGGAGGAATATTAAAATTTTTTCAAATTTAGAATAATTATGTCCATCAAATGTTTCTTACTGAATATGTCTATCAAATATGTTTCTTACTGATTATTTCTATCAAGTGAGTCCACAATTTAAAAGTCACTTTGGTTTTATATATACACACATCTGCAGATATAATTTTATAAGAACACACAAATATAATCCTATCATTCGTACTGGTTTCCATGACATAGTATCTTGTTTTCTTTCATTGTGGTACAATGCAAAGTAGCCACAGATTCCTTCCATCCCAAGTAGCGTCTCTTTGTCTACTACTTGACTTTGAACTTGGCCATGTGACTTTCTTTGGCCAATGGAAATTAGCAGAGAATCAATAAGAAGCTGGAGAAGTGTGCAAAGCCTGCCTTGAAGCTTACCCTCTCTTGCTGCTCTTTGCAAACCTGAAGAATCTCAAATTGCCCCACTGGGGGGTGAGGAGCCACCACATGGAGCAGTGGTGAGCCAGCCTTGCTGAGGCCCCTTAGACCAAGTAGCCTGCCAATTGTCAGAATTGGGAGTGAGGTTTTCCAAGACCTCTAGCACCAGCTGAGCCAGCCTAGCCCAGAAGAGCCATACCAGTTATTCCAGCTGATTTACGGAATTGTGAGATAAATAAAATGATTATAGTTTTAAGCAACATAAGTTTTGGGGGTAGTTTGTTGTACAGAAAATGCTAAGTAATATTTGAAAGTATATGTTTGGGGGAGGGGGCATAGTGGACCCAAATGTGACATGTGGCATTGGCTTTGGGTCTGAGTGGCACGTAGAAACTGGAAAAACAGTGAGGAAAACTGTTTTTCCTCAAATGACAAAGGTTGAATAGATGGCAACCCATGTTATTTAGTAGGGAAAATATAGAAAAACAGTCGTCACCATACTCTGGGAAGATAGAGAATGGACCAAACGAACTGGTGGATCTGGCTAAGGAGATTTGCAGCAGAATATGGGAAGTATCAGTTTGCTTCTTTTAGCTGCATATGATAAGATATAGAAAGAGAGAAATGAACTAAGGAAATCACTGTTTCTTTGGCAAGCAGAATTCAGAAGAAATACGGAAAAGCCAAGGATTGCTGGGTTGAAAAATAATGGTTTCACATCGCTAGTCTCTCCAGATATCTAACTATTCTCAAGGTAAAAAATGGCCTCAGGGTAAAGATCAAATCATGGTTGTGTCTGTAAGACTCTTTATTACAGTGTGTGAAATAGTTCAGTTGGTGCTTAGGAGACTGTCTCAGATAAACTTAAGGGCTTCTAAAAATCTTCATGACATTGTCCCATAGAAGCCTGACATATTACTCAAAGTGGAGAGAGACCTATCTTAAAAAGAATTGCTGATGTGGCATTTGGGGAAAGGAGTAGATCCAAACCAGATTCCTAGGAAACTCACAAAGTTTTTAATAGAGTTTTACTAGTAAAACTACCTCCAGGTTGGACTTCCAGGGACTGAAACAGTTCAAAATGAAAAGTGGCCTCTGGATTCCCCTCCCTAACTTCTGTGAATAGGACACAAGCTGAGAAAGTTACTCAGATGCAAACATGGTCCATTTCTTATGGAAAATGAAGGGCATCTCAGAGGGAAGACCCAAGAACAATATATTAAAATGGACTGGGGAGCCATTCCCAGGGAGAACTGTGCCCTAATCAAGAAACATTATCTGCCCCTGGAGCCAAGGGAACTGACAACATTTGCTCTGTGGGGTTTCAGAATTGTTATGGAACAGTGACTGATACGTGCCTCGTGGTCCTCCTCTTTTTGAATGGGAGTGTCTATTAGTTATCCTGTACCTATCCCACCATTGTATATATTAGATGTGTGTTGGGGGGCATATAACTTGTCATTTAGCTCACAGGTATCTGGATCAAGAAACTGAAAAACTGTACCCAAGGAACCTCAGCCACAACTGAACCTGATACAGAAGACTTGAGATTCTGGATTGGAGCTTGATGCCACAATTTTGGATGAGAAATTTGGAGGTCCTGGAATAGGGGTGAACATATGTTGCATGGGGTGGTAATGTGAATAATTTTTGACCAGAAGACACACTGTGTTAGGTAGAAAAATGCTACAGATGTCTTCATCCCTGTATATGTGTCCTTCAGTCTTTATTTCTTTTTGTGTTTCAGTTAGGATAATTTCTATTGATCTATCTTCAAATTCACTGATGTTTTTTCCCTTACCCTGGCTTTGTCAAGTCTACTGATGAACCCATTGAAGGCATTCTTCAACTCAGTTGTGTTTTATTTTTATTTCTAATATTTCCATTTGATTCTTACAGTTTTCATATATCTGCTGAAGTTCCCCATCTTTTCATGCATGTTCATGTTTTCCCCTCTACCCTTTGTCTTAGTCAGTTTGAGCTGCTGTAATAAAGCACCATAGACTTGGTGGCTTATAAACAACAGAAATTTATTCCTCACAGTTCTGGAGCCTGGAAGACTGAGATCAGAATCTAGCATGGTTAGGTCTTGGTGACGGCCCTCTTCAAGGTTGCAAACTGCTCACTTCTGCTTGTATTTTCCCATGTCTACAGCTAGAGAACTCTTTGGGATCCCTTTTATAAGGGCACCAATCCCATTCATGAGGTCTCCACCCACATTAACTACCTCCCAAAGGCTCCACCTCCTAATACCATCACATTGAGGATTAGGATTTTAACATATGAATTTGGGGGGGATGCAAACATTCAGCCCATAATAGCCTCTAACATATTAATCATAGTTATTTTTAACTCCCTGTCTGATAGTTCCAACTACTAGGTCAACTGAGTCTAGGTCTGTTGTTGTCTTCTCTTGCTCTTTTGCATCTAATAATTTTTGGCTGAATGTCACAGGTGTTGTATGTAGGATAGTAGAAACTGAGGTAAATAGTAATTATTCCTGGAAATAGCCATGGTTGCCCTTTTGATAGGCCATTAGCATGGGGAGATTGAATCCATCTAATCAGGAGTTGGGCTGAGTTTGTTTCTTTGTTCCCAGTGTTACCTTTGCTGTACCATAGACTTAAAATTCCTCTAATGTTATCTTATGCTTGAGGTAGGCACTGGTTTGTCCAGAGAATTATATTTTTCCCAGACCACACTTGCCTTTAGGCCTGTAGGCCTTTCCTGTGTGCCTGCATCTCAGGGAGGGTCTTTCTCCATGTTGTTGCCTCTACGTTAGTAGCAGACAACTGTTATTACTTGGTTCTTGCTGACCTGGTGAGTTGGGGGGCAGGGTTGTCCTGGGCCAGCCTCAGTTTTTGTCAGGCCCTGAATCCCTGGGTCTTGAGGGTGGGATTTTTTAGTGATCCTGCCCTCTTCCACTGGTAGAAGGCCTTTAATGATCTGGGCCCAGGATGATTTCCTGCCCTTTTATCATGGGTGGAATTATTTTTTTTTCCATTTCCCTCACTCTAGTCACAGTGAATCTTTACCTGTGTCCTGAGGGCAACAGGGTTTGCTGCACTTCTTTTAGTGGCTTAAGGATTTTGTTCTTTAGGGGAGTAGGGTTTCATTGGAGCTTTGTGCCATTTCTATATTAGCAGCAGCCCCCTTGCAGGCCTACCCCACGGAGGTAGGCTTTCTCCAGTCTTCTTCCTTCTCCCCGTGTTTCTTGAGAGCACTCAGTGGATGACTATGGAGAAGAGCCTGCGAGTAGAGACCAACTACCCTTAGGTCTACAGTTCTCATGAGTCTCCCGCACTCAGCCTTTAGCAATTCATTAAAAATTCTTGTTGAATTCTTACTGCTTATATAGTGGCCTCATCTTCCTTCCTGCTGTACCACAGATGGTCCAGGAGAGGCACTTGTCTTTTATTATGTTTCAAACTAGTTGGTTGCTCTGTAATCTTAGCTCTCTAATGGGTTCGAGAAAACTTATGTTTTTGCAGGTTACCCAGCTTTGTTCTTGTTATAAAGATGGGAGCAGTGTTCTTTCCAGATGTCTACATGCTAGGCAGAAACTAGAAGTCTGGACAGTCTCCATTGTCTCCTACTATCAGAACATGTGTCCTTTTCAGTGTGACTTTGCCACTTCGCCCATCAAGAGGTAGAATCTATTTCTTCAACCCCTGCAACTGGGCTTGGCTATTTTGTTGGCCAATGGGACATTAACAAATATGATACAAGCAGAGGCTTGAGAAGTGCCTGCACAATGAGGCTTGCCCACTTTTGCGGCTCTTTGGAATCCTGAACCCATGTGTGGAAAAGCCTGAACTGTGCTGTTGGAAAATGAGAGAGATCACATGGAGCAGTAATGGAGCAAAGACCAGCCATCCCAGTTGAGATACCCTACACCAACCAGATTTTCAACTGCCGGACATATGAATGAAGCTATCCTAGGCATCCAGTCTTGGTCAAGGCAACTTTGGCTGGCAGTCTCTGAGGTGACCCTGAATGATTCCCACCTCCTGGTATTCTCACTCTTATATAATCCCCTCCTCTTGAGTTTGGACTGGAATTAGTGACTTGGTTCTAGTGAATAGAATGAGGCAGAGGTAATGGGACGTCATGTCCAAGATTAGTTACAAAAAGACTGTGGCTTCCATTTTGGGTGCTTGCTTACTCTCTCGGATGGCTCATCATAGGGGAAACCTGCTGCTACATCATGAGGTAGCCCTGTGGAAAGGCCCACATGAGTGAACTTTGAAGCATACCTCCCCCAGTTTAACCTTTAGATGAGGACCACAGCCAAATAGCTTGACTGTAAGCCAGATAGCTTGACTCATGAGAGACCTTCAGCCAGAGGCATCTTTTGAGCCACACGAATTCCTGACCCACAGAAACTGCAAGACAATAAATGTTGTTTTAAGCTGCTAAATTTTAGGGTAATTTGTTACACAGTAATAGGTTAATAATACACTGGCCCAGATTAGGAAGTTTCTGCCATCCATCCCAGCCATCCCAAACAACTACCAGAATAATGGATTAAAACGTTAAGTGTTTTAAGTCACTAAGTTTTGGGCGGCATGATAACAACTCAGCAAAAAGCTAACTGATACATTCATTATTTATTGCATTTCTTCCTCCACTATTCTTCCCTAACAGATGACCAATACTAATAAACTACTGTGAACACTTTCATGTTTTAATCTCTACTCTGTGCTCATAATCATATATAGACATACATACGTTCCCATGCTTGTAATCAGAAGTTATATAAGATTGTTTCCTCCTTTGATTTTCAAAAATGGGATCATAACATACAACCGTCTCTGCAGCTTGCTTTATTATTATTCAACAATATTTCTTTTGAATGGTTGCTAGTTTATGGGGTGGATATACAATAATGTATTAAACTATTTGCGTTGTTAAAATTTATTCACTCCCATTTTCAACCCTTTTTTGTCACTGGGAACAATGCTGTTAAAAATACTAAAAGATAGTTTGCATAGTGGTTAGGTAGATAGGCTCAGGAACCCATCTGCCAGGGTTTCAATCCTGGCTCTACCAATTTACTAGTTTATGTGACCTTAGGAAGGTTAGTTAACCTCTCTGTCCTGATGGTTCTCATCTATAAAAGAGGTACACACTAGCACCTATCATAGATTTGACTAAGAAGCATATTTCTTTCCTAGGGCTGCTATAACAAAGTACCACAAATTGGGCAGCCTGAAACAGCAGAAATTGTCTCACAGTTCTTGAGGCTGGAGATCCGAATCACGGTGTCAGCAGGGCCATGCTCCCTCTGAAGGTGCTAGGGAAGGAACTGTTCCATGCCTCTCTCCTAGCTTTTGAGAGCCTCAGGTGTTATTTGGCTTATGGATGCATTATTCCTGTCAGATGGCTGTTTTCTCCCTGTGTTTCTTCACATCATGTTCCCTCTGTGTGTCTGGCTGTGTTTCCAAATTTCGCCTTTTATAAGGACACTAGTTATATTGGATTGGGGTTCACTTTAATGGCCCCATTTTAACTTAATTACCTCTGTACTCTATTTCCAAATAAAATTGTATTCTGAGGTTCTAGAGATTAGGATTTCCACGTATCTTTTTTGCAGGTACACAGTTCATTAACAAGAAGTTAATGCATATTGTGTAGAGCTCTTAGAACAATGCATGGAGAGAATTTCTTAATGGGTATTAGATACACCTCACTTCCTGAGCCCGCATAGGTCCCCCTACAACTCTCTGTGCTTGGGACACTGAGGTGGGATTTGAGAGCTTGTTTCCGGCATCTTAGTGTCATCCAACTATCTAAAGAAAATGTAGGGAGTAACAGGAAAAGCAGGCCTAAGACCAAAGCTTGTGCTTTGGGTCGAGAAGGATATGTCTATAGAAGATAATGACAAGGAGCAGCCAGAGAGGTAAAAACATACCAGCTGAGCAAGGGGCTCATAGAGAACAGCGTTTCCAACGAGTGTTTTAATGGAGGACTTGTCCAAATTAGACATCAATTCGTATGAGGATGGAAAATTGGTTCTTGATTTTAGGACACAGAGGTTGTTGTTGGCTTTGATGAATGCTATTTTGGAAGTAAATTTAAACAAAGCAATTGAGCAAACTCAGAGGAATTTCTGAATTCAGGTAGTGTTACTTCACCATGAAGCAATTTTTCTCATAGAAAAATATCAAGCCATTGGACTAGATTATTCTGTTGTTTGGGTTATACTGAGAAATAAGAGTTGGCTAAAGTAGAAATTACATGAGATTTGGAAGGTCAAAGGGAAGGAGCAACTATTGCTGTGAAGGTCTTTGAAATTAGAGACAGTGAAGGACAGATGCAGAGGTACCCAGCAGGTTCCAATTTTTCCTATCTTCCACTCTATATCCAGCCCTTCTTTCCATCTTCCAGCCCTGCTGACCAATAGTAGCCCCAGGTCTACCACCAGATGCTTGGCTGCAGGCTCACAAAAGCTTCTCATGGACTTCTCCATCAGCTTCTCTTGGCAGTCCCACATCAGCAGCTAGATATGCCTGGCTTCTCAGATTTTCCTGAAAGCTCTGATTTATCCACCCATGCTAATGTCTCAAAAGGGCTGGTTTAGTGATTTCTTTAGTCTTCTAACTCCCCCTTCTAAATCTTCCCCAGCTACTTCTATAAATTGTGCATGCATCCCTTATTCCATAATACTCATAGTTATTATGCTTCCCTGATTGACATATTTACACTTTTTTTCCTGAGAATTTGATAGATGCTGCTCTTCTAAAATTGAGTGATGTTATTGAGAAGTCTTAGACAAACTTGCTCTCTTTTTTCTTGTATATAATGTGCCTTTCTGCCATATGATTCTTTTTTTATTCTTGAAGTTAAGGATCTATGGAAGCATATGCTTTGGTCCTGATCTTTGTGTATTAATTTTACCTGAGTTATAGTGAGCCATTCCAATCATTCGTTTCAAGGAAGTTTTATTTTGCTTAACATTTTTTCTGACCCATTTCTTCTCTTCTTCAGGGACATCAATTATGCATATGTAAGATGTCTTTGTCATCTTCTACATTCATTTTCTACCAATCAACATTCATTTCACATCATTATTCTTTTCAGTTTTGTGTGATTGACTCTAGCCCTGTCTTCAGAGACAATTCTTCTTGAATCTCATGTTCTTCATGTTTAGACATTAACAAGCAATTTGCTCAGATTTATTTACATTCCAGGATAGTAAAGACAGAGAATGTCTCCCTCGCTGGAGACTTTCCCAGAGATTTGGTTGCATTCCAGGTTAATAAAGAATATATATATATATATACTCAAAGAAGAAGATGGACAATAAAACAATATAACATTATTTCCCTCACATCTTAATTATGTGTATTTTCAATCATGTAGACATATTGAAAACACAGTACAATGTATATAACATCCATCTAGATTTAACAATTTATATGTAATTTTTCCTGAAATATCAGTGGTAAGTTATAGATACAACATTACACCCATAAATAATTGAGCATTCATCTCCTAAAAATAAGGACATTCTCCCACATACCTGGAATATCATTATCAATCTAACTCTATGATATATCCAGTCCATTTCCAAATTTCTCCCATTGTCCCCAAAACATATTTTACAGTTTTAACGAGGTAGAATTAGCATACAAAAAGTGGAACTTGTTTAAAGTGTACAATTTGATGAGTTTTGACGTGTGCACCTTTCCAACCATCATGACAATACAAATAATGAATATATCAATCACCCCAAAAAAGTTTCCTTATGCCTCTTTGTCATTCAGCCCTCTTTCCCCACATTCTTCCCACATCCACAGGCAATCATGGATCTGTTTTTTATTGTTATAGGTTAGTTTGCATTTCCTACAATTTTATACACATGGAATAATACTATAGGTACTCTTGTTTGGCTCCTTCCATTCAGCATAATAAGTTTGAGATTCATTCATGTTGTTATATGCGTCTATGTTCATTCCTTTTTATTGCTAAGTGTTATTTCTTTATATGGACATACCAGAATTTGTTTATCCATTCATGTTTTGATGGAAATTTGTATTTCCAGCTTTTGGCTATTACAAATAAAACTGATGTGAACATTTGTTTACAAGTCTAAGTGGACATAGTTTTCATTTCTCTTGAGTAAATGCATAGGAGTGAATGGCCTAGTCATATGGTAGGTATATACTTAATTATTTAAGAAATTGTCAAACTGCTTTCCAAAGTGGTTGTACTATGTTACATTTTAACCAGCAGTATATAAGTGCTGCAGTTGCTTCATTGGGTATGATTATTATTTTTAATTTTAGTCATTTAATGGGGGTGTAGTGGTATTTCACTGTGGTTTTAAGCTACACTTCCCTAATAAGTAATGCTGTTGAGCATCTTTTCTTGTGTTTATGTACCATCTGTACACCATCTTGGTTGATGTATCTTTTTAAATATTTTGCCCATTTGTAAACTCAGTTATTTGTCTTATTATTGAGTTGTAAGTGTCTTTATATATCCTAGATATATGTCCTTTGTTGGATGTATATTTTGCAAACAGTTTCTTCTAGGTTTGCCTTTTCATTTAAATAACAGAAGACCAAAAGTTTTTAATGTTAACAAGTTCAATTCATTTTTGTTTTCTTTTATAGTTCATGTTCTTTTGGTCATGGTTAATAAATTTTTGCAAAGCTCAAGGTCATGCAGATAAAAGTTTTTAAAAAGATTTATGCTTTCTTCTAGAAGTTTTATAATATTGGCTCTTATATTTGGTTACCTAATCCATTTTTATTTAATTTTGTATATGATGTAAATCCTTTTCAAAGATAAGGATTTAGGTTGATTTTGTTTTGCATATGGCTGTCCAGTTGTTCCAGAACCATTTGTTGAAAATGATAATGCATTGGATTGCCTTGATATATTTATCAAAAAATTAATTGGTTGGTTCTATTTCTGCTTTGGTTTTCTATTATGCCAATACCACTACTGCCAGTACTACACCATTACTGTAGCTTCTGTACTACTGTAGCATTACTCTTTGCTGTAGCTTCATAAGTCTTGAAGTCAGATCATGCAAATCCTCTAACTTTATTCCTCTTTTTCACAGATGTTTTGGCTATTCTGGTTTTTCTTTGAATTTCCATATAAATTTTAGAATCACCTTGTCAGTTACTATTAAAAGCCTGCTGGAATTTTGAGACTGAACTGAATTCATAGATCTATATGGAGAGAATTGACATCTTAATTACATTGTTTTCCTATCCATAAACAGGATATATCATTCCTTTTATTTAGGTCTTTAATTTTTCTTAGAAGTGCTTTGTAGTGGCTGGGCGCGGTGGCTCACGCCTGTAATCTCAGCACTTTGGGAGGCCAAGGCAAGCGGATCATGAGGTCAGGAGACCGAGACCATCCTGGCTAGCACGGTGAAACCCCGTCTCTACTAAAAATACAAAAAATTAGCCGGGCGTTGTGGCGGGCGCCTGGCTAATTTTTTACTGGCTAATTTAGCCTGGCTACTTGGGAGGCTGAGGCAGGAGAATGGTGTGAACCCAGGAGGTGGGACTTGCAGTGAGCAGAGATTGTGCCACTGCACTCCAGCCTGGGCGACAGAGCGAGACTCTGTCTCAAAAAAAAAAAAAAAAAGTGTTTTGTAGTTTTCAAGTGTACAAGCCTTAGACATATCTTGTCAAATTCATCTCTAAATAATTCATATCTATGCTTTTGAATGGTACTAGTTATTTTTAAATTTCAATTTCCAATATTTCTTTGCTAGTACATAGAAATATAATTCACTTTTATGTGTTGATCTTGTATACGATAACCTTGCTAAACTCACTTATTATTTCTAGTAATTTTGTAAATCCTGTAAGCTTTTCTACACAATCATGTCATCTGTGAAGTGTGATAGTTTCACTTCTTCCTTTCCACTATAGGCGCTCTTTCTTTTTTTGTCTTATTGCATTGACTAAAACCTACAATATAATGTTGAATAGAAGTGGTCAGAGGGTATATCTTTGCCCTTTTCTTGATCTTCAGAAGAAAACATTTATTCTTTCACTATTGAGTATGATATTAGCTATATGTTTTTCATACATGATCTTTATCAGGTTGATGAAGTTGCCTCTACTCCTAGTTTGTTGATAGTTTATCAGGAATAGCTGTTAGATTTTGTCAAATGTTTTTTCTCCATCGAGATTATCATATAGTTTTTCTTTTTTAGTTTGTTAGTTTTTTGAATTACATTTACTATTGATAGATTTAGTATTCCTGGAATTAAACTCTTCTTGGTCATGATGTACTACCATTTTTATATTTCACTAGATTCACTTTGCTAAAAATTTTGTTAAGAATTTTTGCATATATGTTTATGTGGGATACTGGTCTATAGTTTTCTTTTCTTGTATTTTCTTTGTCCGCTTTTGGTATCAGGGTAATGCTGGGCTCACAGAATGAATTGGGAAGTGGTACCTCCTCTGAAAGAGTTAGTGTGGAAATGGTATTATGCCTCCTTTTAATGTTTGATACAATTTTCCAGTGAAGTCATTTGGTCCTAGAATTCTTTTGTGAAAAGGCTTTTAACTACAAATTCAATTCCTTAATAGTTAGGAAACTATTCAGGTTGTCATATTCTTCTTCATTAAGCTTTGTTTGTATATTTCAAAGAACTTATCTATTTTACATAAGTTGTCTAATTTAGGAACATGAAGTTGTTTGTCACATCCCCTTTTTATCTGTAGAGTTGGAAGTGATGTCTCCTCTCATTCTTGATATCAGTAATTTGTGTCTTCACTTTTTTTCTCCTGATCAGTCTGGCTAGTGGTTTCTCAATTTTATTGATTTTCTCAAGAAGCTTTTAGTGTCCTTGATTTTCTCTATTGTTTTTCTATTTTGGATTTTATTGATTTATGCTCTTTTCTTTGTTATTTCCTTTTTCTGCTTATTTGACTTAAATGTGCTCATTTTCGGCCGGGCGCGGTGGCTCACACCTGCAATCCCAACATTTTGGGAGGCTGAGGTGGGTGGATCATTTGAGGTCAGGAGTTCAAGACCAGCTGTGCCAACATGGTGAGACCCTGTCTCTACTAAAAATACAAAAATTAGCCAGGTGTGGTGGCGCATGCCTATAATCCCAGCTACTCGGGAGGCTGAGGCAAGACAATTGCTTGAACCCGGGAGGCAGAGGTTGCACTGAGCCGAGATCATGCCACTGCACTCCAGCCTGGGCGACAGAGTGAGACTCCGTCTCAAAAAAAAAAAAAAAAAGTGCTCATTTTCTAGTTTCTATGGTTGAAGCTGCAGTCACTGCTTTGAGATTTTCCTTCTTTTGTAGTATAAATTTTTAGTGATATAAATTATCCTCTAAGCACTCATTTAGTAGCAACTCATATATTTTGATGTTTTTACATTTTTACATTGATACTGTATTGTAATGATATTTTTACATTGTTTTTACATTTTCATTCATTCAAAATACTTACTAACTTACCTTACGATTTCTTCTTTGTCCCATAGGTTATTTAGAAGTGTATTATTCGGTATGCAAATATTTGAGTATTTTTTACTTATCTTTCCCTATGATTTATAATTTGATTCTATTGTGGTCAGAGAACATACTTTATAGGACTTGGATACTTACAAATTAACTGAGATTTCCTCTATGGCCCTGAATATGGTCTGTATTGTTAAAAAGTTCCATGCATACTTATAAAGAATATGTATTCTACTATCATTGTATGGCATGATCGATAAATGTGAATTAAGTCAAGATTGTTGATAGTGTGGTTCAAGCCTTCTATAGACTTACAGATTTTCCTATACAGTAGTCCCCCTCTTATCCACAGGGGATATGTTTCAAGACTCCGAGTGGATGCCTGAAACCGTGGATAGTACTGAACCCTATGTACTATGTTTTTCTGATCTGATAACCAATATGGCTACTAAGTGACTAACAAGTGGATAGCATGAAGATGCTGGAAAAATGGAGGATTCACTCCCAGGCAGGACAGAGTGTGATGGTGTAAGATTTTATCATGCTACTGAGAACTGTGCACAACTTAAAACTTACGAATTTTTAATTTCTGGAAATTTCCCTTTGATATTTTTGGACTGCAATTGACTGTGGGTAACTGAAACTATGGAAAGCAAAATCACAGATAAGAGGGGACTACTGTATTTATTCTATCAATTATTGAGGGAGAGGTATTGAAATTTCTAACTAAAATTATATTTTTTCTATTTCTCCTTTTAGTTATACCAGTTTATACTTTGTCTATTTTGAAGCTCTGTTATTGAGTACACAAGCATTTAGGATTGTTAAGTCCTCTTGTGTAAAATTCTTGTATTACAAAAGGCACTCCATTTTTCTTTTTCTCAGTTTTAGCAAGTGTTTTTCCAGTACCTATCTACATATCTTCTTATTTTAAAATGATTTTATACTTACAGAAGTTATAAAGATAACAGAGTGTTCCCATATACCCATCAGTCATCTTCCCCTAATGTTAATATTATACATAATCCTGATAGATTTTCTCAAAATTAATAATAGTATTAATTAAACTACATACTTCATTGAGATTTCCCTTGTTATTTTATTACTGACTGTGAGTTTGGAGGTCCCAAAGACCACCTTCAGATTCAATAATCCACTAGAAAGACTCATAGAACTCTGAAAAGCCACTATACTGACAGTTACAGTTCATTACAGTGAAAGAATACACACTGAAATCAACAAGGGGAAGAGGCACATCAGGCAGAGTCCAAGAGACACCAGGCATAGAGTTTCTAGTTGTACTCTCCCAGTAGAGTAATGCAGATAGCGCTTATTTCTACCAGCAATGATGTGTGACAATACACATGGAATATTGCCAACCAGGCAGATTGAACCATGTCTAGAGTTTTTATTGGGAGTTGGTTACATAGACATGACTGAGTGCCTGCATTGCTGACCTTAATTCTCCAGATCCTCCAGAGGTTAAGCGATACTGCATGGCTGAAGACCCCCAGGTAACCAAGGATATTCTTATCAAGCAGGACATGCCAAGGGCTTAGAGGTTACCTCCTAGGAGCCAGGAACAAAAAGCCAAACCTTCTTTGAGCAAGATTAATCCTTTACTGCATACTGACCCTCTTCTGTTCCAGGATCCAATCCAGGATATCACATTGCACTTAGTTGTCATGTTTCCCTAGTCTCTTCCAATCTGTGACAGCTCTTGGTCTTTCTCTTTCATGACCTTGATGCTTTTGAGGAATAGTCATGAATATTGTAGAACGTTCCTCAATTTGGTTTCGTCTGATTTTTTTTATCATGAGCAGATTGAGGTTATGAATTTGAGGGATGGATATCACCAAATCTTAGTCCTTGTTATTGAATTATTTCAGGAAACAAGATTATATCAACATGATTTATTACTAGTAATGTTAATCTTGATCACTTTGTTATGGTGTTGTCTCCTGAGTTTTTCTGTTGCAAAGTTATTACTTTTCCTCTTTCCATACTTTTCATTAGAAGTGAGCCAAAGTCCCACTCATACTAAAGGGGAGTGGCATTAAGCTCCACCTTCTGGACAGAGGGGTATCAAAGACTTTGCGGTCATATCTTAAAACTGCCACAGGGGAATTGCTTTGATGTTACACAGATAATCTGTTTCTCCTTAAAGTTTTGCCCAGTAACTTCAGCATTTATCAGTGAATCATGCCTTCAGCAACTACTGTGTTTTTCTAATAGTGATTTTCTGTTTCCTTCATTGCTTTCACAATTGTTAATTGGGATTCTTCTGTAAGGAAGATATGTCCTGTCTCCCCTGCTTATTTGTTTATTCAGTCATTTACTTATGTCAGTATGGATGAAGGGACATTTATTTTATTCTTTGTATTATAATCGAATACTACATTACTAATTATGTGGCACAAATTGTTACAGGTTTGGCTATTGTTAGATCTTTCAGGTTGGTTCTTGGGTTCCTTTTACATGACCACATCCTTTTATTGGTAGTTGGGGGGGCACTTTCTTACTTCCTGGAACTATAAGGTGGTCCACGCTCATCTTGTATTTTCCTTGTCCCAGACAAAGAATCCGCTATTTATTTCTCCAAGGAGATCTGGTTCCTTTTGCTGGAAAATGGCATTTGGAAATCAAGCTATTAAGATTAGGTGTGTTCATTGTTACTGGTGTGTCGCTGCTAGGAGCGTCACAGAGCTAGGAAATTCATGTATGTATTCTAATCCATGTGTGCACACATACCTATTTTTATTTCTTTAGCTATTTATCTGTATACATTTAAATATAAACATAGTCGGGCGCGGTAGCTCACACCTGTAATCCCAGCACTTTGGGAGGCCAAGGCGGGCGGATCACCTGAGGTCAGTTGTTAGAGACCAGCCTGGCCAACATGGTGAAACCCCATCTCTACTAAAAATACAAAAATTAGCCGGGTGTGGTGGCGGTCGCCTGTAATCCCAGCTACTCGGGAGGCTGAGGCAGGAGAATCGCCTGAACCTGGGAGGCAGAGGTTGCAGTGAGCCAAAATCATGCCACTGCACTCTAGCCTGGGCGACAGAGCGAGACTCTGTCTCGAAAAAACAAAATAAATAAATAAATAAATAAATAAATAAATAAATAAATAAATAAATAAAACATAAGTTCATACTGACATCTCCAACTCAAACCCAGCACTACAGGGTTCCTTCTAGCCTTCTCCCTGCCCTTGCTTATTTTTACTTCTTTCTCCATAAGTTAGGAAAGAAAAACAGTTGACTACATTTGTGTTGGCCTATTTGGGGGTTCTCTATTCTGTTCTTTTGATCTTTATTTCTGGCTTTTTGTCAATACCACACTTTTTTCATTACTGTAGCTCTACAGTGAGTCTTGAAATTGGGTAATTCGAGTTCTCCAACTTTGTTTTCTCTTTTCAGAATTGTTTTGGCTGTTCTTGCTCCTTTATTTTATCATGTTAATTTTAAAATCAGCTTGTTGGTACCTCAAAAGGGCTTTCTGGGAATGTGATTGAGATTATGTTGCATCTATAGATCAAATTAGGGAGAATTGCTATCTCAACTATATATATTTTTTATTATACTTTAGGTTTTAGGGTACATGTGCACAACGTGCAGGTTAGTTACATATGTATACATGTGCCATGTTGGTGTGCTGCACCCATTAACTCGTCATTTAACATTAGGTATATCTCCTAATGCTATCCCTCCTCCCTCCCCCCACCCCACAACAGGCCCTGGTGTGTGATGTTCCCCTTCCTGTGTCCATGTGTTCTCACTGTTCAATTCCCACCTGTGAGTGAGAACATGCAGTGTTTGGTGTTTTGTCCTTGCGATAGTTTGCTGAGAGTGATGGTTTCCAGCTTCATCCATGTCCCTACAAAGGACATGAACTCATCATTTTTTACTCCATGAGCATGGTCTGTCTTTCCATTTATTTAGATCAGGGGTGTCCGTCCAATCTTTTGGCTTCCCTGGGCCACATTGGAAGAAGAATTGTATTGGGCCACACATAAAATACACTAACAGTAATGATAGCCGATGAGCCAAAAAAAAAAAAAAAAAACACAAAAACATCTCACAATGTTTTAAGAAAGTTTACGAATTTGTGTTGGGCCACATTGAAAGCCATCCTGGGCTGCATGTGGCCTGCAGGCTGTGGGTTGGACAAGCTTAATTTCGATGATCTTTTATTTTTCTTTTTTAAATTTTTCAGCATATAGATCTCACACATATTTATGTATATATATATACACACACACACACACACACACACCCCTAAGTACTTCATTTTTGGCAATATTGTAGATGTCATATTTTAAAATTTCAAATTCTGATTGTTCATAGATAGTACATAGGATACAACTGACTTTCGTATATGACAATGTATCCTGTAACTTTGCTAGCTCACTTACTAGTTGTGGGTAATTTTTTGTAGATTTGTACTATTTTCTACGTAGACAATAATGTCTGGAAATAGAGTTGTATTTCTTCTTTTCCAATCTGAATGCCTTTTATTTCTCTTCCTTATCTTAGTGCGCTGTCTAGAACTTGTAGCATAATGTTGGATAAGAATGATCAAAGAGGACACCTTTGCCTTGCTTCTGATATTAGGAAGAATGCATGCAATTTCTCTTCATTCAGTATGATGTAACTTGTAGGTTTTTGTAGATGCCACTTATTGGGTTAAATAATTTTCATTCTATTCCTAGTTTGCTATAAGTTTTTAAAAATCACGAATGGATATTCAGTTTTGTCAAATCCTTTCTCTGCATCTACTGAGATAATTACATGATTTGTCGTATTTAGTCTGTTAATATGGTGAATTACAATGATTGATTTTCAAATGTTGAAACAGCCTTGCATTCCAGGCATGAGCCCCTCTGTCGTGATATGTTTTCATATCTATATATAAAATCATATTTACATATATCTATATATAAAAAGAATATTTGGGGGAAGATTTTTATGTCATGCTCATGAGGGATATTGGTCTACAGTTTTTTTTCCTGTCGTATCTTTTTCTGGTTGTGGTATTTGGGCAATGCTGGCCTAATAAAATGAATTGGGAAGTGTTCCCTCCTCTTTTTTCTGGAAGAGTTTATGTGTTGTGAAATGTTGGCAAGGATGTGGAGCAATTGGAGCTCTCATGCGTTGTTTGTGGGAATGTAAAATGGTACAGCCTCTGAGGAAACAGTTTGGTGGTTCCTCAGTCATTAAATGTGTAGAATTATCATATGACCCATTAATTCTACTCCTAGGTATATACCCAAAATACAGATTCTCCTTGACTTATGATGGGGTTATGTCCTGATAAACCCACTATAAGTTGAACTATCACAAGTCAAAAATGCTCTTAAACATTCCTAACTTACTGAACATCACAGCTTAGCCCAGCCTACCTTAAACACGCTCAGAACATTTACATTAGCCTACAGTTGGGCAAAATTATCTGGCAACACAGAACACAATAGAGTATTTGTTGTATATGTTGGGTTATTGTAAACCACAAAAATAACCAAATTTCTTTGTCAATTGTGTTTCTAACTGTATCCAAACTGGACATTTTGTTATTTACAGACAATTGTTATTTTGTTTTAATTCTCTTCAAAACATGGTTTATATTCAAGCTGTGGGACTTTAACAGGTGCTCTCAAATGCAGGTTTCCAACAACAACAACAACACACACACACACAAAAGAAGTACAGAACTCATAAAAAGCTAAAATGTTTATAAATATCAAGATATCAAGCAAAACAAAAGTTAATAAAATGGACTAAACTAATAAAAACAAAAACAAGTTTTTACCTTTTGCTTAGAACACTGCTAATCCTTATTTTACTTTTCAAAGTCAAGAAAACTTGTCTTAAGCTACAGCCTTTAACAACTAAGTAAATTATAGTCTTGTAAACAGGATTTAAAGCGTGTTTGTTTCTCTCTACCTAGTTCCTCTACAATTTGAAAACTAGTTATAAGTATTCTTAAATTACAACAATATAGTTGCTTGCATCAGTGCAATAAGAATCTGTTTTCTTTTGTAACAGAACACAATTGGAAAAACTGGTTATTTTACCAAGGCTTTGACTGGAATGGTGTGCTCTCCTTTAAGGAATCAAACTTAACTTATGGAACCAATAAAGCCCTTGGAAAACTGGCCTCATATTTTGTGTACACAGTCCCTGTACAGGGTTTCTGATCTGTAGTAAGTAAAGAATGTCACTTTCTAACAGGCCAGGAACCCCAAGTTATCTTAAAACCTCAAGAGAAAAGGAATTTGCCCAACTCATAGGTATTTGATAGTACAAATCCATGGCTGGGCTCGGCTTTAAAAAGTCTTATCCCGAATTCCTTCTGTGAAACAAAGTTCCATCAAAGCCAATTTAAAAGGCCTGTATAGCAAATAATTATTCTTGCTGCACTGTATACAAATAATTAAGCCAAGTATAATAAAGCAAACCAGTCCTACTATAACTTGCCTTTTAATACAAATGGGAAACTGGAGAATGAAAATTATGTTTCAAAAACTGTAGCACACCTGTTGTTAAATTCTAGCCTTGCCTAATGTTTTTCAATTTTTATCATTTGCTACAGTTTAAATTATATCCGTTACAAAAACCAACTCCGGCCGGGCGCAGTGGCTCACGCCTGTAATCCCGGCACTCTGGGAGGCCGAGGCAGGTGGATCACGAGGTCAGGAGATCGAGACCATCCTGGCTAACACTGTGAAACCCCATCTCTACTAAAAATACAAAAAATTAGCCGGGCGTGGTGGTGGGCGCCTCTAGTCCCAGCTACTCGGAGAGGCTGAGGCAGGAGAATTGCTTGAACCCGGGAGGCAGAGCTTGCAGTGAGCCGAGATTGCGCCACTGCACTCCAGCCTGGGCCACAGAGCGAGACTCCGTCTCAAAAAAAATAAATAAATTAAAAAACAAAACAAAACAAAAAACCAACTCCTGGTTACATCACACTCAAGTCAAAGCCTAAAAAGCTAAGGAAGCAACCCCTAACAGCCCAGAGAAACATCCTAAATATCAATGTAAAGAAATAAGAAATCTTAAGCTGATAATCATAAAAAATAAGTAACTGAGTGAGAATTACTCATCTTACTCAGTCTCACCCCTACAAATACTTTTTGTCGTTTCTCTCCTTTTAAGCCAAATATTAAAGCCTTTTTAATGGAAATTATTTACTATGCCACCCTTGTGGGAATTGCTTTACTCACTCTACAATTTGCAGTAGGACTATATGCTGTAGCACCCTCAGGGTGGGATATCAGAAAATCTCAATTACTGTAGCATTTTGCTTAATTATTAGCCTCATAGCAGGAATAACAGTTACTAACAAAAAATAACACACGGGCCTTTCCAAACATGCGGCTCTGCCTCTCATTGGGTGAGGAATGTTTCTATCTCAACCAGTTGGGCCTAGTAAAACATGCTGCTGAAAAACTAAAAATAATAATAATAAAAGGGGGGCTAAAGAGCTAAGGAAATACCAAAGCAACCAAATAAATTATTGGTTTAAAAACAAAATCATAGCATGGGTAAACCCATTCCTGGGCCCTCTCCTAATAATATGCCTAGGACTAATGTTCTTGCCCTGCCTAATTAACATTTTTCAAAGATTTTTAACTGGCAGGATCATGGCCATCTCACAGGCAAGTACCCAAAAACATCTACAGATGGTGTTGCTCCAGCAGTCAATCCGAGACCAAGGAACTCTCCGCGCCCCCCACCCCTCAGCAGGAAGTAGCCAGAAAGAACACATCGCCCCTTGTCCTTTTATAACTACAGGATCTGCAATGACAGAGCAGGAGCACCGTCATCTCAGACAAACACTGCCACTTTCAGTTCCAGCTCCCTTTCTATACTCATGCATTTCAAGGAAATCACTTCTCTTCTAACTACAAGCAACCAGAAAAGAGCAGACAGTAAAACACAGATAAGACAGCTCAGGCACTGAGCTGGGGCGGGCAGCGGCAGGGGCGGGCGGGCAGCGGCAGGGGCGGGCGGGCGGGAAATCTCTTGGGTAACTGCCAAACTTCACCCCCATACAATGGGCCCCATGAAACAGTGGGTCTTAATAAGCACATTCCTTTCCCTTCAGGTGCACTAAGATAGGGAAGCTAAAAGCAGACTCTCCGGGGGCGGGGGGAGGGGGCGGCGGTATGCCTGCAGCTGCAGGAAGATGTATGGGAACAGACACACAAGTCTCCCTCCCAGATAAGCACAACTAAGAGACACAAAAGCAGTCCGAGTCTCTGATAAACTCTCCTGCCCTAAATCCTTAAAAACTCTTACCCCTCTCAGGTGTATTTCTCTAAAATGAACCTGTCTTTGACGTCGAGCCGCCTTTCATGTTTCTCTCCTCTTTCTTTAATTCTTACAGTATACCCTTGTGAACACATGAATGACTGGGAGCTGTGGCTCACTACCACTGCCCAGCATTGTGAGAGACTGTCATACCACTTTCTACTCAAAGTGTCATTTTACATCATTGTAAAATTGAAATGCTGTAAGTTGGGGACCATCTGTAATTGAAAACAGGTGTTCAAAGAAAAACTTGTACACTTACATTCGTAGAAGCACTAGTCACAATAACCAAAAGCTAGAAACTACCCAGTGTCCATCAACCAATGAATGGATAAACAAAATGTAGTATATCTATACAATGGAATATTATTCAGTTATAAAAAGGATTGCGTCATGGAGATGTGCCATGATACGGATAAACTTTAAAACTATGCTAAGTGAAAGAACCCAAACACAGAAGGCCACAGTATTTTATGATTTAATCTATATGGAATATCCAGAATAGGCAAATCTGTAGAGACAGAAAGCAGTAGTGGTTGCCAAGGGCTGAGGTGAGAGAGGAGTGGGAAGTGATTGCTTAGTGGGTATAGAGTTTCCTTTTTGTAGTGATGAAAATATTCTGGAATTAGATAGTGATGATAGTTGCTCAAATTTGTGAATATACCAAATGAATAACCATTAAAATGGTTAGAATGGTGAATTTTATATGTATATTTGACCGCAATAAAAAGTGGATCATAGATCTAAATGTAAAATATAAAAGTGTAAAACTTCTAGAAGAAAACAAGGAAGAAAACCTCATGATCTTGGGTTTGCAAAGATTTCTTAGATATGACATGGAAAAAAGCACAATCCATTAAAATGTATTGATAAGTTGGATTTTTAAATAAAAAACCTGTGCTATATTAAAAGAAAACAAGCCAAAGACTAGGGTAAAATAATTGCAAAACATATATCTGACTCATATTAAGAATATGTAGATCAGGCATGGTGGCTCATGCCTTTAATCTCAGCGCTTTGGGAGGCCAAGGCAGGAGGATTGCTTGAGCCAGGAGTTTGAGACCAGCCTGGGCAACATAGTGAGACCTCATCTCTACAAGAATAAAAAACTAGCCAGGCATTGTGGTGCACTTCTGTAGTTGTAACTACTGGAGAGGCGGAGGCAAGCGGATCTTGAGCCCAGGAGGTCAAGGATACAGTGAACTATGATTGTGCCACTGCGTTCCAGCATAGGCAACACAGCAAGACCCTGTCTGAAAAAAATATGTAAAACAACTCTCAAAATGCTATAAGTAAACAACCCATAAAAATGGGCAAAAATCTTGAGCAGATGCTTTACCAAAAAATGACAAATAAGTACATGAAAATATGTTCAACATTATTTGTCATTAGAGAAATGCAAACTAAAACCACAACTAAATACCCCTACACACCTCTTAGAATGGCTAAAATAAAAAAGTCTGACCATATCAAGTGCTTTAAAGGATGTGGGCCAACTGGAGCTCTTATACATTACACAGTTTCATATAAAATTAATCATACCACTCAGCAATCCCATTTTTAGGTATTCCACCCAAGATAAATAAAAAGTATATACACACTAAAACCTGTACATGAATGTTTTAAGCAGTCTTACAATTGTCAACCTGGAAAGAACTCAAATGCCCTTCAACTGGTGTATCATGACTGTGGTGATGGCTCCATGCATTTATCAAAACCCACAGAAATGTATACCACAAGAAGCAGATTTGACTATATGGAAAATTTTTAGAAAGGATTTGGGGGGAATCCAAAGTGGAACGCAAACTTTAAAAAATGGATGCAACTATCTTTGGCCGGGCACAGTGGCTCGCACCTGTAATCCCAGCACTTTGGGAGGCTGAGGTGAGCGAATCACTTGAGGTCAGGGGTTCAAGACCAGCCTGGCCAACATGGTGAAACCCCATCTCTAAATACAAAAATTAGCCAGGCGTGGTGGTGCGTGCCTGTAGTCCCAGCTACTCGGGAGGCTGAGATGAGAGAATAGCTTGAACCAGGGAGGCAGAAGTTACAGTGAGCCAAGATCGTGCCACTGCACTCCAGCCTGGGTGACAAAGTGAGACTCCATCTCAAAAAATAAAAATAAAATAAAAAATAAAGAAAAAAGAACCCAACTATCTTATAAATTAATAACATTACACTGAAGGGGGTGGGGCAGAAAAGACAGAAATACATGACTTAGGACATAGTATTTCTACTGGGTACTGTAAGGGTATGGACAAAAATAACTGAACACAAATATTATTCTCTAGTTAGTAAATTTGTTGTTCCCAGGGGTATGAGTTAGCAATTCTGAAAGTTCTTTATGTTAATACTAGAGTTGAACAAATAAGTAAATATATCATAGCTAGTGAGAGCTAGATTTCTCACTGTTATAATTAAGGAAATGGGAAAGGCTAGAATGAATCCTGTGGTGTTGGATTGGAATCAGAGGTGGAGAGAGAGAGAGAGACAGAGAGAGAGAGAATGAGAATGAATATATGTGCATGCATGGGTTAATATATATTTCCAAGCTTTCAAGTTAGCTGAGAGGGTCTAGAAGCAATAATAACTCAGTACCAGTGAGCACATATAGCAGTCAGATCTTGGTTTTTAAATACCATTCTCTAATAAAAGGAACCAGGGTTCCATGAAAAAGTAGTTGAATTGGAGCACCTTGTAGTCTGGGAATGTAATGAAGTGCTTTTTAAAAAAGATGGAGGCATATCAAAAGAGCACCATAAACTAAACTGAAAGAGCTTGCAGTGGCCAAAGCTGGAATAATTTGAGACAGAAAATAAATAATGATAGATTATAACCCATAGATAAAATAAATATGTGAGTCTAAATTGTTGTAAATAAATAATTGAACAAATAAATAAATGGGGGTAAGGGACAACTCTTCCTTACTGAATAATTCTAATTAACAAATGTAGAAAGAGTGAAGGAAGTAGAAAATTGTTATTAGAATAGTACAGTAATAATTGTTGCAGAGAAGATCGACCCATGGGTGCTAAAATTAGTGGGTAAAACCTTGATGAGAAAGTGTATTCGCATAGTTTCAAAGTACCTTCCCAAGATATTTATTAATTACAAAGGAAAAAATAGTAACTTTATGGTGAAGGAACCTAGTAGATACCACTGGGTTAATCAAATGATCTAAGTTAATATCACCAGTAAGATGATGTAGCCATTATGTGACCACTGATATAATGCACTGAGAAGGACATATTGCTTCTGTAGTATTCTTCCCAAAAATGTGTAACCTCAATCTAATAAGAAGAAGACAGGCCGGGCACAGTGGCTCACACCTGTAATCCCAGCACTTTGGGAGGCCGAGATGGGTGGATCATCTGAGGTCAGGAGTTCAAGACCAGCATGGCCAACATGGTGAAAACCCGTCTCTACTAAAAATACAATAATTAGCTGGATGTGGTGGTGTGCACCTATAATCCCAGCTACTCTGGAGGCTGAGGCAGGAGAATCGCTTGAACCCAGGAGGCAGAGGTTGCAGTGAGCCAAGATCGCACCATTGCACTCCAGCCTGGGAGACAAGAGCAAAACTCAGTCTCAAAAGAAAAAAAAAAGACATAAGATAAACTCAACTTAAAGGACACTCTGCAAAATAGCTGACCAGTACTCTTCAAAAGTGTCAAGGTCATGAAAGATAAAGAAAGAGGAAGGGCCTGCCACAGGTTGGTGGAAACTAAAGTGACAGAAAAACTAAATTCCATGTGGTATCTTGAATTGGATCCTGGATCTGAATAAGGGACATTAGTAGAAGAACTGGTGAAGTAGGAATAAAGTGTGTAAGTCAGTTAATAATATTGTTCTAATGTCAATTTCTACTTTTTATCATTATATCATAGTTATGAAACATGTTAACATAAAGGGAAACTTGGTGAAGGGAATATAAGAACTCTGTATGATTTTTTCAACTTTTCTATAAGTCTAAAAGTATTTCAAAATAAACAGTTAAATAAAAGTTCATGAATGATCATGATTTAAGAAATCTAGATGTGGAATTGTTGGTCACATGGTAAGTATATGCTTAACTTTACAAGAAATTGTTGAATGATTGAACTGTTGACCTTTACAAGAAACTGCTGAACCGAGGTGGTTATACCATTTCACACTCCCACCAGGAATTTATGGGAGTTCCAGTTGCTGTACATCTTCACCAACATGTGGTAGATCAATGTGTATTATGGTAGTCAGCTTCTAAGATGGCCACAATGATACCCACCTCCTCATATTCACTCTCTTGTGTAATCCCTTCTCCTAAGTGTAGACTGGACTTACTAATTAACTTTCAATGAAGAGAATACAGCAAAAGTGATGAGAAGACACATCCAAGATTAAGTTATGAAAAGATTGTGGCTTCTGTCTTGGGTACTCTAGCTTGGATGATTTGCACTGGCAAAAGAAAGATCCCAGGTTTTGAATAGCCCTATTAGGAAGTTCATATGGTGTAGCAAGGACCAAGGTCCTTAGTTCATCAGCCCACAAAGAATTGAGGCCCTCCAAGATGGCAGAATAGGAACAGCTCCGGTCTACAGCTCCCAGTGTGAGCGATGCAGAAGACGGGTGATTTCTGCATTTCCATCTGAGGTACCGGGTTCATCTCACTAGAGAGTGCCAAACAGTGGGTGCAGGACAGTCGGTGCAGTGCACTGTGCGCAAGCCGAAGCAGGGCAAGGCATTCCCTCACTCAGGAAGTGCAAGGGGTGAGGGAGTTCCCTTTCCTAGTCAAAGAAAGGGAGAACAGACTGCACCTGGAAAATCGGGTCACTCCCACCCTAATACTGTGCTTTTCCAATGGGCTTGGAAAACGGCACACCAGGAGACTGTGTCCCACACCTGGCTCGGAGGGTCCTACGTCCATGGAGTCTCGCTGATTGCTAGCACAGCAGTCTGAGATCAAACTGCAAGGTGGCAGTGAGGCTGGGGGAGGGGTGCCTGCCATTGCCCAGGCTTGCTTAGGTAAACAAAGCAGCCAGGAAGCTCGAACTGGGTGGAGCCCACCACAGCTCAAGGAGGCCTGCCTGCCTCTATAGGCTCCACCTCTGGGGGCGGGGCATAGACAAACAGTCAGCAGTAACCTCTGCAGACTTAAATGTCCCTGTCTGACAGCTTTGAAGAGAGTAGTGGTTCTCTTAGCACGCAGCTGGAGATCTGAGAACAGGCAGACTGCCTCCTCAAGTGGGTCCCTGACCCCTGAGCAGCCTAACTGGGAGGCACCCCGCAGTAGGGACAGACTGACACCTCACTCGGCCAGGTACTCCTCTGAGACAAAACTTCCAGAGGAACGATCAGACAGCTGAATTTGTGGTTCATGAAAATCCACTGTTCTGCAGCCACCGCTGCTGACACCCAGCCAAAGAGCGTCTGGAGTGGACCTCTAGCAAACTCCAACAGACCTGCAGCTGAGGGTCCTGTCTGTTAGAAGGAAAACTAACAAACAGAAAGGACACCTACACCAAAAGCCCATCTGTATATCACCATCATCAAAGACCAAAAGTAGAAAAAACTACAAAGATGGGGAGAAAACAGAGCAGAAAAACTGGAAACTCTAAAAAGCAGAGTGCCTCTCCTCCTCCAAAAGAATGCACTTCCTCACCAGCAATGGAACAAAGCTGGACGGAGAATGACTTTGACGAGTTGAGAGAAGAAGGCTTCAGACAATGAAACTACTCCGAGCTACAGGAGGAAATTCAAACCAATGGCAAAGAAGTTAAAAACTTTGAAAAAAAATTAGACGAATGGATAACTAAAATAACCAATGCAGAGAAGTGCTTGAAGGAGCTGATGGAGCTGAAAGCCAAGTTTCAAGAACTACGTGAAGAATGCAGAAGCCTCAGGAGCCGTTGGGATCAACTGGAAGAAAGGGTATCAGTGATGGAAGATGAAATGAATGAAATGAAGCGAGAAGGGAAGTTTAGAGAAAAAAGAATAAAAAGAAATGAACAAAGCCTCCAAGAAATATGGGACTATGTGAAAAGACCAAACCTATGTCTGATTGGTGTACCTGAAAGTGACGGGGAGAATGGAACCAAGTTGGAAAACACTCTGCAAGATATTATCCAGCAGAACTTCCCCAATCTAGCAAGGCAGGCCAACATTCAGATTCAGGAAATACAGAGAATGCCACAAAGATACTCCTCGAGAAGAGCAACTCCACGACATATAATTGTCAGATTCACCAAAGTTGAAATGAAGGAAAAAATGTTAAGGGCAGCCAGAGAGAAAGGTCGGGTTACCCACAAAGGGAAGCCCATCAGACTAACAGCTGATCTCTCGGCAGAAACTCTACAAGCCAGAAGAGAGTGGGGGCCAATATTCAACATTCTTAAAGAAAAGAATTTTCAACCCAGAATTTCATATCCAGCCAAACTAAGCTTCATAAGTGAAGGAGAAATAAAATACTTTACAGACAAGCAAATGCTGAGAGATTTTGTCACCACCAGGCCTGCCCTAAAAGAGCTCCTGAAGGAAACACTAAACATGGAAAGGAACAACTGGTACCAGCCACTGCAAAAACATGCCAAATTGTAAAGACCTTCAAGGCTAGGAAGAAACTGCATCAACTAATGAGCAAAATAACCAACTAACATCATAATGACAG
>NW_026652282.1:42903404-42919564 GCF_009828535.3 Hylobates moloch
GAAGAGCTAACTATCCTAAATATATATGCACCCAACACAGGAGCATCCAGATTCATAAAGCAAGTCCTGAGTGACCTACAAAGAGACTTAGACTCCCACACAATAATAATGGGAGATTTTAACACCCCACTGTCAACATTAGACAGATCAACGAGACAGAAAGTTAACAAGGATACCCAGGAATTGAACTCAGCTCTGCACCAAGTGGACCTAATAGACATCTACAGAACTCTCCACCCCAAATCAACAGAATATACATTTTTTTCAGTGCCACACCACACCTATTCCAAAATTGACCACATAGTTGGAAGTAAAGCTCTCCTCAGCAAATGTAAAAGAACAGAAATCATAACAAACTGTCTCTCAGACCACAGTGCAATCAATCTAGAACACAGGATTAAGAAACTCACTCAAAACTGCTCAACTACATGGAAACTGAACAACCTGCTCCTGAGTGACTATTGGGTACATAACGAAATGAAGGCAGAAATAAAGATGTTCTTTGAAACCAACGAGAACAATGACACAACATACCAGAATCTCTGGGACACATTCAAAGCAGTGTGTAGAGGGAAATTTATAGCACTCAATGCCCACAAGAGAAAGCAGGAAAGATCCAAAACTGACACCCTAACATCACAATTAAAAGAACTAGAAAAGCAAGAGCAAACACATTCAAAAGCTAGCAGAAGGCAAGAAATAACTAAAATCGGAGCAGAACTGAAGGAAATAGAGACACAAAAACCCTTCAAATAATTGATGAATCCAGGAGCTGTTTTTTTTAAAAGATCAACAAAATTGATAGACCGCTAGCAAGACTAATAAAGAAGAAAAGAGAGAAGAATCAAATAGACGCAATAAAAAATTATAAAGGGGATATCACCACCAATCCCACAGAAATACAATCTACCATCAGAGAATACTACAAACAGCTCTATGCAAATAAACTAGAAAATCTAGAAGAAATGGATAAATTCCTGGACACATACACCCTCCCAAGACTAAACCAGGAAGAAGTTGAATCTCTGAATAGACCAATAACAGGCTCTGAAATTGTGGCAATAATCAATAGCTTACCAACCAAAAAGAGTCCAGGACCTGATGGATTCACAGCCAAATTCTACCAGAGGTACAAGGAGGAACTGGTACCATTCCTTCTGAAACTATTCCAATTGATAGAAAAAGAAGGAATCCTCCCTAAAACATTTTATGAGGCCTGTGTCATCCTGATACCAAAGCCTGGCAGAGATACAATCAAAAAAGAGAATTTCAGAACAATATCCTTGATGAACATTGATGCAAAAATCCTCAATAAAATACTGGCAAACCGAATCCAGCAGCACATCAAAAAGCTTATCCACCAAGATCAAGTGGGCTTCATCCCTGGGATACAAGGCTGATTCAACATATGCAAATAAATAAATGTAATCCAGCATATAAACAGAACCAAAGACAAAAACCACATGATTATCTCAATAGATGCAGAAAAGGCCTTTGACAAAATTCAACAACCCTTCATGCTAAAAACTCTCAATAAATTAGGTATTGATGGGACATATCTCAAAATAATAAGAGCTATCTATGACAAACCTACAGCCATTATCATACTGAATGGGCAAAAACTGGAAGCATTCCCTTTGAGAACTGGCACAAGACAGGGATGCTCTCTCTCACCACTCCTATTCAACATAGTGTTGGAAGTTCTGGCCAGGGCAATCAGGCAGGAGAAGGAAATAAAGGGTATTCAATTAGGAAAAGAGGAAGTCAAATTGTCCCTGTTTGCAGATGACATGATTGTATATCTAGATAACCCCATTGTCTCAGCCCAAAATCTCCTTAAGCTGATAAGCAACTTCAGCAAAGTCTCAGGATACAAAATCAATGTACAAAAATCACAAGCATTCTTGTACACCAATAACAGACAAACAGAGAGCCAAATCATGAGTGAACTCCCATTCACAATTGCTTCAAAGAGAATAAAATACCTAGGAATCCAACTTACAAGGGATGTGAAGGGCCTCTTTAAGGAGAACTACAAACCACTGCTCAATGAAATAAAAGAGGATGCAAACAAATGGAAGAACATTCCATGCTCATGGATTGGAAGAATCAATATCATGAAAATGGCCATACTGCCCAAGGTAACTTATAGATTCAATGCCATCCCCATCAAGCTACCAATGACTTTCTTCACAGAATTGGAAAAAACTACTTTAAAGTTCATATGGAACCAAAAAAGAGCCCGCATCGCCAAGTCAATCCTAAGCCAAAAGAACAAAGCTGGAGGCATCACGCTACCTGACTTCAAACTATACTACAAGGCTACAGTAACCAAAACAGCATGGTACTGGTACCGAAACAGAGACATAGATCAATGGAACAGAACAGAGCCCTCAGAAATAATGTCGCATATCTACAACTATCTGATCTTTGTCAAACCTGACAAAAACAAGCAATGGGAAAAGGATTCCCTATTTAATAAATGGTGCTGGGAAAACTGGCTAGCCATATGTAGAAAGCTGATACTGGATCCCTTCCTTACACCTTATACAAAAATTAATTCAAGATGGATTAAAGACTTAAATGTTAGACCTAAAACCATAAAAACTCTAGAAGAAAACCTAGGCAATACCATTCAGGACATAGGCATGGGCAAGGACTTCATGTCTAAAACACCAAAAGCAATGGCAACAAAAGCCAAAATTGACAAATGGGATCTAATTAAACTAAAGAGCTTCTGCATAGCAAAAAACACTACCATCAGAGTGAACAGGCAACCTAAAAATGTGAGAAGATTTTCGCAACCTACTCATCTGACAAAGGGCTAATATCCAGAATCTACAATGAACTCGAACAAATTTACAAGAAAAAAACAAACAACCCCATCAAAAAGTGGGTGAAGGACATGAACAGACACTTCTCAAAAGTAGACATTTATGCAGCCAAAAAACACATGAAAAAATGCTCATCATCACTGGCCATCAGAGAAATGCAAATCAAAACCACAATGAGATACCATCTCACACCAGCTAGAATGGCGATCATTAAAAAGTCAGGAAACAACAGGTGCTGGAGAGGATGTGGAGAAATAGGAACACTTTTACATTGTTGGTGGGACTGTAAACTAGTTCAACCACTGTGGAAGTCAGTGTGCCGATTCCTCAGGGATCTAGAACTAGAAATGCCATTTGACCCAGCCATTCCATTACTGGGTATATACCCAAAGGGCTATAAATCATGCTGCTAGAAAGACACATGCACACGTATGTTTATTGCGGCACTATTCACAATAGCAAAGACTTGGAACCAACCCAAGTGTCCAACAACAATAGACTGGATTAAGAAAATGTGGCACATATACACCATGGAATACTATGCAGCTATAAAAATTGATGAGTTCATGTCCTTTGTAGGGACATGGATGAAGCTGGAAACCATCATTCTCAGTAAACTATCGCAAGGACAAAAAACCAAACACTGCATGTTCTCACCCATAGGTGGGAATTGAACAATGAGAACACATGGACACAGGAAGGGGAACATCACACTCCGGGGACTGTTGTGGGGTGGGGGAGGGGTGAGGGACAGCATTAGGAGATATACCTAATGCTAAATGACGAGTTAATGGGTGCAGCACACCAACATGGCACATGTATACATATGTAACAAACCTGCACATTGTGCACATGTACCCTAAAACTTAAAGTATAAAAAAAAAAAAGAATTGAGGCCCTCCATTCAGGACCCATGTGAATGGGCTTAAAAGTGTGTCCTCCAGGTCCAGTCAATCGTTCTGATGACTGTAACCTCATGTGACATCTTGACTGCAGCCTCATGAGAGACCTTGAGTCAGAGGCACCCAGCTATACCACTCACAGATTCTTAACCCACAGAAACTATGACATAATTCCTATTTGTTATTTTAAACTGCTAAGTTTGGGGGTAATTTGTTACTCATTTAAACCACACTGAGATTTTGTTACTCATTTAAACCACACTGAGATATTATCCTTTACCTATAACGTTGGCAAAAACAAAAACAAAAACACCCAGTTGATGAGAGAGAGGAGCACATGCAGTCTCATACAGTGATGTTGGAAGTGCAAAATAAAAATATTACAGCTCTTTTGGGGCTAATTTAGTGCTTCTAACAAAATCAGAAAATTATTTACCTTTGACTACGCACTCCCACTTCTGGAAATTCATCCTACAGGTGTACAATGTAAAAAAAAAATAAAACGTGTCAAGAGAATAAAAAGACAAGCCAGAGATTCTGAGAAAACATTTGCAAAAGATATATTATTCAAAAGATACAAAGAACTCTTAAAACTCAACAGTAAGAAAACAAACAACCCAATTTAAAAATAGGCAAAAGACCTCAACAGATACCTCACGAAAAAAGATATACAGATGGCAAACCAATAAGCATATGAAAAGATGTTTTACATCATATGTCACTAGGGAATTGCAAATTAAAACAACAATGAGATGACACCACACCTGTTAGAATGACCAAAACCAGAACACTGATAACACCAAATGCTGACAAGGATGTGGAGCAACTCTCATTCATTGCTTGTGAGATGGCAAAATGGTACAGTAACTTTGGAAGACAGTTTGGCAGTGTCTTACAACACTAAATACACTCTCATCATATGATTCAGCAATTGTACTCCTTAGTATTTACCCAAAAGATTTGAAAATCTGTGTCCATACGAAAACCTACACATGGATGTTTGTAGCAGTTTTATTCATAATTCCCCAACTTGGAAGCAACTAAAATGTCCTTTAATAGGTGAATGAATAAATTGGGGTATATCCAGACAATGGAATATTATTCAGCACTAAAAAGAAAGATGCTATTAAAGCCATGAAAATGCAAGGCTGAGACTTAAGTGCATATTACTAAGTCAAAAAAGCCAGTCTACAAGGCTATATACCGTATGATTCCAATCATATGACATTCTGGAAATGCACAACTATGGAGACAGTAAAAAGATCAGATTGTCAGAAGCTGGGGAGAAGGAGGGATGAATAGGCAGAGCACAGAGGACTTTTAGGTCAGTGAAACTACTCTGGATGATAGTATAATGGTGCGTACATGTCATTTTACATTTGTTCAAACCCATAGAACGCACAACATAAAGTGTGAATCCTAATGTAGATGAGGCACTTTGAGTGATAATAAGGTGTCAATGTAGGTTCATCTGTTCTCACAGATGTATCTCTCTGGTGAGAGATATTGATAGAAGGGGAAGCTGTGGGGGAGGACAGGAGGAGTATGGGAACTCTTTGTACTTTCTGCTCAATTTTGCTATAAACCTAAAACTTCTCTAAAAATAAAGTCTATGAAAAAATAAAATATAGACATAGTTATATTGCAGCATTGTCTGTTCATACTATTAAAAGACTGGTAACTCAATTGCCCATCAATAGAAACAAAATATGGCAATATACACATTGGAATACATTGAAACCATGTAGAGACAGATCTCTAGAATATATTGAGAAGAGAAAACCAAACTAGGTATAGAACAGTGTAGTAAGCTCAATTTTGTGTGAGAAAGGGGGTTATATATCTATATATACGGGTTAAATATACATGCAATATACATTTATAAATATATACTTTTATCTATTTGCAAATTATACATATTTGCAAAAAGAAATCCAAGTAAACCCACGAGCTAACGAAGTAAAATTTTACCAGGATCTACAGATGTCTGTATGTGTTAGACTTAACTTATGTATTTTTATATCACATTGCTTTTTGAACCACATAAATGTATTACCAATTTATTACCTATTCAAGAAAAATAAAATAGTATAACCCTAGTGCGGGGGGAGTGGGAGAAGCTGTTAGAGTTCCATAAACACTCCCCCACCATCAGTTTCCCACTTAGGTAGGAAGTTATAGGTGTGAGTTCTAGGGAGGATTAAACAGCAAGAATATGGTTCACATGGACAGCCCCCACCCAGGCTACAATCCACTGTTGTTGGGCTTCCTGATGAATGTTTGTGGAGAGAAAACACTAACAGAAATGGGGCCATTGTGTCCAGGGCACCAGATCAGTGTCCCTTCCTCCACTGGAACACAGGGTCCAGATCCCCTGCCCATCCTCACAGGCCTCTGAGATAATCCTTGTCTTCTGCTAGAGGCAGATGGCAAGCCAGGCTGGGAGAAGTCATGCCTCAATTTCCCATCTTTGTTCCTGAAAGCTCCTAAGGTGGACTCCACTCAACTTCTTGCTGACCTCTGCTTTTTTCCTCCCTCTGTCCATGATCACTCATGGGCAGGTCTGCAAATGTTACCTACTGCACCTCAAGTCCGTTTAATGTGGCTTGGACTTGAGTAAGTCTGGACAGACTCCTGAAAATCTCCTGTGATGGATGTCACAACAGGAGGCTCTAGAAGGGCTGGGAATGCTACCTCTTGATATGGCTGTTTGGGAGTAGCCTGGGAGATAGGTCTGCACATTGTCTTCTAGAGACCTTGAATCTGTGAATCCCTGACCCATTTCTGCCTCCCTGCAGTTATTTTGACTCAATTCCTAACCAAACCCTCCATCACCTAGGCCATATACTATTACCTGACAAACTTCAGCAGGACCACCTGCCTACCTTTTTTCCACATCTGTCCCCCCACCAGAACACAAACACCTCAACTCTGCTCTGGTAGTGGGAGTGGGGCAGATTCCTGGAACCCAGTAGCTCCTGTTGAACTGCCAGAACTCAGCCCCTGACACCATAAACATCCCTCAGTCCCAGTGTTCCTTTTCCTCTTGCCTCTCAAAAACAATTAAGGCTCTTGAAAGGGCTAGAACTTCTGGTTCATGGAAAAATCCCAAAATAAAGATCAATGTGGTTATATCTATCAGAGGACATACTCCAGCATGATATTTCTCATTGCAGGCACAAGTCTCATTCACTTCCTGATATGGTTTGGCTGTGTCCCCACCCAAATCTCATCTCGAATTGTAGCTCCCATAATCCCCACAGGTCATGGAAGGGACCCAGTGAGAGGTAACTTAATCATGGGGGTGGGTTTTTCCCGTGCTGTTCTCGTTATAGTGAATAAGTCTCACAAGATCTGATGGTTTTATAAAGAGCAGTTCCCCTGCACATGCTCTCTTGCCTGCTGCCATGTAAGACATGCCTTTGCTCTTCCTTTGCCTTCTGCTGTGATTGTGAAGCCTCCCCAGCTATGTGGAATGTGAGTCCATTAAACCTCTTTTTCTTTATGAATTACCCAGTCTCAGGTATGTCTTTATTAGAAGTGTGAGAACAGACTAATACACTTGCCCTCTGTCTTTCCCTCTGTAGAGAACTCTCCCTCTGGCCCAACTCCACCAGTGCAGGTATCCAGGGCTGCCCTCCTAGGAACTCCCCCCATGCCCAAGACACTGCCCCAAGGACCAGCCAACCACAGCTGAATCTATCCCCATCCCAGTATGTCCTGGCCCTCTAGAGCTAAACACTCAGAGACAGATACTTCGTGCTGATCATTGGGACATGGCCTCTGTCCCCTGAAGGATCTTTAGGGATGGGTCCCACAATCCTTTCTATTATCATTTTTGCTGTCCCAAATTTGATTTAGAAATATTAATATGAATTCATGATATATCTTCTCTTAAAATGTATATTTTCTCACTCTGTTTCATTAAAAAGAACTGGAAATCCAGAGCCATGAGCACACGTAGCACCCAGACTGTGATCTCACATCTCATTTCTCGCTAAGGCTACTTGGAGAAATGTTTGATTCCAGGTCTGGACACCAAAGATACATGATAAACCTGGAAACTGGCACATCGGAAAGCAAAGACACTCTCAAAAAGTACTAAATTCATGTCAGACTCAGAAGCCAACCCAAATATGTTCCCATCAGCCAAAGATGGAACAACTATGCATCAATAGGAATAATAACTGTAATGGATTAAAATACACCAAATGTGTTTAAATTCATGAATTCACAATGGTACTTTAAAAATATTATTGGTCATCTTTGGAGGATGCTAGAGAATCGCCTCATTATTTGATAATTGGTTTGAAAAGGAAATAATTAAGCATTTATCCTGACTTTCTTAAGTGAACTATACTTCAATGAAATGAGACAGTTATAGAAAGAATGAGAGAACTAGAGTTCACCATGGTGAATTAATGGATATAGAAAGTGATCATCAACAGGTGATACCATTATAACAAGAGAGATGACCAGCCGGCTGTGGTGGCTCATGCCTGTAATCCCAGCACTTTGGGAGGCTGAGGCAGGTGGATCGTTTAAGCCCAGGAGTTCAAGACCAGCCTGGGCAACATGGCAAGACACTGTCTCTACAAAAAATACAAAATTAACCAAGCTGGTGGCACATGCCTGTGGTCCTAGCTACTTGAAAGGTTGAGGTGGGGCTGGGCGGTGGCTCACGCCTGTAATCCCAGCACTTTGGGAGGCCGAGGTGGGTGGATCACGAGGTCAGGAGATCAAGACCATCCTGGCTAACATGGTGAAACTCCATCTCTACTAAAAATGCAAAAAATTAGCTGGGCATGGTGGCGGGCGCCTGTAGTCCCAGCTACCGGGAGGCTGAGGCAGGAGAATGGCGTGAGCCTGGGGAGGCAGAGCTTGCAGTGAGCCGAGATTGCACCACTGCACTCCAGCCTGGGCGACAGAGCAAGACTCTGTCTCAAAAAAAAAAAAAAAAAAAAAAGTTTGAGGTGGGAGGATCCCTTGAGCCTGGGAGGCAGAGGTTTCAGTTTGCTATGATAGCACTACTGCACTCCAACTTGGGCAACAGAGTGAGACCTTGTTTCAAAAAAAAGAGAGAGAGAGATCACCAGTCAATATGTGTCTCTTGTAATGGTCTTTGATGCGATGGTCTTGAAAAAAAAAAAGAATAAAATTTGAATGTGATCAACCTGTAGATAAGACTGTCTATTTGTAGGAAATGCAAAGGATAGAAAAACATGTTTGACAACATCATAGGAATGTAACCAGCAATATGCACACTGTGGGAAACTGTACAGGACAAATGGCCTGCGTTTTGCAACAATAAATAAAATGTAAGAAAAACCATTATAGAAGAGAATCTATAGATTAAATACATGTAAAGAAATATCAATCATTTACAATGTGGTGCACCTTGTGGTGTATAGACCCTATGGTTACCTCATGGTTCCTGTCACTTGGTATTCATGCCTTTCATAATTCCCTCTCCTTGAGAACGGACAGGACCCATGACTTGCTTCTAGCCAAAGAATATAGCAAAGGTGAAGGAATTTTGTGTATGTAGTCAAAATCACAGATCGGTTGATTTTGAGTTAATCAAAAGGAATACTGTAGTCAACTGTAACACAATGGTAAGTGTTTGTATATCTAAACATAGAAAAAGTATAGCATAAAAGTTAAAACTGGTATACCTGTACAAGGCGCTTACCATGAATGGAGCTTGCAGAACTGAAAGGTACTCTGGTTGGGTCAGTGAGTGAGTGGTAAGTGAACGTGAAGGCCTAGGACATTAGTATATACTACTATAGACTTTATAAACACTGTACACTTAGGCCACAGTAATTTTTTTCAAAGAGTTTTTCTTTCCCCAATAATAAATTAACCTTAGCTCACTGTAATTTTTACCTTATAAATTTTTTGTGTTTTAAATTTTTTAGAACTGTTTTACTCTTTTAAAATAACACTTAGCTTAAAATACAATCACATTGTACAGCTATACAAAATATTTTCTTCCTTTATATCCTTACTTTATAAGCTTTTTTCTATTATATTTAAACATTTTATTTTACTTTTTTTCAACTTTTTGTTAAAAACTAAGACACAAACTCACATTAGCCTGGGTCTACACAGGGTCAGGATCATCGAGATGTCACTAGGCAATAGGAATTGCAGCTCCATTATAATCCTATGGGACCATTGTCATATATGCAGTCTGTCATTGACTAAAACATTATTATATGGCACATGATTGTAATAACGGAAAACATCCCACAGAGGAGTGAAATGAACATACAGGTCTATGATGCCCAAAGAACCCCAAATAGGCTGAACATTAAAAGATCTTCACTGACATACATTATAATCAAATTATCTAAAGTTAAGGACAAGGAGAATTCTGAATGCAACCAGAGAAAAGAGAATATGTGTAAACTATCATATATCAAAGAATTCCCGTAAGACTATCAGTAGCTTTCTCACCAGAAACTTTTCAAGCTAGGAAAGAGTGGGATGACACATTCAAAGTACTGAAAGAAAAAAATTGCTGTCCAAGAATACTAAACCTGGAAAAATATTCTTTAAAAAGGAAGGAGAGATAAAATCTTTCCCAGACAAATGAAAACTGAGGGAGTTCATCACTAGACCTGCCTTATAAGAAATGTTCAAGGGAGTTCTTCAAATTGAAATGAAAACATGCTAAACAACATCACACATATCAAAGTATAAATCTCACTGGTGAAGGCAAATATATAGACATATACAAATTAATATAACACTTTAGGGATGATGAATCATTTGCTTTTAACCCCGATATAAAAGTTAAAAGATAAGAATACATTAATGGATACACAATACAAAAAAAAGCTAACTCTGACTACAAGAATACAAAGTGTTGGGACAGGGTGAGTAAAGGTACAGTGTTTTGGGGTGGGATCGTACTTAAGCTGTTATCAACCTAAAATAGAAGGGTGTAACTACAAGATATGTATGCAAGCCTCAAGGTAACCACAAAGAAAAAGCCTATAATAGATTCAGAAAAGATAAAGGGAAAAGACAATACAAGAAAGTCACTATAAAACAAATCACCAAATAACAAAGGAAGACAGCAAGAGAGGAAAAGGGGGCAAAACAACTACAAAACAGACAGAAAACAATTAACAAAATGGCAATAGTAAGTTCTCACTTATCAATAAGTACCTTAAATGTAAAAGAATTAAAATAACTAATCAAAAAGCACAGAGTGGCTGAATGGATAAAAATACAAAACAGGATCCAGCAATATGCTCTCTACAATATACTGTGTTTAGATTTAAAGAGACACATAGGCTGAAGTGAAGGGATAGAAAAAGATATTTCATGCAAATGGTAACCAAATGAAAGCAGGAATGGCGATACTTATATCAGAAAAAGTAGATTTTACATCTAAAACTGTCTCTAATACATAAGATGTCATTAAATAATGACAAAGGGGTGAGTTCAACAGGAAGATTTAGCAATTATAAATATATACACACCCAACATCAGAGTACCTAAATATAATGCTATGGTTTGAATGCTTTTGTCCCCGCAAAAACCCATGTTGGGCAGGACACGGTGGCTCATACCTGTAATTCCAGCACTTTGGGAGGCCAAGGCAGGTGGATCACTTGAAGTCAGGAGTTCAAGACCAGCCTGAGCAACATAGTGAAATCCTGTCTCTACAAAAAATACAAAAATTAGCTGGGCATAGTGGCATGCTCCCATAGTCCCAGCTACTATGGAGGCTGAGATAGGAGGCTCGCTTGAGCCTGGGAGGTTGAGCCATGATCATGCCACTGCACTCCAGTCTGGGTGACAGAGTGAGACCCAGTCTCAAAAAAAAAGAAAGAAAAAGAAAAATGTTGAAACTTAATCCCCAATGCAATAGCACTGGGAGGTGGGGCCTAATGGGAGGTGTTTACGTCATGAGGGCTCCACCCTGATGAGTGAATTAATTCTGCTATAAAAAGGGCTTTTAGGAGTGGGTTCACTCTCTCTTCTGCTAGTCTGCCATTTCTGCAATGTGAGGATGCAGCAAGAAGGCCCTCACCAGACACTAAACACCAGTGCCTTGATCTTGGAATTCCCAGCCTTTAGAGCTGTGAGAAATAAATTTCTGCTATTTATAAATTTCCCAGTCTCAGGTATTCTGTTATAGCAGCACAAAATGGACTAAGACATATGTAAAGCAAATATTGACCGATCTGAAGACAGATATTGGCAGCAATACAATAAGAATAGAGGGCTACAATACCCCACTTACAATAATAGATAAAACATTCAGACAGAAGATCAATAAAAAACTGACTTGAATGACACTATAGACCAAATGCACCTAAGTGACATATATAAAACTTTCTGCCCAACAGCAGAAGAATACACGTTCTTCTCAAATGCACACAGAACATTCTCAAGGATAGATCACATGTTAGGTCACAAAACAAGTCTTAACAAATTTAAGATCAAAATAATTTCAAGTATCTTTTCTGACCACAATGGAATGAGACTAGAAATCAATAATAGCAAGAAAACCAGAAAATTAATTTAAAAAAAAACAGAAAATTCACAAATATGTAGAAACTAAACTACAAACTTTTGAACAACCATTTGGTCAAATAGAAAATCAAAAGAAATTTTTAAACTATCTCGAGACAAACAAAAATGAAAACAAACATACCAAAACATGTGGGATACAGCAAAAGCAGTACTAGCAGGGATAAATGTCTACATTAAAAAAGAAGAAAGATCTCAAATAAACAAACTAATTTTACATCTCAAAAAACTGGAAAAAGAACAACAAACTAGGCCCAAAGTTAGCAGAAGGAAGGAAATTATAAAGATTGGAGCAGAAATAGAGAATTAGAAAACAGAAAAAATTAAATAAACTAAGAGTTGATTTCTTGAAAAGATAAAATAAACCAACCTTTAGCTAGAATAACTAAGAAAAAAGAGAGAAGGTACAAATGAATGAATCAGAAATGAAAAAGGAGATATTATAGCAGAAATGTCAGACATTGCCTGAGAAATAAAAAGGATCACAAAGGACTATTATGAATAATTATATGGCAACAAAGTGGGTAGCTTAGAAGAAATGGATAACTTCCTAGAAACATACAGCCTAGCAAAACTGAATCAAAAAGAAATAGGAAGCCTGAACAGACCAATTACAAATAAGGACTTTGAATCAGTAATCAAAAACCTCCCAACAAAGAAAAGCCCAGGACTAGCTGCCTTCATGGGCAAATTCTACCAAACATTCAAAGAAGAATTAATACTAATCCTTCTTAAACAAAGAAGAAGAAGAAGGAGAAAGAGGAGAAGGAGAAAAGGAGGAGAAGGAGAAGGAGAAGGCACACCTCCAAACTCATTCTATGAGGTCAGCATCACCCTGATACCAAAACCAGACAAAAACACTACAAGAAAATAAAACTATAGGCCAATATCCCTGATGAACACAGATGCAAAAATCATTAATAGAATACTAAAAAACTGAATTCAAATGATCATGTATCATGACCAAGTGGGATTTATCCTGGGATGCAAGGGTGGTTCAACAACCTTCCAAATTAAGTCAATGTGACACAATACATTAACAACATGAAAGAAAAAATAATCATCTCAATAGACACAGAAAAAGCATTTGACAAAGTTCAACATCCATTCATAATTAATAGAACAAAATTCTCAACAAGATGGGTATAGAGAGAACTTACCTCAAACAATAAAGACCATGTATAAAAACCACACAGCTAATGCAATAATCAATGGGGAAAACTGAAAACTTGCCCTCTAAGATCAGGTAGAAGTCAAAGATGCCAAAGCCACTTCTTTTCCACATTGTATTGGAAGTCCTAGCCAAAGCAATTAGACAAGAAAAAGAAGTAAAAGACATCCAAATTGGAAAAGAAGTTAAATCATCTCTGTTTTTGGATACCATTTTCTTATGAATAGGAAAAACCCTTAAAAAGCCACCCAAAATTGTTAGAACAAATACACAAATTCAGTACAGTTGCAAGATACAAAACCAACCCACACAAATCAGCTGTGTTTCTATCCACTAACAACAAATCAGCAGGAAAATAAATTAAGAAATAAACTCATTTACAATAGTGTCAAAAAGAATAAAATCTTAGGAATAAGTTTAACCAAGGAGGGAAAGGTCTGTATGCTGAAAACTATAAAATGCTGATGAAAAAAAAAATGAAGAAGACACAAATAAATGGGAAGATATCCTGTGCTTATGGATTGGAAGAATTAATATTGTTAAAATGTCCATACTACCCCCAAGTGATCTACAGATTCACTGCAATCTCTATCAAAACTATAATAACATTTTCCACAGAGATTGAAAAAACAATCCTAAACTTTGTATGGAACGACAAAGGATGCTGAATAGCCAAAGTAATCTTGAGAAAGAAAGACAAAGCTGGAGCATCACACATCTCTTTCTTTCTTTCTTTCTTTTTTGGAGATGGGGATCTTGCCATGTTGCCCAGGCTGGTCTCAAACTCCTGGGCTCTAGCAATTCTCCCACCTTAGCCTCCGGAGTAGCTGGGATTACATGCAGAAGAATGAAATTAGGCCCATATCCTACACCATACACAAAAATTAACTCAAAGTGAATTAAAGACTTAATGTAATGCCTGAGACCATAAAACTCCTGGAAGAAAACATAAGGGTTTGCTCCTTGACATGGTTTTGGCAATGATTTTTTTTTTATATGACACCGAAAGTACATATAACAAAAGCAAAAATAAACAAGTGTTACTACATCAAACTGAAACCTTTCTGCATAAAATATATACAAACTATATATCTAATATATTTAAGGAACTCATACAACTCAATAGTAAAAATCAACCTGATTTTAAAATGGGCAAAAGATCCAAATAGACATTTTTTCCAAAGAAGACATACAAATAGCCAACAGGTATATGAAAAGGTGTTCAACATCACTAATCATTAGGAAAGTGCAAATCAAAACCACAGTAAGGTGTTATCTCACACCTGTTAGAATAGCTATTATCAAGAAGACAAGAGACAGCAAGTGTTGGTGAGGATGTGGAGAAAAGGGAACCCTTTTATACTATTGGTGGGAATGTAAATTGGTATGGACATCATAAAAAACAGTATGGGTGTTTGTCAAAAATTAAAAATAGAACTGTCTTGTGATCCACTTCTGGGTATATATTCCAAAGGAAATGAAATCAGTACCTAGAAGAAATATCTGCACCCCCATGTTTATTGCAGCATTATTCACAATAGGATAGCCAATATATGGAAACCCCTGTCGGGTTTTTCTCAGCCTTCTTTCAGTGACACCTTATTTCCATTTAAACCAATTTCTTGTAACAGATCAACCACTCCTTGTAATAAATCAACCAACTTGTAAGGTAACTGGACTCAATCTCTGAGAGACTTTTTTGATGTCAAACACAATAGGCCAGAAGAACAAAAAGCTAAACTCCTTATCGTATCATCCCTAAAGATGGAGATTGCTCTCTCCACTGAAACAATACTTGGGAATATTTTGTGAATTTTGAGTTTTAGAACTGAACTTTCACCAAAATGGAACTGAGAAAGCTTTGAGGAAGAGACGGTGTATATTCAGAGGCTACCTCACTTTTGTACAATTTATCAAAAAGGCATATTACATAGACTCAACCCAAAGTTCTTTAGGTTTACATCTACCTGAGGGTCTCTGTTACTAAAAATGTCAATGCTTGGCACCAGACCACTCTTGCTATTCAACATAATATTCAACATATTATGATACTACTTGACACCCTATAGGGGTTATTTTATTTTGGCCAAAGATTGATCACTGGATAGCCCCTGATGACCAGTATTCAGGCTGGGTGCAGTGGCTCACACCTGTAATCCCAGCACTTTGGGAGGCCAAGGCGGGTGGATCACACGAGGTCAGGAGTTTGAGACCAGCCTGGCCAACATGGTGAAACCCCATCTCTACTAAAAATACAAAAATTAGCCGGGCGTGCTGGCAGGTGCCTGTAATCGCAGCTACTTGGGAGGCTGAGGCAAGAGAATCGCTTGAACCCAGGAGGCAGAGGTTGCAGTGAGCCAAGATTGCGCCATTGCACTCCAGCCTTGGTGACAAGAAAAGAGTGGCTAAAAAAAAAAAAAAAAAACATACCTTGGTCAGCAGTAGGGTATAGATGATCAGGGTAGGATGTTCCATCAGTGGATGTGTACTTGACACTAGCAAGGGTACGAGCTTCTCAGGTAAGAAAAGGGCACAGCAACAGAGTAGGGGTTAAAGTCAGAGGTCATCTGTGGCCAGGAGTAGGGATCAGATTGTCCTTTGGGTATCGCTCAAGTGGTATTAGTGGTTCAGAGGTGATGAGTGCACGTCCTGAGTGTGGGGAACAGGTCCAGGTGTGTCCCACGGTACCTTCAGTGGAGG
>NW_026652282.1:42924501-42997297 GCF_009828535.3 Hylobates moloch
TATCAGAGCACATCCGATTTGGGATCCTCTTGTCCCTTAGGGCTCCATACAACCCAGGATGGTGAATTTTACGTGTCAACTTGCCTGGGCTACAGGGTGCCCAAACATTGGATCAAACTGTTCTGGGTGTGGCTGTGAGTGTGTTTCTGGGTGAGATTAACCTTTCCCTGGAAGGCTGAGTGAAGCTGAACTCCCTCCCAGATGTGGGGGGCCCCACCCAGCCAGTTGAAGGCCTGAGGAGAGCATGAGTCAGAGGGGACTCCTCCTGCCTGAGTGCTGGGGCTGGGACATCAGTTTATTCCCGCCTTGGAGCATGAACTAAAAAGTCAGCTCTTCCTTGGCCTCAAGCCTGCTGGCCATCACACTGGACCTGCACCACTCGCTCTCCTGGGCTCCCAGCTTGCCAACTACAGGTCTTGGGACTTGTGGGCCTCTGGGCCCATGTGGGCCAATTCCTTATAATAAATCCTGCATATCTCCACATAGACGTAGGTGTATTGCCTCCTATTGGTTCTGTTGCTCTGCAGAACCCTGACTAATAGATGACCTCTTCCGTGCATCTCAGGGTTCCTGCTCAACTGGGGGCCTGGCTGGTGTTGGTTTATTTGCACTACGAGGGGGCGGCCTTGCCGGTGATGTTCCTTGTGATTTAGGCCAGGCGGGGTATTGTTTTCATAACTGCAGGCAACACTAGGCTGTGAGTTTGTCCTCCGTGAGATTCTATTCCATCCAGGGCAGCCATGGCCTGGTGGATTGTTTAGCCTTAGCCATCGCTGACAGAAATCAGGACTTGTGCTGGTCAGGCGCCCCCTGAGAAACTACTGTGTGGGCTCAGCACTCCATTCAGCCTCCTCAGACTATAGAGTCCTCATGCCGCGCCATCTGTCACCAGATAATCCCACTGGAATGTGCAGAGCTGATGGAGGACATCTTTGGCCTCAGCTAACGTTTTCCATCACCAGTCTGCCCAGGGGGTTGTGAGGCCTCAAGTATGGTGGGCAGCTTTCCAAGCCACCAAAATTCACAAAAATGCAAAATCCATACTGACCAGGTGTACATGGACTGCAGTGCAAAGCCTCCTGGGGGTCACTCCCAGCTTCTGCACTAACTGTGCAGAATCCTTTAGTAGGGAAGCCACTTTTCCATACCGTCCTGGGGCAGCCAAGTGCTTCACTTCAGCCCCTGTCAGGTGGAGCTTGCTTTCCTGGTTCTTCCTCCCAAGTGGGCCACCTCTTGGGGACGGCCCTTTAAAGCTTGAATGTTGCCTGGGAGAGGGAGATTCTAGCACCCGTGTTGGCCCGTGGTGTTGATTTGCTGGAGGGCAAACCACAGTTAATGTGGTAAAGGCTGGTTGTCTGCCAGAGGGGCCTGTTGCCTTTCGAATACATTCTCTGTAGCCAGGAAGCCACTTTTTCATTTGGTTCCTGGGCTAGGTTCTTAAGAACAGGCATGGCCTCCGGGTGAGACAGAGGGTGTCTCCTCCTCCAGATAAGAAATGGACTCTCCTTCTTGACCTTCCCCTGTTGTCTCTTCTGTCCTTTTGACTTTGCAGGTGATCGCTGGCAAAGGAGAGGGTCAAGTTCCTCACTCTCCCATGGTGGTATTGTTCTGCCTTATCCTCTAGACGGTGCAAATCCTCTTCTCCAGGGTCCTCTCATCCTTCTGGTCGTCCGTGGAGGTTGGGCTCCCACCTCCTCTCTGTGAGACGTCCTGGTGAGAAGCAGCTGTGAGCAAGCCCAATACGGGTCCCCTGGTTTGGATTCAATAGGACAGCCACCTCTTTTGGAGGGCCTGGAGGCTCTGGGACTTAAACTTCCTGCCTTTGGTCACTTTAAGCAATGCTTTATCTGGCTTAGCCCAAGGGTTGGGGTATCGATATTCCTCTGCAAAGGGGCTACAAACATGACATTCACAAGAGAATAACTGAATATCACAACAGCTGTGGCATGCTAACTGCTTGTAAAGGCATCTCCCCCAGCTGTGCATATGGGAGTGGCCTCAGCCTGGCATCTCTGCCTGATCAGCTCATGTACCTGCCATAGTGGTCCCCAAAAGTAAGGATGTCCTCTTGTCTCAGAGTACCCCAAATCACTGGCCTGGCCACAGGGAACTCCTCCCACTCTAGCCCGTCATGGGGTGAGGGTAGGCCACCTTCATTCCAGAGATGTGTACTCCTCCCCTTTATGTGTGTGGGTCTATAGGCCTTATAGTGTTCAGCACCTGCCTAGTGGGGCCTCAGGTGGGCAAGCTGACCTCCTTCCCCAGGCAGTACCACACCTCTCACCCCAAAAGTCAGTTCTAATGAGATAAATTCACTCAAATACTGGCATGACCAGGTTAATGAAGCACAGGAAGAGACCACAAAAAATAGTGTAACACAGGCCAGGTGCAGTGGCTCATGCCTGTAATCCCAACATTTTGGGAGGCCAAGGCAGGAGGATTGCTTGAGCCCAGGACTTTGAGACCAGCCAAGGCAACATAGTGAGACCCTGTCTCTACTAAAAATAAAAATAAATAGCCAGGCATATTGGTGCATACCTGTAGTCCCAGCTACTCAGGATGCTGAGGTGGGAGGATTGCATGAGCCTAGGATTTTGAGGCTGCAGTGAGCTTTGAGTGCACTGCACTTTGAGTGCAGTGATCATGATACTGCACTCCAGCCCAGGCAACAAAGCTAGACTCTGTCTCATAAATATAAAACTAACTAAATAAATAGAGGCAGGAGAATAGACACAGTCAGTCCAAGACCAGCCTAGAAAGACTTAGAGATTATCTCTAAAATTATCACAACATTCTTAGAGAATATGACACAGCACAGAGCAATGTCATGCCAAACTGATATGGAGGCATTCCAGATTTGAGACCCAACTACTTGAAGCCATCCAGTATCAATTTGCCAAGTGATGATCCTACTGACCAATTCCTTGATCACTGCCAAAATCCCATCCTTATCACCCCATGTAGCAAGTTTGAAGATTTCAGGGCTGATCCAAGAAAAGACATGATCATGACATGTCAGTATTACAAAACAAGCTGTCATTTGGGTGGCACCAGGACACATTGCACAAGAGGGGAAGTTCCCTACAGCAGGAGACCTCCTGAGACAGTGGCATGGGGCCACTGCCCAAAAAGGGAAGAGGGCAATGGAACTCCCAGTGGAGAAGGGAATTGGAGAAGGGGTTATGTGTCCAGGTGATGTGGCTCAGCAGCAAGATGGGGAGTCTGTCTCAGAGAGCTCTGAGGGGCAGCAGCAGCTTGGTGTCTTTTATAGCCCCAGAATTTGTTGTATCTATGGCTGGCAGAGGCTAGGTGCAGTTTTGCAGGGTATGCAAAGCAGGGAGGTTCTGAATGGCTAAAAATATTACTTGGGCTATATTTAAAGCAATTGATGTGTAAGAATTTGAATTTGGCACCAGCCTGCTGTGAAGAAGTGAACAACAAAGAGTCAATATACAGGGACCATCTTTGGCTCATTTATGTAACAACCTTTAATTCTTGCAATATGAGGTAGAGATCAAGATTATTTTTTCCAAGGCTATTCGGTTGCTCCAGCACCAAAAGAGTATCTGTTCCCCATTGAATTTTACTGTGGCCTTTGTTGTAGTTCAGCCAATAATCTATGTGTAGATCTATTTCTAGATTGTTTATTCTGATCCATTTATCTATTTGTCTATCCTTGTCCCAGTACTTGACTGTCTTATTTAGGCCTTTACATTCTTTCAATAATATTTTGTAATTTTCTCTACAGTGGGTTTTGTACATATTTTGTTAAATTTTTTCCTAGTTTTTTTTGGTACATTTCTTGATGTTCTAGTAAGTAGCCTTAAAGTTTCATTTTCTTATTGTTGTTCCTGATATGTAGAAATATAGTTGTATGTATACAGTTTTATACATTGACATTTTATCCAATGATCCTGATAAGTTCACTTATAAATTGTACTAGATCATCTGAAGATACTTTTAGGCTTTTTTACATTCACAAAAATGTCATCTGCATATTATGGCAGTTTTATTTCCTCCTTCCTATCCTTTACATTTTTAATTTCTTTTTCTTGATGATTGCATTGGCTAGGATCTTTAATACAATGCTGAGCAGAAATGGTGATATTAATAACAGATATTCTTTCCTTGCTCTTAATCTATGGAGAAACTTTCACTCATTCACCATTAACTATGATGTTTGCTGTAGGTTTTATGTAGATACTCTTTATCAGATTAGGGGAGTTTATTGGGGGAACCAACCCCCAACATTTCAACGTAGCTTCTTTTCTATTTTCCCTAAGTGTCGGCCAGTCTGAGAAATAAAGGGAAACAGTACAAAAGAGAGAAATTTTAAAGCTGGGTGTCTGGGGGAGACATCACATGTTGGCAGATTCTGTGATGTCCCCTGAGCTGTAAAACCAGCAAGTTGTTTTAGCAATTTTCAAAGGGGGGGAGTGTATGAATAGGGTGTGAGTCACAAGATCACATGCTTTAAGGGCAACAAAAGATCACAAGGCAGAAGGTCAGGGCGAGATCACAAGGTCAGGGCAAAACTAGAATTACTAATGAAGTTCCATGTCCTGCTGTGCACGCATTGTCATTGATAAACATCTTAACAGGGTTCAAGAGCAGAGAACCGGTCTGACTAGAATTTGCCAGGCTGGAATTTCCTAATCCTAGCAAGCCCGGGGGCACTGCAAGAGGCCAGGGCGTGTTTCATTCCTTATCTGCAACTACATAAGGCAGACACCCCCCACAGCGGCCATTTTAGAGGCCCCCCCCCCGGGAATGCATTCTTTTCCCAGGGCTGTTAATTATTAATATTCCTTACTGGGGAAAGAATTCAGCAATATTTCTCTTACCCATTTTCGGCAATAAGAGAAATATGACTCTGTCCTGCCTGGCTCCCAGGCAGTCAGACCTAATGGTTATCTCCCTTGTTCCCTGAACATCGCTTTTTCAAGGTGCCCAGATTTCATATTGTTCAAACACACATGCTTTACAAACAATTTGTGCAGTTAACGCAATCATCACAGGTCCTGAGGTGACATACATCCTCAGCTTAGGAAGATGACGGGATTAAGAGATTAAAGTAAAGACAGGCATAGGAAATTATAAGAGTATTGATTGGGGAAGTGATAAATGTCCATGAAATCTTCACAGTTTATGTTCTTCTGTCACAACTTCAGCAGGTTCCTCCATTCGGGGTCCCTGACTTCCCCCAGCATGAGTTCTTAACGATTTCCAGTTTGCTAAGTTTTTTAGCACATTGTGCACATGTACCCTAAAACTTAAAGTATAATAATAATAAAAAAAAATGAATGGAAATGTCTCTCCCAATCCCTTCATTCTGGTGGGTTTATAAATTTTTAAAAATACATATTATTTTAAGGGCAGCATATTTGTGTCTAGGGAGAGAGAAGACTAAAGGTTTGTGGCCAATTCCCCTTTCTAATTGGAAGACTTAGATTGTTTCTTTTTTATTTTTAATCTCCTTGTATGTGTAATAATGTTCCCTTTCTCATTCCTAATGTTTCTTTTATCATTTTTCTTAATCAGATGTCTTTGACCTATTACTTTTAAAATCTACCCTAGTGATTTTGTTAATGAAACCTAATATTTTGTTCTATGTGTTAATGTCTTATTTTATCCTTAATTCCTACTTTTTACATTATTTGGACTAATTTTGCTGTTTTTATATTAAACGTTTGGTTCATTTCTTTCTAGATTCCACTTATAATGTATGCAATGGGCACATTTTTCAATTCAGTTTTTGCCACATTCTGCATATTTTTATATTTAATATGTACTCATTGTTGTTCATTTCTAATATGTTCATACTTTTATTTTTGATTTTTTTCCTTAATAAAATAATAATTTGGGGGGAGACTTCTTCCATTTCTAATTTTATCACATTGTGCTTAAACAAAGTGTCTCTACAATTTGTTGGGATTCTCTGAGTCATCTATGTTTGTAAATGTTTCCTGTGTATTCCTCATTGGATTTAAATATGTGCATGTATACCCATATCCATGTATCAGACATAGATTGAGCTTAATAATTATGCTATTCAAATGAGTCATTATTTTTTGTCTGTTTAAGAGATGTGTGATAATTTCTGTCTCTGTAATTGAGGGTTCATCACTGACTTTAAATCTATGTTGTTAGGTACATAAACATGCATTACCACCATGTCTTTTGATGAATGTCACCTTTTATTATTATTAAAATATCCTTCTTTGTTCCACTTAATGTTTTTGTTTTCAAATTTTATGTCCATTTTTCATTTTGTTAGCATTTTCCTAATATTTTTTGAGACAGGGTCTTGCCCTGTCACCCAGGCTGGAGTGCAGTGACACAATATCAGCTCACTGGAGCCTCAATTTCCTGGGTTCAAGCAATTCTCCCACCTCAGCCTTCCGAGTAGCTGGGACCACAGGCAAGCAACATCATGCCTGGCTGACTTTTATATTTTTTTTGTGGAGATGGGGTTTCGCCATGTTGCCCAGGCTGGTCTCGAACATCTGAGCTCAAGCAATCTACCTGCCTCAGCCTCCTAAAGTGCTGAGATTATAGATGTGGCCACCGTGCCTGGCCTAACTTTTTATTTTTAAAGTTATTTTTCAAAATTATGAAATATTTCAAACAAACCAAAAGGTATAGAGAAAAGTACTTGGATAGTGTGCAGATCACATGTTTGTGTCCCCTTCCCGTGCCCAATTCATATGTCAAAACCCTTAACGTTAACCTTAATGGGATAGTATTAGGAAGAGGGGCCTTTGGAAAGTAGTTAGGATTAGATGAGGTCACAAGAGTGGAATCCCCATGATGAGGTTAGTGTCTGATATGGTTTAGATGTCTATCCCCTTCAAATCTCATGTTGAAATGTGATTCTTGATGTTGGAGGTAGGGCCTAGTGGGAGGTGTTTGCGTCATGGGGGCACATCCCTCATGAGTGGCTTGGTACCATCCTTGTGGTAATGACTGAGTTCTCACTCTATGAGTTCATGTGAGATCTGGCTGTTTAAAAGAGCCTGGCATACAGAGTGATATAATAGACTTTGGAGACTCAGAAGGGGGAGAGGGAAAGGGGGCCAAGGATTAAAAAAAAACTACACATTAGGTACAATATTTGCTACTTGGGTGATGGGTGCACTAAAATCTCAGAATTCACCACTATAAAATTCATTCATGTAACAAAGAAACACTTGTACCCCAAAAGCTATTGAAGTAAAAAAATAAAAGAGCCTGGCACCTCTCCCCTCCCTCTCTCTTGCTCCCTCTCTCACCATGTGACATGCTGGCTCCCCTTTACCTTCCATTATGATTGTAAGCTTCCCCAGGACCTCACCAGAAGCAGATGCTGGCACTATCTTCATGTACAGCCTGCAGAACCACAAACCAAATAAACCTCTTTTCTTTTTTTTTTTTTTGAGACGGAGTCTTGCTCTGTCGCCCAGGCTGGAATGCAGTCACTGCCGCGCCCGGCCAAACCTCTTTTCTTTATAAATTACTTGAGTCTCAGGTATTCCTTTACAGCAATGCAAAAATGGACTAACAGAAAATTGGTATTGAGAAGTGGGGCATTGGTATAAAGATACTTGAAAATGTGGAAGCAGCTTTGGAACCAGGTAACGAGCAGAGGTTGGAAGAGTTTGGAGGGCTCAGAAGAAGACAGGAACTTTAACGTTAGAGACTGGTTAAATGATTGTGACCAAAATGCTGATAGATTGTGTTGAGTCTTGACAATGAAAAAAAATGCTGATAGAAATGGACAGTGAAGGCCAGGCTACGTCTCAGATGGGAATTAGGAATTTATTGGGAGTTGGAGCAAAGGTCACACTTGTTATGCTGTAGCAAAGAATTTGGCTGCATTGTGTCCATGCCCTAGGGATTTATGGAAGGTTGAACTTAAGACTGATGACCTAGAGTATCCAGCAGAAGAAATGTCTTCTTTTTTTTAAATGTGATTTTTTATTGCCAAGAGAGTAAAGAAGACATATTACTGGTTTGTGGATAAGAACAAGTAATATGCTGCCTAGCTGCCCAACTGTCTGGGAAGTGAGGGGTGCCTCTGCCCGGCTGCCTACCATCTGGCAAGTGAGGAGCACCTCTGTCCAGCTGCCCAACTCTCTGGGAAGTGAGGAGCGCCTCTGCCTAGCCACCCCGTCTGGGAAGTGAGGTGCCCCTCTGGCCGGCTGCCCACCATCTGGCAAGTGAGGAGCGCCTCTGCCCGGTTGCCACCCTGTCTGGGAAGTGAGGAGCACCTCTGCCCAGCCTGCCGCCCTGCCTGGGAAGTGTGGAGCGCCTCTGCCCAGCTGCCCCCTGTCTGGGAAGTGAGGAGCGCCTCTGCCCAGCCGCTGTGCAACCTTCCAAGTGTGAAGTGACAGCCTTGTGTGTGATCTTTTCTGTCTTCCCCATTTGCATTTTCAACATTAAAGTTTACTTTTTAGTTAAAAGTTAAAAAAAAAAAGATCAAATAATACGATCGAAGGAGATGACAAATATTTTCTCAGTCATATGTGATCTTTCTCTTTCTTTCTTTTCTTTTCTTTCTTTCTTTCTCTTTCTTTTCTTTTCTTTTCTTTTTTCTTTTTCAGACAGAGTCTCACTCTGTTGCCCAGGCTGGAGTGCAGTGACACGATCTTGGCTCACTGCAACCTCCACCTCCTCCAGCAGAAGACACTTCTAAGCAGCAAAGCATTCAAAAAGAGGCATATGGATAGATATGGGAGCAAAGAAATGACTTAAAAGTTGGAACTGCCAGGCGCGGTGGCTCACACCTGTAATCCTAGCACTTTGGGAGGCCGAGGCGGGTGGATCACCTGAGGTCAGGAGTTTGAGATCAGCCTGACCAACATGGAGAAACCCCATCTCTACTAAAAATACAAAAAAAATTAGCCGGGCGTGGAGGCGCATGCCTGTAATCCCAGTTACTCGGGAGGCTGAGGCAGGAGAATCACTTGAACACAGGAGGCAGAGGTTGCGGTGAGCCGAGATCGCATGCCATTGCACTCCAGCCTGGGCGACAAGAGCGAAAACTCGTCAGTTGGAAACTATCTTTAACAAGATAGCAAAACCCCGTCTCTATAAAAACTTAGAAAATTTGACTGGGTGTGGTGGCGCATGCCTGTAATCCCGGCACTTTGGGAGGCCGAAAGAATCACTTGAACCTGGGAGGCAGAGGTTGCAGTGAGCCGAGATCGTGCCATTGCGCACTCCAGCCTGGGTGACAGAGCAAGACTCCATCTCAAAAACAAACAAACAACAACAAAAATATACTTGGAAAATTTGCAACCTGGCCATGTGGTAGAGAAGGAAAGAGCATTTTTCAAGAGAGGAATACAAGTGGGCTTTGGAACACCCACTTGCTAGAGAATTAGCATGACTGAAAAGGAGCCAAGTGCCAATAGCCAAGACAATGGGGGAAAGGCCTCAAAAGCATTTCAGAAACCTTTGGGACAGTGCCTCTCATCACAAGCCCAGAGGGCTAGGAGGAAAGAATTGTTTCATGGGCCAGGGCCAGGGCACCACTGCCCTGCACCACCTTAGGAGGCTGTTCCTCACATCCCTGCTGCTCCAGCTCTAGCCTTGGCTCAAAGGGCCCCAGACACTGCTCTTGCCACCATTCTAAAAGGCACAAGCCATAGTCTTGGTGGCTTCCCCATAGTGTTAAGCCTGTAGGTGCACAAAATCCAAGAATAGAGGAGGCTTGGCAGCTTCCAGCCAGATTTCAGAGGATGTATTGGAAAGCCTGTAAAGCCAGGCAGAAGCCTTCCACAAAGGTAGAACTCCTGCAGAGAGACTCTACTAGCACAGTGCCAAGGGGAAATATGGGGCTGGAGCCCCCATGCAGAGTCCCCACTGGGACACTGCCTAGTGGAGCTGTAGGAATGGGGCCACTGCCCCCCAGACCCAAGAGTGGTAGAGCTACTAGTGGCTTGCACCCTGAGCCTGAAGGCACTTAACTCCAACCTGTTAGCACAGCCAAGCCACAGATGCAGAGTTGCCCAAGGCCTTGGGAGCCCACCTGTTGTACAAATGTGCCCTGGATGCAGGACATGGAGTCAAAGAAGGTTATTTTGGAGCTTTAAGGTTTAATGTCTGTCTTGCTGGGTTTCGGACTTGTGTGGAGCCTGTTGCCCCCTTTTTTTGGCTGCTTTCTCCCTTTTGAAATGGAAATGTTTACCCAATGCCTGTACCACCATTGTATCTTGGAAGTAAATAACTTGTTTTTGATTTTTATAGGCTCATAGGTGGAAGGACTTACCTCGTGTCTCAAATGAAACTTTGGACTTCTGAGTTAATGCTGGAATGAGTTAAGACTTTGGGGGACTATTGGGAAGAACAATTGTATTTTGCAATGTGAGAAAGACATGAGATTTGGGGGGCCAGGGGCAGAATGATATGGTTAGGATGTTTGTCCCCTCCAAATCTCATATTTAAGTGTAATTCCCAGTGTTGGAAATGAGGTCTGGTGGGAGGTGTTTGGATCATGGAAGTGGATCCCTCATGGATGGCTTGGTGCCATTCTTGCAATAATGAGTGAGTTCTTGCTCTATGAGTTCATGCAAGATCTGATTGTTGAAAAGGGCCTGATAACCTCCTCCTCTCTCCCTGTGGCACGCTTCCACTATGAGGTCCTCACCAGAAACAGGTGTGAGCACCATGCTTCACGTGCAGACTACAGAACCATGAGCCAAACCTCTTTTCTTTATAAACTACCCGAGTTGCAGATATTCCTTTACAACAATGCAAAAACAGACTAATACAGTGGGCTTATAAGAGAAAGAGACTAGAGCTGTTTCTCTTAGCCATGTGAGGACACACGAGATGATGCCATCTGCAAACCAGGAAGGTGGCCCTCAACAGACTTCAGATCAGCTGGTGCCTTGATCTTGGAATTCCCAGTCCCCAGGACTATGAGCAATACATGTTTGTTGTTTAAGCCACCCAATCTACAGTATTCTGTTATGGCAGCATAAGCTAAGACAGGTTCTCTCTGCCCAGTGTTGATAGATCTTTATATATTTTTTGCTATATTTGCTTCAGATATATACACACACACACACACATATATATATGCACATACATACATATATAGATACACATACACCATTATAGATAAATGCAGTTGAAGCTCCCTGTATACACCTTCCTTCTTTCGCCTCATTCTCTCCATAGAGTTCATGGCTATCCTGAATTTGGAGGTTCACTTCTCCATGTCTGATATTGGTATAAACATACCTACTTTCTTAGGTTAGTCTTTGCATAACATATCTTTCTCCATCTTTGCTCTCTACTTTTTTGTGTACTCATAATAAAGGCACCCTGATGTCCTCAGATGCTGGAGATCAAGGCAGCACTACAGTTATAACGTTAACAGATGAGCCAATACATGAGCCCACACATGTACCTCAAGCCCAAGGGTTGGTGGCAGACCCTTTAAAATAAGCCCAAAACATATCCTGTGCTCAATGTGAGCCTCACCCCAACTTGGCACATAAGCACCATTCTGGTGGCTTAATTTCACAAAATCCTATGAAAGAAATGTGGGACATGCAGCAAGAGCAATCTTCTTGCAGTACTAGAACCAGGTCCAGTGACCTGTCCAGATGGCAACGGCCCAAGCTAGTCTTAGGCATTGGAGAGAGACTTAGAAAACTTAGAGGCAGGCTCTTGCACAGGGACTGGAGCCCCGACTTGTGGGTAGCACTGAAAAAAGCTATGACTCTTAAGGGTAGCACATGCTGTAGTCAGGCTTAGTCTTCATTTGCTCTGACAACCTTGGTCTTTTGATTCTCTGGCTTCTTGCGCTCTCAAATCTCAGGTACCTCAGCAGCTTTCTGATGCCTCCAAATAGTTTTTGTCTTTTATCCAGTTGCTCTCAGTAGGAACATTGGTATGCCAAGAGCTTGTCTGTCATCACCAAAAGAAGTTTCTCTAATAAGATTTTTGTTTCTCCTCCAATGTGTAACAAAACCCAGTTTGAGTGCAGGCATCTTTTGTGTGAACAGAGAAGAATAAAGAAGTTCCCATATATCTTTTCCTTATCACCCAGGGATGGAACCATCATGTGTTGTTGCAGGATTAGTGGCATTGGAGGATGAGGAATGAAGGTAGCTTTCAAATCCTCAGTCTGCAGTGGGCCATCATGTGTTGATGCAGGGATCAGTGACATTGGAGGATGAGACTGAGGACTTCACCTGGCAGCAGTGGCACCTGGACACTGCTCAGAGGACTGTGTGTGCAGAAGTGATACTGGAGAATTACAGTCAGCTGGTGTCTGGGGAGGGAAGGTAATTTGGTATTTATGATTATTGTGTCTAGGTTGACCCCTTTGGGCATGCCATTGACATACCATGTCTTTCTTAAAGGAAGTGGGTCTCTGGTGATTACAGGACATGGATATGAGCTTCTCAGATGAAAGGACATCCCCATGTCTCCCCCCATTCTTTGCTTAGCTTTGAGAAAGAACCCTGCTTCTCTTCCTTGTCCTTAGGATCTGATCCCTGCCTCCTTCAGCTGGAGCAAGCCTTTCTAGGTCATCCTCCCTTTCCCTAACCCTTTTCACTTTCCCTCCAGCCACTTGTCATCAACTCCACTCCTTATGCACTCAGACATTTATAGATCTGTCCTTTTTCAAATTTGCGACTTGTACTTCTACTTCCTTTTCTCATTCTTGTGAAAGGCTCAGGTGTTTTCTACTTGTGTTATAGAACCAGATTCCACCCCACCCCAAAACTCCTCCTTTCAAGGATCTCCATTAGGTGGCCCTATCAGTTGTTTCTCTCTGTTCCCTCCAACTGAAGTTATGGTGTTGTATTAATCTACTCTCGCACTGCTACAAAGAACTAAGACTGGGTAATTTGTAAAGAAAAGAGGTTTAATTGACTCACAGTTCCACAGGCTGTACAAGAAGCATGTCTGGGAAAGCCTCAGGAAACTTACAATCATGGCAGAGGGCAAAGAGGAAAGGGGCACATCTTATACGGCTGGAGCAGGAGGAATAGAGAACAGGCGGAGGTGCTACACACTTTTAAACAACCAGATCTCATGAGAATTCACTCACTATCACAAGAACAGCAAGGGGAAAATCCACTCCCATGATCCAATCACCTCCCCCCAGGTCCCTCCTCCAACACTGGGGATCACAGTTCGACATGAGATTTGGGTGGGGACATAAATTCAAACCATATCAGGTGTCTTTATTTTCTAGTTGTTTGTTGCTGACGCAAAGAAAAACAATTTCTATAGTTTGAGCTTATATTTAGCAACTTCACTAAATTCACTTATTAATTCTAACAATGTAGCTGTAGATACTTTGGATTTTTCTATGTACACATCATCTGCAGAAATTGAAAGTCTTACTCACTTCCAGTCATTACTCGTTTTCTTTTTCTTGCGTTAATGCACTGCCTCAGACCTCCAGTATGATGTTGATTAGAAGTGAGCATACCAGGTGTCCTTGTCTCATTTCCAATCTCAGGAGGAAATTTTTTCCATGTTACCATTAAGTTTTGCCATGCTTCTTTTAAACACACCCTTCATCAGGCTAAGGAAGTTCTCTTCTACTTCTAGTTTGCTAAGAATTTATGTTGTGTTGAATTTTCTCAAATCCCTTTCTCTTTAGAGAAATTAATAATTATATAATTTATTATTATGAATAAATGAATTCATATATTCATATACATTCAACACAATATCATTAAAATAGGTTATATGATCTCTAAGAAAGATCATATAACCTATTATTAATTACATTGACTAAATTTTTAAATTTATTGGCATATTTTTCATAATTTCCTGTCCTTTTAATGTTTATAGAATCTGTAGTGATGGACATTTATCATGGACATTTGAAAATTTGTATTTTATTTGTTGATCAGTCTAGAGTTTCTTGCATATATTAATCTTTTTAGAGAACTAGCTTTGATTTTTGCTATTGTTTGTCCTCTAGAGGTCATGAAAACAAATGTGAAGGAGGAAACTCACAAGAAGTGCTAAGCATAGATAGTAAGTAAGCTAGACACTTATGAGACATGAAGAAAATGCATAGGATGTATGAAGTATAGATAAGTAAACAAGTAGCTTTTGAGACAGGCAAAATTCATAAGATGTGTTATAGTTAGCAAGCAAGTAACTTGTAAGATGTACTAAAGATAAATAGAATACATAGAATATGATAGAACAAACAAGGATATTACTTATAGATAGAAAGGGACAGGAACACCAACTCATAAGGTAACCTACCACCTTGGTTATATTATACTTAAATTAACTACCAACTGGTGACACTTAGTATTGTTCCACTGAACACAGATAAAACCCATCACTGTTCAGGCTAATTGGTAAGCTATAAGCTGAGGTAAGCAAGGTATGTCATTGACCTTGAGCACCTTCAGTCTGAATGGGGCCCTTTTTCAAACCTCAACTCTGGTCCTCGTAACCAATAAGGCTGATGGAACAGAGACAGACAGAGACAGAGGCAGGGCCTATGAATATTGCATAACACAGGACTCAGGAAATGTAGTCCTTCATCCTGTTTGTACCCTCTCCTAAGTCTGTCAACTTCATCTCTTTGATTCTTTGTGTATATATATACACATATATATACGTATCTGTATGTATATGTATATATATACATCTGTCCTATACATATATATACACACATATGTATACATATGTATATACATATGTGTGTATATATGGATATGTGTATATATGAATATGTATATATATTTGCATTTTTCAAAAAAATTGATTTAATAAGCCATGTGACTCAACCATTTTATTTCATTTTTTTTTTTTTTTTTTTTTGAGGCAGAGTCTCACTGTGTCACCCAGGCTGGGGACAATCTTGGCTCACTGCAACCTCCACCTCCTGGGTTCAAGCAATTCTCCTGTCTCAGCCTCCCGAGTAGCTGGGACTACAGGCATGTGCCACCACACCTAGCTAACTTTTGTATTTTTAGTAGAGACGGGGTTTCACCATGTTGGCCAGGCTGGTCTTGAGCTCCTGACCTTAAGCAATCCACCTGCCTCGGCCTCCCAAAGTGCCAGGATTACAGGCGTGAGCCACTGCGCCCGGCCTGACGAAAGCATTTTAATTTGGTCTGTGAGCCTTTCTATTCTGAGACTTCTAGGGTAGCTTGCCTGGTCGCATATTGAAGACTATCATTGTATCAAGGGAACTTCTCACATTAACAGACCCCAAAGGATAAAGTGAGAAGGGATCATAATTCAAAGTTTGGAGTTTACCGAAAGAAATAGGACAATAATAAGAAATAATTGGCTAAAATATTGGGGGCCCAGTATTGATCTGGGTGGTTATAGGGTCAATCAAGGGACACAGGGCTGATCTTAGGAATCCAGGATAGTTTCGGGAGCCCTAAGAACAAGGTGAAGAAGGACCATAATTAATTTTATTTTAGACATTTTAGCTAAAGCAGTAAGACAAATTAAGTAACTGGCATAATGTGGGGGTGGGACTTAGGGCTGGCCAAGGGGGCACAACAGAGCTGATTTGGGGGAGGTATCAGGGACACCTCTTGCAGTGGTGCCTCTCCCCCTCTGAGTATATATAAGTAACAATGGCAAGGAGATTGTATTAGTCTGTTCTCACACTGCTAAAATACCTGAGACTGGGTGATTTATAAAGAAAAAAGGTTAAGTTGACTTACTGTTCTGCAGGCTGTACAGGAAGCATGGAAGCATCTGCTTCCAGGGAGGCCTGAGGGAGCTTTCACTCATGGCAGAAGGCAAAGAGGGAACAGGCATCTTACATGGCAGGAGCAGGAGGAAGAAAGGAAGAAGGTGCTACACACGTTTACACAACCAGATCTCACCAGAAGTCACTAACTATATGGTACCAAGGCGGGATGGTGCTAAACCATACATGAGAACTCCACCCCCAAGATCCAATCACCTCCCATCAGACCCCTCCTCCAACACAGGATTACAATTTGACATGAGATTTGGATGGGGACACAGATCCAAACCACATCAGGGATGGAACAGAGAAATGACATTCATTGAGCACTGTGTCCAGAACACAGGCTGATCCCATCCCATACACCTGTGGTTACTGCAGGGTCTTCAGCGCAGTTCCTCTTTGTGCAGAAACCCCAGGGATCACCTCCCACCTCCACCTAACTCCCCATCACCACCAACGCAAGGTCATGCATCACTGAGACCCCAAGACCCTATAACCTCTGATACCACAGATCCCCATCACTCACCTCACAGAGTGCCTCCCATTCCAGCACAGTCTTCTCATCTTGACTGCCTAGCATTCTTCCCCTCTTCACTCATTAGCGTCATGCCATGCTTTGCCACTTTCCTGCACTGCTCCTCACCCAACCCATTAACCACTGTCATTCACACTGTGCCTCATCTCACTCCCAATTTCCTCCACTCTCCACTCACTCATTGCCACTCTACTCCCTCCTTCTCTCCCCAACACTACTCATGTTTACTTACACTCAACTGTTTCTTCTCCAGTAACTCACACCACTGGATATTTCCCCCATTTCGCCCTACTCTTCCCTGTTCACCACCCTTCTGCCCCTCTTTACTCCATTCACTCCCCACTTGGCCCTTCATTACCCTCCTCTCTCTTCCTCCAATCCCAATCCTTTTATTCACATGCTGATGTTCATCTCCATCCATTCCCGTCTGTGCTTCACTCACCTCCATTCACCCACATGTGGGCCGTCAGCTTGCCATTTGTGTCCCAGGAAGCAGGAGTCCAAGATCTACCTGAAATGGTGAGATCTGACCCTCACTCCCACTCCACTACAGGATAGCCTTCAATGGACCTGGAACCCTAGCAAGATTCTCTATAAGTAGAAAGGCAAAATAGCTTTATTTCCAGTGCCCTTGGGCATCTTTCAAGGAGACTGCACCAGGAGCAAGCCAGTCTGCCCCACGTTTCCTCTCCCTGGAAAGGCACTGAATGTGACATGTTTACCTTAAATAGTTCATAAAGTGAACCCATGGCTTGTTTCCTTGCAGGATTACTCAGGGAAAAAAGAAGACCCAGAAGGGCACAGGCAGGGTCTCAGGTCTAACTCACCCACCCATTTTGATAAATCCAAACATTGCCCATCCCTAGTTTTTCACAGCTTAAGTTGTCCAGTTCCAGCAAAGAGATGGCCCCAGTGAAAAGCCACAGAAGCATGAGGGCCACAAATACAGTAATTCACAAGCAGGACCTCTCGTTCTGAAGCAAATGTCCTGTTATGCGGTCTTTGGCTATGTCCATTCAGACCATCACTCTCAATCTGTCTCTCACCTTGGAAAATATGTATCACCAGCACTAGTGTAACCTTAGAGGAGCAAGTTATTCAACCTCTCTATGGATTCGTGTTTTGCAGCACTTGTAAAAAGCATTTGTATGAATGATGTAATAAAAATCATTTCGTTAAGATATGGAAAGTCCTTGGTGGGCCTTAGTACAGGATCTTTTCACAGATGTCACTGTGCATGTTCCAGTCTCAATTATTTTAGTTAACTAATGTGGTCCCAGCTGACCGGAGAATCACTTTATTTGGCAGCCTCAGGAAAATAATGCCTATGTGCCTCTGGAATTGATTGAATAACTGTTGTTCTATCTGCTTGGTTCTTCGATTTATTCACTAAAAATAAACTCTACATTGAGCATACCTATATTAAATGTTATAAAATCCTGTACCTAGACTGTGACTTTACTATAACAGTAGAACAAAACAGCTTTTTAAATGTTTTATTTTTGAAAAGGTAGTACATCCACATAGTACATAGTACACCCACATTTTCAAAAGCTATGAAAGGATACAGTTGTCTCCCTCTCAATTCCATCCCCCCAGCCACCACTGCTCCTTCCCCTCCCAAGGTAATCAGGGTTACCAGGTTCTCTTGTCTCTTTCCAGAGATAACTTATGAATTCACAATTATGTACTTACCATTTTTCTCCTTTTTATATACAAATGGCAGCGTATTATACTCACTGTCCTCAACCTTGTTTTTCCTACCTAATAACATAAACTGAAGGTTATCCCACATCACTACATAAATGGTATCCAAGTTCTCCTTATTTATTCATTGTTGTCTACCCAGGAGTAGGCTGTATGAATATACCACAATTTAGGGAACCAGAACCCTGATATGGTGTCATTTAGACAGCTTCCAATCTTTTGTTTTCACAAACAGTGCATTAATGAATACTTCTGTATGTTCATCATTTTGTACATGTGTATGTACATTCCTAAAAGTGGAATTGCTGGCCCAAAAACCATATGCATTTGTGGTTTTGATTACTTTTGAATAATTCCTCTTTGAATGAGAAGAGTTTTCCCTGGACTTGCTATTTGCTGGAGGTTCATGTGGGAAAATAAACCAGGGCCACATTCTAAGCAGATCAGTTTTTTTTGACAACTGAGAATTTTTTCCCCCACATCTGTTAGTTCTTTCTGACTTTACTTCTCCCAAGTCAGTAAATAGGGGCAACTGTAGGGCTCTTCACAAGGAAAAGTCCCTTCTCTTCCCCCAGCACCCCATAACTGTTGCTCCCATCAGTAGACTACTTTCTACAAATACGGCTTGCCTGAGTGACTCCTTCTCGAGGCCCCAGCCTGTTTCTCCTCAGACCCCAAATGGTCTAGGAAACATCCTACCTCCTACCTGCCCATGCACTGTTACCACAGTTATATCTATGGTTCCGCGCCTCAGGGTATATCCTGAACCTCAGCTAAGAGTCCTTACCAGTGCTGTCTCACATCTGCAGGCTTCAGCACGCTCACTCTGAAATCTCCTGCACCAGTGCTTCATTTCCTCTGCCTGTGGCAGCCCTCTCATCAGGGTTGCAGCTGTCTCCTAATTTTGTCAGATACAGAGATTACACTTCTGCTTTTTCTCCCATAGCTTTTGGGTTATGACTGAGATGAAAAGAAGAAAGGCTGAATTTACTCCCATATTTAAACCACAAGTCAGAATATACTTTTAAAATGTGAGTAAAACTGACACAACTTTCTTTCAGTGTCCATAATAGATACTGCTGATTAGCTCTCTAATGTGCCATGAACTTTGACTTCCGAGTGTGGCCTCTTCCATGGGCTTTCTTTCCTGTATGGGTTCGCTGATGTACAATAAGGTTTGATTTTTGGGTAAAGGCTTTCCCACATTCTGTACATTTATAGGGTTTCTCTCCAGTATGAGTTCTTTGATGTACAGTGAATGTTGACTTTTCTCGGAAGGCTTTGCCACACTCAGTGCATGCATAGGGTTTCTCTCCCGTGTGCGTTCTCTGATGTATTATGAGCTGTGACTTCTGGCTAAAAGCTTTCCAACACACAGGACATTCATAGGGTTTCTCTCCTGTATGAATTCTCTGATGTATAATGAGCTTTGACTTTTCTCTGAAGGCTTTGCCACATTCATTACATTTATAGGGTTTTTCTTCCGTATGAGTTCTTTGATGTATAATGAGATATGATTTCTGTGAAAATGCTTTTTCACATTCATTGCACTCATAAGGTTTCTCTCCTGTATGACCTCTCTGATGTAGCATGAGGTAGGACTTCTGAGAGAAGGCTTTCTCACATTCATTACATTCAAACGGTTTCTCTCCTGAATGAGTTCTCTGATGTACACCAAGGTTTGACTTTTGCGTGAAGGTCTTCCCACACACATCACATTCATAGGGTTTCTCTCCTGTATGAGTTCTTTGATGCACAATGAGGGTTGACTTCTCATTGAAAGACTTCCCACATTCAGTACATTTATGAGGTTTCTCTCCTGTATGAGTTCTCTGGTGTATAATGAGAGTTGACTTATCACTGAAAGTTTTCTTACACTCATTACATTCATGGGGTTTCTTTCCTGTATGGGTACTATGATGTATAATTAGATCAAGCTTCTGTATGAAAGATTCTCCACATTTAGTGCATTCATAGGTTTTCTCTCCAGTGTGGGTTTTCTGATGGACAATGAGGTTGGACTTCTGAGTGAAGGCTTTTCCACATTCATTACATTCATAAGGTTTTTCTCCTGTGTGAGTCCTGTAATGTATGATGACAGTTGACTTTTCTCTGAAGGCTTTTCCACATTCAGGACACTCAAAGGGTCTCTCTCCTGTATGAGTTCGCAAGTGTATAATGAGTTGAGATTTTTGACTAAAGGCTTTTCCACATTCGGTACATCCAAAAGGTTTCTCTCCCGTATGAGTTCTCCAATGTACAATGAGGTGTGACTTCTTGCTGAAGGTTTTCCTACATGCAGTACATTCAAAGGGTTTCTCTCCATTTTTAATTCTCTGATGCAGACTAAGGCCTTTCTTTCGCCTAAGACCTTTCCCACACTCTTTATAGCCACAGGGCTTCACTCCAGGATTTGTTTTCTCATACTCAGTATGGAAGAACAATTTTGCACATCCATTATCATATTTATTTTCTGCAGAACGTCTACTAAATAAGTCTAAATTATCTACCATATTATTTCCAAATGATTCGTGTTTATCAGGTCTTTGTATTGAAGCAACAAGGTTTGTACTCAGATGAAGTATGTTTCCAAACTCATGACAGTCACGAGCACTCTTGGTGGTAATTGTTTTCTTGTCAGAAAATCCAACTTGCATCAGCAGACATTTATGTTGGTCATCCTGATGTTCCCTCTCAATCTGTTCATCAACTTGACAGACTTCTAGAAAGAAGTAAAATAAACCACCTTTATGCTTTGACATTATGGAGCAGACCTTCTTTAGAATTATTCTGCCATATGAAAGCTGATACTATAATCTCATTTTATCAGAGTTCCTGGAGAGAGAGTTTTTTACTAAACTCCCACCTGCTGGTCTTTTTGTTACCAAGAACAATCTTACCCTGACACCTCAGTCTTTCTTACTTCTATTTATACATCATACCTGACTTCCATCAACTCTGGGAAGCTTATACCCTCGATCTTAAAAAGCTAAAAATATTTGCCCAATTTGATCTTCAGTTATCATATAAACTTTTTTTTTTTTTTTTAAGAAACAGGATCTCAGCTCTGTTGCCAGGCTGGAGTTTAGGGGCAAAATCACAGCTTACTGCAGCCTTGACCTCCTGAGCTCAAGCAATCCTCCCACCTCAGCCTCCTGAGTAGCTGGGACTGCAAGCGCAAGCCACCACATCTGGCTAATTTTTGTATTTTTTTGTAGAGACAAGGTCTCACTGTGTTGCCCAGGCTGGTCTCAAACTCCTGGTCTCAAGCAATCCTCCCGCCTCAGCCTCCCAAAGTGCTGGGATTACAGGTGTGAGCCATCACACCTGGCCAGTATCATATGAAGTCTTAACTGTACCTGACTTACAGAATTTCTGTCTAGGTGGAAATGCAACAGCACGATTCCCAGACTCATGTCTTACAATAGTAACACTGAATCCATATTCTCAATGAATGAAAGAAAAATATAGAATGATTAGCTTGACAATAACAAAAAGCGAAAAATATTTGCCCAATCTGGGTTCACCTGTGTATCCATCAAAGCTTGCATTCACAGTTCTTCAACACCACCTTCTCTGCTCCTGCCTATACTATTTCCACTGAAACCTCTGCCTATTCTGTATTCCAAACCCTTCTTCATGTTCCATCACCCACATAGCCCTGTGTTCCATATTTTGCTATATTCAGAATCTAGATAACTTTCAAAAGGCAGGTCAGTCTTTTCTAAAAAGCTTACTCTGATCTTCCTATATAACTTAAATTTTTATTAACTTCTGGTCAGTCATCTGTATCACTCATTTAAACAGTTAAAATTGCAAAGCTTTGCCTTTAATTTCATCAATTGCAAGCAGCACATTATTTCACATTTTAACATCTCTGAATCCAGATGCACCTTACAATCAATGTCATAGGTTAATTGGTGGCAATTTTTCTTTCTTAGTGGTATGTCTTTAAATCTATGGCATCTTGAAGTTAATAAGATACGGCAAGTACTTTTTGTACATATGGTGAATTTTAAATCTTTTTTTATAGTTTACTTTTCTTCTTACTTTTCCGCAAATTTTTACATGAAAATTTTCAAGCATAGAAAAAGTTGAAAGAAGAGTACAGTAACTACTCATATTACCACTTAGATTCAATAGTGTTAACATTTTGCTATAGTGATACTGAATTTTAACATGGATTGTGCAGCTGTGGTTTTTCTTCCTGTGACTTCCTTTCTTTGGCTAGCTAAGCATTAGTTCTTAACCAGAGATGAACACAAAATCACATGAGGAACTTTTTACAAAATGCTCTCCATGGGACCCAAGCTCCACCAAAGATCTGCTGAATCTGAACCTTCTTAGGTGGTAAGAAGCAGTTTGGCCCATGTGGTTAGGGTCCTGGGCTCTCTAGCCCAGGAGAAAATCCTGGCTCAACCTTTCACTTGGTCTGTGACCTCAGGCAAGTGATCTAAACTATTTGTATCTTACTTCTCCACCCATAAAGGAATTATAACAGTGCCCACCCAAATGGATATTGAGAGAATTAAATTACTTACAACAGGGCTTGCAGGGTACACAGGAAGTACTTTAAATTGTTTACCAACACTACTACTATTACAAGTACTACTATTATGATTTTTAAGAATCACTACATTACTGTAAAAAGAAACAGTATATTTATATATTTAACATGTTCTAGAATACTAAGTGAAAAATGGTGAATAAAACTGTGCATACACTGTTACCTGAGGCAGGAAACAAAGGGAAAAACTGGGTGATGCTGGAGGTTATTTTGAGCCATAGGAAAGGGAAGCTGAAGGGTTTTTAAAGTGTGTGTGTGGGGTGTGTGTGTGTGTGTGTGTGTGTGTGTGTGTGTGTGTGTGGTATGGTATAAGTTTCATCACTTTGCTTCTCTAATAGCAAGGAATGAGATGAGATCATTTGCTAAAAGAGAGGGAAAAACAACTTGGAGTGGAGGTTTGAAGGAAGCAAGAAAGGTGTTATAAGACACGGAATCAAACCTAAGTGTCCATCAAGGAATATCAATGGATAAAGAAAATGTCATCTGTTTACAAAATGGAATACTGTTCAGCCATAAAAAGAATTAAATACTGTCATTTGCAGCTACATGGATAAGCCTGGAGGACATTATGTTAAGTGAAATAAGCCAGCCACAGAAAGACAAATACTGCATGATCTCACTCATATATGGGAGCTAAAGGAGTTACTCTCATAGAAGTAGAGAGTAGAATAGTGACCAGACACTGGGAGGTGAAGAAGGGAGGAGAGGATAGGGAAAGGTTGGTAAATGGGTGCAAAGATACAATTAGACAGGAGGAATAAGTTTCCGTGTTACATTGCACAGCAGGGTGTCTATAGTTAACAATATAGTGTATCTTTCAAAATAGCTAAAAGATTTTGAATGTTCTCACCACAAAGAAACAAACGTTTGATGTGATGAATATACTAATTACCCTAATTTGATCATGACACACTGTATATATGTATCAAAACATCACACCATACTCCATAAATATGTACAATTATGTGTCAACTAAAACTTTTTAAAATGTTTAAAAAACTGTGCATAGTAGGAAATGAATAAATATATATTCTTATAGGCTCATGTTGTAAAAAGTGATGGAAGAATAAACCTTTAAATTTTAATAAAGGTTACCTATGAGGAAGGAAGGAAGGAAGGGAATGGAATGGAAAGGGAAAGAAGCTGGACTTTTCTGAATATACCTTGTTTTCTGTTTTGGACTTTAGAACCAATAAATCTTTTGTAACTATTTTATATAATCATAAAGCAAAACTGAACATAAAAGGATTCCTTAATAATAGTAAATATTCTTTCTGCTGCATTTCCTAATGACCATGCTGAAAAGTCTTGATTCTCAATGGCACCAAAATGATTACCTCAATTCATTCAACTCGCTATACACAAGCAACAGTCTCAAAAAGAATACTAACAATACTACTGTCAGATGTAAGATTAATAAATTAAAAACCTTTAAGCTCAAAATTTGATTTGGAAATATTAATTTGAATATGAGATATTTTTTCTGTAAAAAATGTATACATAATAGTTCCTAGCTTTGTCAATGAAAAGGCCTCAAAACAATTCTCTAACCTCTAAATCGTGGGCTTAAAACATTATTTTCCACTAAAAAGAACCAGAGCCCCTTGAAGAAATCGCCAATTCTAGGTCAGAGGCAGGAAATATACAAAAGGAGCCTGGGACATGTTGTAACACCAGAAAGCAAGGAAGCTACCAAAGACTCAGGAGCCAACTTAAAGGAGATTCCACTGGCCAAAGATGAGACAGTGTCATGTGTAACATGGAAAATAAGACAATGGATTAAAACATAGAAATGTATACACCCATAAGTCCATAAATGATTCACAGAAAAGATATAACTTATTGGTCACCTTTGGATGATGCTACAAAATCAATTATTTTGAAAACTAGTAAATAAATGGAAAAGCTCAATCACTGAGCCTGTCTTTTCTGTACAATATGTAACTCATGGTAGCCAAATAATAGATGAGAAGCAATTTCTCTTTATAGAATTATTTCAGTGGGGCAGGGCACGGTGGCTCATGCCTGTAATCCCAGCACTTTGGGAGGCCAAGGCAGGTGGATCACGAGGTCAGGAGATCGAGATCATCCTGGCTAACATGGTGAAACCCTATCTCTACTAAAAATACAAAAATTTAGCTGGGTGTGGTGACACACACCTGTAGTCCCAGCTACTTGGGAGGCTGAGGCAGGAAAATTGCTTGAACCCAGGAGGCAGAGGTTGCAGTGAGCCAAGATCACACCACTGCACTCCAGCCTTGGCAATAGAGCAAGACTCTCTCTCAAAAAAAAAAAAAAAGTTACACATACAGTTCCTTTTATATCACCACATGGTATAATTCCAATCCTATGTATCTACCTGAAAGAAACAAAAACATACATCACCACAAAAATGTGTACATCAATGTTCACAGCACCATTATCCATAATAACCAAAAAGTTGAAACAAGCAAAATTTCCATCAATTGATGAATGGACAAACAAAATGTGTTCTATCCTAACAATGGAATTTTATTCCTCCATAAAAAGGAATGAAATACTGATACATGGTACAATGCGGATGAACCTTGAAAACATGCCAAGTGAAAGAAACCAGACATAAAAGGCCACATTTTGTCTGACTCCATTTAAATAAAATGTCCAGAATAGGCAAAACCATAGAGACAAAATAGATCAGTGGTTGCCAGGGAGTGAGGGGAAGAGGGATGAGAGTGACTGCTAGGGAGTAGGGGCTTCTTTTCAGTGTGATGAACACGTTCTAGAATTAGGTAGCGGTGATGGTTGTACAACTCTGTGAATATACTAAAAACTACTGAATTCTGTACCTTAAAAGGGTGAATTTTATGATATGTGAATTATATCTCAATAAAGCTACTTTTAAAAGATAGATAACCAAGATGTTTTAGGAAAGCCAATCTGACAAATATCTAAACTGAACGAGAAGACTGGACTCAGGTTGTTCAATCTGAAATTAGAGCATTAGAGTCCAGGCCTGTGACTAACGTGGGCCTGGCTTTAGATAAGTCAGTGACAGGTGAGAGTCGTGAAAGTGGCAAGGCCAGGGGGTTGTGGCATTTAAAAGACACTTTCATATGGGACAAAGGAACTGTGCAGAAACTTGCAGGTAAGCACTAACTTAAGGAGAGTGGTCTGGTATATGGGGAACAGCGGGAGTGTCAGTTTTGTGTCTGAGGTGTTCATGTCCCTCTCCTCCAACAGTGCCAAGGGCCAGAACCTTTTCCTAAGATATTCCTGAAAGCCCTGTCAGAGGGCCTCACCTCTGACTAATAGGGTAGAACTTCATGTCCCCAGAGCCTGGGTCAAAATTCCCCTTACCTGGAAAGTTCCAAAACGGGATTTTTCCTTCTGCCGGGCATTCTTCTACCTCCAACTTGAGGATGAGGTTTGGTTTGGTAACCTGCTGCCCTGTTGATGAGAAATGACAGTGATACCTCCTTGGCTTTCAGAGCCTCTGAGACAGAATAAGTTACATATTGGGGGCAGCACAAGGAATCTATTGCTTGACATAATGGTAAAGTCAAACCATTTAACCTGCATTTTGAGCTCACAAACACTTTTTCAGGAGAGAAAAGGGGGAACTGAGAAAGGAAATGCCTTCCATTGGATGCAATAATCATAAACAGCAAAATTACCTAAGGAAGCCATTCTTACCCACAAAGACCAAGTTGCTGTAGGTCTCCAGCATCACGTCTCTGTACAGGGTCCTCTGTGGTGGGTTCAGGTACTGCCACTCCTCCTGGGTGAAATCCACAGCTACATCTTCAAATGTCACTAGCCCCTGTAATGGTACATTCCTTTTATTTTAAAATGCTGACCACTAGATGATGAGGATAAAATGCACGGGAACTTTTGATTGGGTTCCTGGTTCATCGTGATGACTCAATACTGGATGTCTACTTCATATCAAGTTAGTGATCTACTTTGTGGGAGAATCACAAATCACAGTTAAAAAAAAAACTGAGTAAGAGAATACTTGAGACAATGTCATATCAGCACAAGGATAGACAAACAGTCCAGTGGAACTAAAAAGGGAATCCAAACATGTATAGACACCTGATTTATGACAAAGTTGGCACAGTAAAGCAGTAGGGAGAAGATGACCTTTTCAATAGATGTGGATGGGTTATTAGATATCTATATGGAGAAAATGAAATTTAACCCCTCTAGCCACACATAAAAATCAGATACAGGTAAATTGTAAATCTAATGTGAGAGGTAACCAATTAAGTGTCTATAAAATAATATAGGAAAATGTCTTCATAAGCTTTGGAGTAGCGAAAGAATTCTATAACAAAACATGAAAAGCACTCCTCATAAAGGAAAAGACAAGTGTTACGAGATCAAAAGTACTACAATGAAAAGGCAAGCCACAGATGGGGAAACTACTGGCAATATTCTTGGGGAATAAAGGTATCATATCTAGAATATATAAAATAACCCCTTCAAATCAATAAGAAACACACACAAAAGAATGGATAAGAGAAGTGAATAGGTACTTCACTGAAAAGCAAAACCAAATGATCTATGAACATAAGATAATGTACTCAACCCCATTAGCAATCAGGTAAGTGAAAAATTAAGCCACATTGAGACACCACTATACACCCACAAGAAAGGTTATAATTAAACAGATTAAAATAACATAAGCAGGAATATAAACTGGTATAATCGCTTTGGTAACAGTTTGGCATTATTTACAAACGTTAATGGTTTGCATATACCATGACCCAGCAATTCTACTCCTAGGTACACATCTTAGAGAAAATCAGGCACATGTGCTCTAGAAAACAAATATAAGGATGCTCATAGCAGCACTATTTCTAATACTAGATCACAGATAAAATCCAAATGTCCATCAACAGTAGAATAGGTAAATTGTGGCACAATCATTCAATGGAATGCTGTACAGTAATGAAAATGAATGAACTGCATGTTGTGAAGCAGGTTCACCGTGCACTCGAAAAAGATTGAAGAAACTCTTTTTAACCTTGGGTTAGACAAATATTTCTTAGATTGACACCAAAATTCAAAAATCACTTGTTACAAGATTAAAAAGACACAGAATGGAAGAAAATATTTGCAAATCAAATATCTGGCAAATAACTTTTATTGAGACTATATAAAAAAAACTTTCAAAATTAAAACAAAGTGGGCAAAAGAGATACTTCACCATGGGAGATAAACAGATGGCAAATAAGCACATAAAAAGATGCTCAACATCATTAGGCATGAGGGAACTGTAAATTAAAACCACAATGAGATACTACTACACACCTATTAGAATAGGGAAAAAACTGACAATACTAAGTGTTGGTGAGGATGTAGAGGAACTGCACCTCTCCTGTCATAAGCAGGAATGCAAAATGGCACACAGCTACTTTGGAAAATGATTTTCCTGTTGTTTATGGAGTTAAGCATACACTACCATACAACCCTGCAATCCCACTCTCACATTTATTTACCTCAGTGAAATGCAAACTTGGGTAAACCCAAAAGCCTGTACATGAACATTTATATAGCAGCTACATTTTTAATGATCAAAACCTAGAAACATATCAAAGGTTTTCCAACCAGTGAATGGATAAACAACCTGGAATCCTCCATACAATGTAATACCACTTGGCAATAAAAATGAGAGAACTAATGATTTATGCAACGACATGGATGAACCTCAGATGTATTACGCTAAGTGAAAGAAGCCAGACTCAAAGGCTGCATACTGCATGATTACATTTATATATTACATTTCTGGGAAATAAAAACTACAAAGACTGAAAATATATCTATATTTTCCTTGTCAACAATAGTACTTCCCTGGTCAGCAATACTGTGCATATTGTCACATCTCAATGTGCTGGGAGGGTGACATGAAAGTGAACAACAGAAGCTTCATGGCTGGGACCCTCTGAGACCTCACCCTATGCATCTCTCCCTTTGGTTGGTTCTACTTGTATCCTTTTGCTATAATACAACTGTAATCATAAGTATGTACTTTTCTGAGTTATATGAGTCATTCTACCAAATTATTAAACCTGAGTGTATACTGAGAACCCTTAAGTTGAATCAAGGTGTGGAAGTGGAAGTGGCACCATTCACCATCACCCCTAGTGACCCACGAGCAAAATTTTTGCTTCCTGTTCCTGCAACATTATGTTCTGCCGGTCTAGAGATCTTAGTTCCAGAGGGAGGAATGCTGCCACCAGGAGACACAACAATGATTCCATTAAACTGGAAGTTAAGACTGCCACCTGGTTACTTTGGGCTCCTCCTACCTGTAAGTCAACAGGCTACAAAGAGAGTTATAGTGTTGGCTGGGGTGACTGACCCACACTATCAAGATGAAATCAGTCTGATACTCCACAACGGAGGTAAAGAAGAGTATGTGTGGAATACAGGAGATCCCTTAGGGCGTCTCTTAGTATTACCATGCCCTGTGATTAAGGTCAGTGGGAAACTACACCAACCCAATCCAGGCAGGATTACAAATGGCCCAGACTCTTCAGGAATGAAGGTTTGGGTCACTCTACTGGGTAAAACACCACAACCCACTGAGGTGTTTGCTGAAGGCAAGGGGAATACAGAATGGATAGTAGAAGAAGGTAGTTATCAATATCAGCTATGACCACATGAGCAGCTGCAGAAACGAGGACTGTAATTGTCATGAGGATTTCCTCCTTATTTTGTTAAAAATATGTCTGTGCTTTTCACATAGTCCCACATTTCTTGGAGGCTTTGTTCGTTTCTTTTTATTCTTTTTTCTCTAAACTTCCCTTCTCGCTTCATTTCATTCATTTCATCTTCCATCACTGATACCCTTTCTTCCAGTTGATCGCATCAGCTACTGAGGCTTCTGCAATCTTCGTGTAGTTCTCAAAACTTGGCTTTCAGCTCCATCAGCTCCTGTAAGCCCTTCTCTGCATTGGTTATTCTAGTTATCCATTCGTCTAATTTTTTTCAAAGTTTTTAACTTCTTTGCCATTGTTTTGAATTTCTTCCCGTAGCTCGGAGTAGTTTGATCGTCTGAAGCCTTCTTCTCTCAACTCGTCAAAGTCATTCTCCGTCCAGCTTTGTTCCGTTGCTGGTGAGGAACTGCGTTCCTTTGGAGGAGGAGAGGTGCTCTGCTTTTTAGAGTTTCCAGTTTTTCTGCTCTGTTTTTTCCCCATCTTTGTGGTTTTATCTACTTTTGGTCTTTGATGAGGTGTTTGTAGTATTCTGTGATGGTAGATTGTATTTCTGTTGGATCAGTGGTGATATCCCCTTTTTCATTTTTTATTGCATCTATTTGATTCTTCTCTCTTTTCTTCTTTATTAGTCTTGCTAGCAGTCTATCAATTTTGTTGATCTTTTCAAAAAACCAGCTCCTGGATTCATTAATTTTTTGAAGGGTTTTTTGTGTCTCTATTTCTTTCAGTTCTGCTCTGATTTTAGTTATTTCTAGCCTTCTGCTAGCTTTTGAATGTGTTTGCTCTTGCTTTTCTACCTCTTTTAATTGTGATGTTAGGGTGTCAATTTTGGATCTTTCCTGCTTTCTCTTGTGGGCATTTAGTGCTATAAATTTCCCTCTACACACTGCTTTGAATGTGTCCCAGAGATTCTGGTACGTTGTGTCTTCATTCTCGTTGGTTTCAAAGAACATCTTTGGTTAATGGGTGCAGCAAACCAACATGGCACATGGATACATATGTAACAAACCTGCACATTGTGCACATATACCCTAAAACCTAAAGTATAATAATAATAATAAAAAAGTCTGTGCATGTTTACACCTGTATTAAGAAAATATCTTCATGTTATTTCCTTTTTCCTTTATCATGTGACATAAGATTTATTGACTTCATATCAGCACTGAAGTGTTGTTAACTTTATGTAACAGCATTTAGGCTAAGAATTAGTGTGCTTCCAGTTGTAGGAGGGATAGCTGTATTATGTTAGGCATAATTATGACCTTATTATTGTCTTTACTTGAAGATTTATGTGTGATTTCAGGAGATGTGTACAGTTTTAAGTTGACAAGGGGTAGACTTATAATGGTTAATATTGAGTGTCAACTTGATTGGATTGAAGGATGCAAAGTATTGTTCCTGGGTGTGTCTGTGAGGGTGTTGCCAGAGGAGATTAACATTTGAGTCAATGGAATGGGAAAGGCAGACTCACCCTCAGTATGGGTGGGTACCATCTAATCAGCTGCCAGGGCAGCTAGAATAAAGCAGGCAGAAGAAGGTGGGAGGAGCTGGCTTTCTGAGTCTTCTGGCCTTCATCTTTCTCCCATACTAGATGCTTCCTGCCCTCAAACATTAGACTCCAAGTTCTTCAGCTTTTGGACTTTTAGATGTATACCAGTGGTTTGTCAGGGCCTTTGGCCACAGAATGAAGACTGCACTGTCGTCTTCCCTATTTTTGAGGTTTTGGGACTCAGACCGGCTTCCTTGCTCCTCAGCTTGCAGAAAACCTACTGTGGGACTTCATCTTGTGATCGTGTGCGTCAATACTCCTTAATAAAATCCCCCTCATATATTCATCTATCCTATCAGTTCTGTCCCTCTAGAGAACCTTGACTAATACAGAAGTCATTGCAACTTAATATACATAATGATTATAAAATAAAACAACATGTCAGAGTTTAGACCAAACATACCAGCCAAATCAATTAATATTATTAGGCCTTAAGAAGGCTATTAAAAGATCTCCAGATTGACTCACAAGCAAGATCCAGCTGTATGTTGTATGCAAAAAATACAACTAAAACAAAGTGATTCGAGAAGGCTAAAAGTAAAGGGATAGGCAATGGTCAACCAGACAAATAAATGGAAACAATAAGAAAGCAGAGGTTGAGATCCTGACATTATACTTAGTCTAAAGATAAAAGGCATACAAACAAATTGTGTATTATATTCAGTAGGTTGGTTTTCCACAGTGATGTGGGTGCAGCAATTCTGACTCTACTTTCTGTATATTGTAGACTGAACAAATGAGTGAATTATTGATGCTAGGAACCAATGCTCTCACTGTTAAAGAAGGGAGATGCAAATATGCAACAAGGGATGACTAAGATTCCCAGGATGCTGTATGAACTCAAAGTATGTATGTATGTGTGTGTGTGTGGTGTATGTGTGTACACATATAGATGTAGACACACAGATGTAGATATATATGTACATACACACATCTCTGTTCACCGAAAGGGCCTAGAAGTAACAATGCCCCAGCAGCAATGAGCACAGCTAGCACCCAGATTTTGGTTTCTAAATATAATTATCCATTAAGAGGAACCAGAGCTCCTTGGAGAAATGGCTGATTCCAGGGCAAGTAAAGTTAAAGATGAAGGCCGGAACATCTTGTGCCAGAAAATAAGAAAATGCTCAGAGCTCAGAAACGGACCAAACCTACCAAAGCCTTAAAATTCCACTTTCAGGACTGATATAGTTTGGCTATCTCTCCCTCCAAATCTTATGTTAAAATGTGATCCTGGCTGGGTGTGGTGACTCACGCCTGTAATCCCAGCACTTTGGGAGGCTGAGGTGGGTGGATGATTTGAGGTCAGGAGTTCGAGACTAGCCTGGCCAACATGGTGAAACCCCATCTCTACTAAAAATACAAAAATTAGCTGGCAGTGGTGGCGCATGCCTGTAATCCCAGCTACTCGGGAGGCTGAGGCATGAGAATTGCTTGAACTCAGGAAGCGGAGGTTGCAGTGAGCTGAGATCATGCCACTGCACTCCAGCCTGGGCAACAGAGTGAGAGATTGTCTCAAAAAAAAAAAAAAATGTGATCCCCAGTGTTAAAGGGAAGGCATGGTGGGAGGTGCTTGGGTAATGGGGATGGATCCCTCATGAATGGCTTGGTGTCACTCCTTTGGTGATGAGTGACTTTTCACTCTATTTGTTCAGATGAGATCTGGTTGTTAAAGAGTCTGGTGCCTCCCTCCCCCACTCTTGCTCCCACTCTTGCCATGTGACATACCTGTTCCCTCTTTGCCTTCTGCCATGAGTAGAAGCTTCCTGAGGCCTCACCAGATGCAGATGCTGGTGTCATGCTTCTTGTACAGCTTGCAGGACTGTGAGCCAAATAAACCACTTTTCTTTATAACTTTTTTTTTCTAAAGAAAATGTTCAGAAAATTATAGGGATGTCTCAAAATGACACAAAAGCCAGCTTAAAGGGACTCTCACTGGCCAACTCAGGGACAACTGAGCATCGAAATAAATAATGACAGTAATATTCACTGACTAAAATAAAAACGCATAAAAATAAAAATTTTCTATTCCAGATTATAAATAAATAAAGGAGATAAAGAAGGTCTGCTTCATAGTAAAATGACAATAAATACAGAAGAAATAATAAGAGTTAGAAAATTGTCATTTGGCACCCATCACAATAACTGATTCAGGCAAGATTAATCAATGGATAATAATACTAATCGGTGAAAAGTTTGATGAAGAATGGGACAATTATGTAGCCTCAAAGTATCATCCACAAATTAATTATTAATTACAAAGGAAAAATAGTAATGTTATGGCAGAGAAACGTGGCTAGTGAGAGAAACAAGTGATCAAAGTTAATATCATAAAAAATGAGACAAGTTGGGCTGGGTGTGGTGGCTCACACCTGTAATCCCAGCACTTTGGGAGACCGAGATGGGCAGATCACTTGAGGCCAGGAGTTCAAGACCAGCCTGGCCAACATAGTGAAACCCCATCTCTACTAAAAATACAAAAATTAGCCAGGCACAGTGGTGCACACCTGTAATCCCAGTTACTTGGGAGGCTAAGGCACAAGAATCTCCTGAATCCGGGAGGTGGAGGTTGCAGTGAGCTGAGATGGCGCCACTGCACTCCAGCCTAGGCAACAGAGTGAGACTTCGTCTCAAAAAAGAAAAAAAAAAAGGCAAATTGACATCATATGCCCCTGATGTGATACAAGGACACATCACTTACATTTTTTTCCTGCCAGAAATGCATGACCTCAATCAAACCATGAGGAAACATCAGACAAACCTAGAGTGAGGGACGTTCTACAATACGGATGGCCTATGTGCTTTAAAAATGTCACAGACATGAAAAACAAAGAAATGCTGAGGAAGTCTTCCAGATTAAAATATAAAGAATATACACTGCATAATAGTATTATATCAATGTTAACTTTCTGAGTGTGTTCAGTGTAATTTAATGATATAGGAGAATGTCCTTGCTCTTAAGAAATTGAGGAGTCCAGCTCCTGGCTAAAACTCTATGTGTGATTTTTAATTATTAAGGCCTGACCAATGACAATTACAAAGACTTCAGCTGTCAGGCTTTGTAGGAGAAATCTGCCCCCACATCAGACTTGGAATATATAGCCAAGACGTTACAGTCTCTAAAGAGACTGGCCAGCCCCACTCTTACAAATATCTGTATTCCTAGGCCAGGCACCTTCATTGGAGAATGATGATCATTAATTCAAATTTCTAGGTTTGTTCATGCCACTCCTGCTGATTATTGAGCCAGAGTAGCCTTCATCAGGAGGTCAGGTCAACTAGTCCACAACAAAATCCAAATCATAGCTGACAAATTCTCAGGCATTAAAAAAAACAGCTACTGATGAAATAACAAAAATTAATCACCAACGTCTACTAATATATTTTTGTTGATATCTATAATATCAATAAAAATACAAATCAGGCACCCTCCCCTAAATAATCTGGGCAAGAGCCTTCCTCCAAAAATCTGGGTCTGGTTAGTCAATAACGGGGTCGCTAAGAGACTGATGGGCTTCTCACTAAAAAATTAATGGAAAGGTACTGGGCTACACAGGGCTCAACATACAGCCCCATTAGGGTCTGCACAGTGATGACTAACATAAAGACTATCTGAAGTGGCTAGCAGGAGTAAGCTGTCATTATGCTATTGTGTCTGCCATTAACTATCAAACTGTCACCCCCAAAATAAATGCATACATATGTGTTTACGCAGACACACACATACACATATACATACAGAAATAAAGTAAAAATAAATGTGGGAAAAGGTCAAAAATTGGTGAATCTAGATGAAAGCTATATATTTATTCATTGAACTATTCTCGCAACTTCTCTACAGGAAATGGCTAGCACATGTGTAAATTTGGTCAACCTCATTAATAAATAAATGAAAATGAGCAATCATCCATCAATTATATAATTGGCAAGGTATAAAAACACTGATAATATATGCTTGTGGGGACAATATTCAGAAACAAGCATTCTGTTGCACTCTTGGTGACAGCATGACCTTGTTAAGCCTTTTTAGAAGATAATTTGGCAAGTCCTCTTAAAAATTAAAACAATTTCTTCATTTCGGAAATTCCAGTTATAGGAATCTGTCCTACAGAAATGTCTCCACAAGAATACAGACATGTACATTCATTCCCTTCCTAACTCTGTGATAAAACAAAAGTGGAAGCAACCCAAAATTCTATCAATAAGGGAACAAATATAAGAAAAATGATGGTTTATGCTTGAATTATAATTGTTATGGGTTGAATTATGTCCCCCCCAAAATTCATATGTTGAAGTCCCAACCCCCAACGTGACTATATGTAGAGGGAGAGCCTTTAAGGAGGTAATTAAGGTTAAATAAGGCCATAAGGGTAGGTTCCTCATCCAAGAGGACTGGTGTCCTTATAAGAGAAAAAGACACCAGAGCTCCCTCTCTCTCTCCCTGCACCCAAAGAAGAAAGGCCATGTGAGGCCACAGCAAGAAGACAGCCCTCAGCAAGCCAGGAAGAGCAGCCTCACCAGAAGCCAACCCTACTGGTGCCTTGATCCTGGACTTTCAGCCTCCACAGCTGTGAGAACACAGATTTCTGTTGTTTAAACCACCCAATCTCTGGTATTTTGTAATGGCAGCCTGAAATGACTAATACAATAATCTTCTGCAACTGTTAAGAAGGAAAGGGTGACCACACTTTGGTTACTCATTTGATAAGTATTTGTTAAATTACCACACTGAGTGAAAACCACGAGGTGGCAAACTGTATACTTACAAGCCTTCCTTGTTTCAAATAAATGGATTAGATAGAAATGGTAGACTTCTAGTCCTGACATGATGGCAGAGACTCCTCTTTCCCTGCTCTTCCCCAATAAGTACAACTATAAACCCTGAAAGTGATGCAAGAGACAACCAAAAGAGGACTCTGAAAGGAGGAAAGTGGAAAGCACACAGGTTAGGGACCCAAGGACTTAAACAGTAGCAGGACATCTTATGAAGGAGATTAATCTGGAGTCTTGCTGACAATAAGCAGCCACCAGAAGTGCTTCTTCTCCACTAAGCCTGAGACTTCCTTCCCCTATGTAGACACTCCCTCTCCACTTCAAGACACCTGGCAGTCAGGTAGGATGGCAGGGGGATCCCCACACAACAAGCACCCAGCCAGGAAATGCTCTTCATCCCTGCTGGCCAAAGAATCGGCTCTCTCACCCAGAGAACAGACACCATACAGATGCAGCAGGGGAAAATCTGGACACAACAGGCACCCAGCCAAAGAAGCACTGTTTATCCCCTGTGTAGTGAATTCCTGGAATTTTATGTTGCTTTGGCATCCACTTTGAATGTAAGCTGGACTTTCTCGTACAAGAAGCAGGACTCAGTCACCCTTGACAGTCTCCAGTCCTCCACCTCCTCCCTGTTCCTAAACATGGTCGACTCAGATATCAGCCTTATACAACCACCTACTGGTGACCACCTCCCTAGGGGACAGCTAGACACAACCCACTTGACTCGCCCCTCTGATCCCCACACCCCACATGGACTGCACAGATATGCCGCAGTGACCACCTTCCAGTCACAGCGTGACTCCATGGAACTTGAGCCTGCTTGCTCTAAATCCATCAGTTAAAACTCTCCATGAAAAGGCTTCACCCCACAGGTCTGTCCCCCCGTGCCCCTCTCTGTCCCCACTCGCTGGCTGAGCACATGTGTCATGGTCAGCTCTCTGTGTCCCGTTGGCCCTGTGACGTGTGCTGCCCTCTTCCGTCTGGACCTGTAAGGAATGTGCTACCTCCTTGACTTTCCGTGTTCTGTTGAGTTGCCTCCTCTGTGTCTCACCTACCCCACACACCCAAACCTAACTTCTCTCCCAGTCACGGCTCTCCTAGATAGTGGCTATCTTGGTAGGAATAAGCTTGACCCAGATCAGACAAGAGCCACAAGGGTGTCTGCCAGAATAAACAGGTTTCCTGGGAGAGGGACACCTGGTCATGGGTCAGACACAGGCACTAAGCTGCTCACGAGAATAAAGAAGAATTCTCTGAAAGGCACATTTGTAAACACCCACAACCACATTCCCTGGAGCCCCATCAGGATGCGGTTAGAATTTAAAGCCAAGCACATTATTAGAAGGTTAGAACTTTCAGGCCCACGCCCAGACCTCTAGAGAGGGGACAGGGGCTACAGACTAAGTTAATCACCAATGCCCAATGATTTAATCAATCATGCCCATGTTATGGAACTGCCATAGAAACCTCTCAATGGCAGGGTTAGGGAGCTTCTGGTTCAGTGAACACACTGTGTTGGGAGGGCGGCACACCCAGAGAGGGCACGGAAGGAAACTCTGTACCCTCCCATGCCTTGCTCTGTAGAACTCTTCCATTTGATTGTTCCTGAGTTGTATCCATCATAATAAACTAATAATCATAAGTGCTTTCCTGAGTTCTGTGAGTTGTTCTAACAAATTACTGAACCTGAAGGGTACATGAGAATCTCTGAATTTGTAGTCGACCAGGCAGAAACACAGGTAGCCTGGGCACCCCACTCGTGGCTGGCATCTGAAGTGGAGGTAGTCTTGTGGGAATGAGCCCTTAACTTGAAGGTTCTGCACTAATTCTGGTACCTATATAGGAATTTGAGGAGGACACAATTCAGCCCAGTAACAATTTACAAAGATTTAAAGCAACCAACACAAAAATGCTCCCATGATTACAAGTTCTTCTGAGATAAAAACAAAATCTCAGCAAAGAAACAGAAGTTGTAAAACAGAGAACAAAATGGAGATTATAGAACTAAAAAATACAACAAGCAAATAAAAACTCACTGAATGAGGTCAATAGTTTAGTGGCGATGACAAAGGACAGAATTAGTGAACCTGAGAAAAGATCAATAGAATTTACTCAATCTGAAAAACAAGAAAAAGAAAACTGAAAAAAAAAATGAATAGAATCTCAGGGATACATGGGACTATAACAGAAGATCCAAATTCATATCATTGCCATTCCAGAAGGAGATGAGGAGAAACAGAAGGCGGTAACAAGAGTATTTGAAGAAATAATACCTGAAAACTTCTCAAATTTGGCAGAAGACATAAACCTAGATTCAAGAAGCTGACCAAATCCATAATTCATGCCAAGACATGGCAAAATTAAGCTTCTGAAAACTACAGAAACAGAAAAAATTTGGAAAGCAACCACAGAAAAACAATGCATTACCTATAGGTAAAAAATCAAAACAAAACAACAACAACAACAACAAAAAATTTGAATGATAGCAGATTTCTCAACAAAAACCATGGAGGCTAGAAAAAAGTGGCATAATATTTTTCAAGTGCTAACAAAAAGGGACTGTCTACCACCAATTCTATATCTGGCAAAGTTATCCTTCAGGAATGAAGGGGAAATTAAGACATTCTCAGGTGAAGGAAAACTGAAAGAATTTGTCTCTGGCAGACCTACTCTTAAGAAAATGCCTAAAGGAAGTTCTTCTAACACAAGGGAAGTGATAAAAGAATGAATCTCAAAGCACCAAGAAAGAACCAGGAACAACAGAGCAGAAAAATGACCAATTTGATATAAATACATAGGGAGGAGAAAGGGAATCAGAGGAAGGGGTGGAAAGAGAAAGAATGAGAGACAAACTTCCCTAGGGACATTTAGCAAACTGTGAAGATGAGTCCCCTTCTCTCCAGAGGGTGATTTAACCAATCATACTTTTTTGTGTGTGTAAGATGGAGTCTCGCTCTGTTGCCCAGGCTGGAATGCAGTGGTGCGATCTCTGTGCACTGCAACCTCCGCCTCCTGGGTTCAAGCAATTCTCCTGCCTCAGCCTCCTGAGTAGCTGAAATTACAGGCACCTGCCACCACACCTAGCTAATTTTTGTATTCTTAGTAGAGACAGGGTTTCGCCATGTTGGCCAGGCTGGTCTTGAACTCCTGACCTCAGGTGATCCACCTGCCTCGGCCTCCCAAAGTGCTGGGATTATAGGCGTGAGCCACTGTGCCTGGCCAATCGTGCCTTTTTATATTCACATCTTTTTTAGATTCCTGAGTGGTTTGTGTGCAACTGTTCCATCTGCAATGAGAAAGAGTTCCATTTCTTTTACAAGACCAGCAGAAGAGGCCGGGCGCGGTGGCTCATGCCTGTAATCCCAGCACTTTGGGAAGCTGAGGTGGGCAGATCACAGGGTCAAGAGATCGAGACCATCCTGGCCAACATGGTGAAACCCCATCTCTACTAAAAGTACAAAAAAATTAGCTGGGTGTGGTGGTGTGCGCCTGTAGTCCCAGCTACTCGGGAGGCTGAGGCAGTAGAATCACTTGAACCCAGGAGGCAGAAGTTGCAGTGAGCCAAGATCGTGCCGCTGTACTCCAGCCTGGCAACAGAGTAAGACTCCATCTCAAAAAAAAAAAAAAAAAAAAAAAAAAGACCAGCATAAGAGAAAAAAATCCCACAATGAAACTACAATAAAAAGATATGTGAGCGCACAGTCAACCTTCGAACTGCTTGCAGAATCTGCCTGGCAGTTCAGCAGTATGGAAACTATGGTTTGTCAAAGGCCCACAGTGATGGTGGTAAAAAGCAGCTGAGATGGCAGACAGGTTTGGTACAGTGCCTTCTGGCTGGTGCTAGGCAGCTGGAGCACACAGGTACATACCCAAGATCTTGGTCCCATGGGCAGTGCAGGATGGCACAAGGAAGGTGGAGGAAGCACATTCTACCCTGTCTTTCCCACTGAATACAAGTATAGAACTTGGACAAAGGCCAGGCGTGGTGGCTCACACCTGTATTCCCAGCACTTTGGGTGGCTGAGGCGGGCAGATCACCTGAGGTCAGGACTTAGAGACCAGCCTGCCCAACATGGTGAAACCTCGTCTCTACTAAAAATACAAAAATTAGTCAGGTGTGGTGGCAGGCACCTGTAATCCTAGCTACCTGGGAGGCTGAAGTAGGAGAATCGCTTGAACCTGGGAGGCGGAGGTTGCATTGAACCAAGACTACGCCACTGCACTCCAGCCTAGGCAACACAGTGAGACTCCATCTCAAACAAAACAAAACAAAACTTGGACAGAATGCATGAACTAGCAGTTTGATGCCTCTGAAAAGTTAAAAAAAAAAAAAAAGGAGCAGGTAGATTATGGGAAAACATCAGAATTTAAAGTACCACTAAATAGACTGTGAGTTTGCCACTTATTATCTGGTATCTCCTGGCCCAGGATCAAGGCATTATCAAACCAAGAAGAGAGCACTGAGACGCAGAGAGGGAGAGCTCAAGAAGCAGCCCTCTGGACCTGGCTTGGAGTGGTAAAAAGAACCGGGCACAGTTGGGGGAAGTGTGCAGCATAGCGCAGTAAGTGGAGTCTCAGTTTTCTGTCAGGAGAACGGACAAGGAGGGCCACAGAGAACCAAAAAGTACACAGGAAATCGTGGAGAGGAGGAGCTCACCCCATAAAATCATTTATCCACTCCCGGGCTCATCCTCAAGCTGTGCATGGATGGATCCAATCCTAAACAGAAAAGCGAACACTTTGAGAACTGAACTAAGGGACAAACCACTGCCTGCCTAGGTCCCAGAATGGCCACAGGGTTGCACACAGACAGGACAGGTCTGAATGGCACTGCATAGGTTTGAAAACTGAACTGACATTGAAACCACAAACCACAGAAGGTTGATGAGAACTTGCAGGCTGAACTCAACCAGGCTGACTGCCTATCACAAACAAAAACATCAACTTTCTCCTCAGGATTTAAACATAACCCCAACTTATAACATCATCTTCAAAATGTCCAGGACAGGATCCAAAATTACATGGTACACAAAGAACCAATCAAATCTCAACTCACATGACAGAAAACAATCAACAGACACCATCACTGAGATTACACAGACGTTGGAATTATTTGAGAAAGTATTTAAAGTAGCTATTATAAAAACACCCCAAGAAGTAAGGGCAAACACTCTGGGAACCAACAAAAAAATAGAAAGTTTCACCAAAGAAACAGAAGATACAAAGAAGAACCAGCCGGGAGGCTGAGATGGGAGGATCATGAGGTCAGGAGTTCAAGACCAGGCTGGCCAATATGGGGAAACCTCGTTTCTACTAAAAATACAAAAATTAGCCAGGCGTGGTGGCACGCGCCTGTAGTCCTAGCTACTTGGGAGACTGAGGCAGAAGAATCGCTTGAACCCAGGAGGCAGAGGTTGCTGTGAGCTGAGATCGCACTACTGTACTCCAGCCTGGGCAACATAGCGAGATGCTGTCTCAAAACTAAAAAAAAAGAACCAAATGAAAATTTTGAAACTGAAAAAGATAATAACTGAAATAAATCCCCAATTGATGGACCCAACACAACAGAGATATCAGAGAAAAGAGCAAGTAAACTTCAAGGTAAACCAGTAAAAATTACCTAATCCCAAAAATAGAAAAAACACTGCAGAAACATGAACAGATTCTGGGACCTGTGGGACAATACCAAAAGGTTCAAAATTCATGCCATCAGAGTTCCAGAAGGAGAGGAGAAAGAGGATAGTACAGAAAAATATCTGGAAGAAATAATTCCTGAACACTTGCCCAAATTTGGCAAAAGACAAAAATCTGTATGTTCAAGAGGCTCAGCAAGTCCAAAACAGGATAACCCCAAAGAAATCCACATTCAGACACATCGTCACCAAACTGCTGAAAACTAAGGACAAGTGAAAAACAACATATTATTTACAGGAGAACAACTATTTAAATGACTGTGAATTTCTCATGAGAAACCAGGGCGTGCAGAAGAAGTGGAACAGCATTGTGAAAGTTCCAAAAGAAAACAACAGTCCACTGAAAAATCTATATGCAGTAAAAATCTCCTTCAGAAATGAAGGTGAAAGAAGACATTCTCAAGGAAGGAAAACCAAGACTATGTTGCCAGCAGACTTGCTCTGAAATGACTGCCAAAGGCAGTTCTTCATAACAGGCAATTGATATCAGAAGAAAACTTAAGACTGTGAACAATGAAGGAAGAATATCAAAGTGGTAAAAATCTAGGTAAATAGAATAGATTATCCTTGAGTTCTTTAAAATACATTTGACAGTTGGAAGAGAAATAACATTTTCTGGTAGAATTTTCAATGTTTGTGAAAGTAATATTAATACATAAGACAACAAAAACATAAAGGGGAAAGGGAAAAGGGACTTATAAGATGGTAAGGTTCACACACTCCATTTAAAGAGGTAAAATATTGATGCTAAGCATGTTGTGTAAACTTAAATATATATGGTAATTTGCAGGGCAACCACCAAAAAAAAACTATGTAACTCTGTAAATAGATATAGTTAAAAAACACAATAGACAAATAAAAATGTAATCTAAGAAAATGTTCAAATAACCCAAAAGAAGGCAGAAAATGAGAAACAGAGGAATAAAAAGGGAGAAAAACCAGAAAACAAATAATAAAGTGGTAAATACCTAAATCCAAGAGTATCAATAATTACATTAAATGTCAATGGACTGAATGTACCAATTAAAAGGAAGAAGTTTTCAAAATGGATTAAAAAAATATTACCCAACTGTTATGGACTGAATTGTACTCCCACCCCACAAATTCATACATTGAAGCCCCAACCTGCAATGTGACTCTATTTAGAGACTGGGCCTTTATAAAGGCAATTAAGGTTAAATGAGGTCATAAGGGTGGGGCCCTAACCCAGCAGAACTGGCGTACATATAAGAGAAATGGACATCAGAGCTTGCTCTGTGTGTGTGAGCAGAGGAAAGGTCTTGTGAGGACACAGCAACAAGGTGGCCATCTGCAAGCCAGAAAGAGTGCCCGAGGCTAAAACCAAATCAGTCAGTACCTTAATCTGGGACTTCCCAGCTTCTGGAACCGTGAGAAAATTAATTTCTGTTGTTTAACCCACCCAATCTGTGGTACTTTGTTATGGCAGCCCGCACAGACTAATATACCCAGCTACATGCTGTCTAAAAGAATATACTGGCCAGGCACGGTGGCTGATGCCTGTAATCCCAGCAGTTTGGGAGGTCGAGGTAGGCGAATCACCTGAGCTCAGAAGTTCGAGACCAGCCTGGGAGACATGGCAAAACCCCATCTCTACAAAAAATTAGCCAGTCGTGGTGGTGTGTGCCTGTGGGCCCAGCTACTTGGGAGGTTGAGGTAGGAGGATCACTTAAACCCAGGAGGTCAAGGCTACAGCGAGCTGAGATCATGCCACTGCACTCCAGCCTGGGTTAGAGAGGGAGATCCTGCTAAAAAGCAAACAAGCAAACAAACAAAAAAAACACAACATACTTCAAATATAATAATACAGGAAGGATTGGAAAAAAGTAAACCATTGAAATACCAACCAAAGAAGACTGGAGTGACCATATTTAATAACAGCCAAAGTAGACTTCAGAGCCAAAACTCATCCAGGATAATGAACGACATAAGGATAAAAAAATTCACCGGCCGGGCACAGTGGCTCACACTTGTAAGCCCAGTACTTTGGGAGGCCGAGGTGGGCAGATCACTTGAGGCCAGGAGTTCAAGACCAGCCTGGCCAACATGGCAAAACCCCGTCTCTACTAAAATACAAAAATTAGCTGGGCATGGTGGTGGGCGCATGTAATCCCAGCTACTTAGGAAGCTGAGGCAGGAGAATCGCTTGAAACCGGGAGGGGGAGGCTGCCGTGAGCCAAGATTGCAGCACTACGCTCCAGCCTGGGTGACAGAGCAAGACTCCATCTCAAAAAAAAAAATTAATTAATTCACCAAAAAGACATAACACTCCTAAAAGTGTATGCATCTAGCAACAGAGCTTCAAAATATATGAAGGGAAACTAATACAACTGATAGGAGAAACAGGCAAATCTGCAATAATAACTGTATACTCAATACTCTTTTCTCAGTAACTGATAGAACCAGTAGACAGAAAATCAGCAAGAATATAGAACTAAACACCATCAACCAACTGTATGCAATTGAGATACACAAAACACTCCACTATAAAACAACAGAATATACATTCTTTTCTTTTCTCTCTCTCTCTCTTTTTTTTTTTTTTTTTTTGAGACAGAGTCTCGCTCTGTCACCCAGGCTAGAGTGCAATCAATGGCGTGATCTTGGCTCACTGCAACCTCCGCCTCCTGTGTTCAAGCAATTCTCCTGCCTCAGCCTCCCGAGTAGCTGGGACTACAGGCACGTGCCACCATGCCTGGCTAATTTTTTATATACATTCTTTTCAAATGCACATGGAACATTCACCAAGAAAGGCCATATCATGAGTCAGAAAACCAAATTTAACAAGTGTAAAAGAACTGAAATCATGCAAAGTATAATATGTTCTTAGACTATAATGAATTTTTTTATAGTAATAGATAACAGGAAAATCCCTAGGTACTTGAAAATTAAACGTCATTCTTCTAAATAATATATTGGTCAAAGAGGAAGTCTCAAAGAAAATTAGAAAATACTTCAAACTGAACAAAAATGAAAATACAACATATGAAAATTTATGGGATGCAGCTAAAGATGTGCTTAGAGGAGGCCGGGTGTGGTGGCTCACGCCTGTGATCCCAGCACTTTGGGAGGCCGAGGCGGGTGGATCACCTGAGGTCAGGAGTTCAGGACCAGCCTGCCCAACATGGCGAAGCTCTGTCTCTACTAAAAATACAAAAAAATTAGCTGGGCGTGGTGGCGGGCGCCTGTAATCCCAACTACTTGGGAGGCTGAGGCAGGAGAATTGCTTGAACCCGGGAGGCAGAGGTTGCAGTGAGCCGAGATCACACCACTATACTCCTAAGTGACAGAGCGAGACTCCGTCTCAAAAAAAAAAAAAAGAAAAAAGAATCACCATATGATCCAGTAATATCACTCCTGGGTATACATACAAAGGATCTGAAATTAGTATGTCAAGGAGATATCTATAGTCCCATGTTTATTGCAGCATTATTTGCAAAAGTCAAGTTATGGAATCAACCTCAGTTTCCATCAGTGGATGAACAGATAAAGAAAATGTGGCATATATATACAATGGAATATCATTCAGCCTTTAAAAAGAAGGAAATTCAGGCCAGGAGCGGTGGCTCACGCCTATAGTCCCAGCACTTAGGGAGGCCAAGGCAGGCAGATCACCTGAGGTCAGGAGTTCAAGACCAGTCTGGCCAACATGGTGAAACCCTGTCTCTACTAAAAATACAAAAATTAGCCGGGCGTGGTGGCAGGTGCCTGTAATCCCAACTACTCAGCAGGCTGGGGCAGGAGAATCACTTGAACCTGGGAGGCGGAAGTTGCAGTGAGCCAAGCAGCCTGGGCGACAAAGCAAGACTCTGTCTCAAAAAAAATAAAATAAAGAAGGAAATTCTGCCATTTGCAACAATGGATGAACATGGGGGACATTATCCTAAGTAAAATAAGCCACGTACAGAAAGATAAATACCGCATGTGCTCACTCATATGCAGAAGCTTAAAAAATTCTTCTCATACAAGTAGAGTTGTTCTCATAGAAGACTAGTGGTTACTAGAGGCAGGGAAGGGTTGGGGAGTGGGTAGCCAAAGGTTGGTTAACAGATACAGAAGTACAGCTGGATAGGAGGAATAAGTTCTAGAATTCTACAGCACTGTAGGGTGACCATAATTAACAACAATTTAGTGTATATTTTCAAATAGCTAGAAATTTTTGAATGTTCTCAATACTAAGAAATAAATGTTTGAGATGGATATGCTAATTATCTTGATTTGATCATTACACATTGTAGACATTTACCAAAACATCCCAGTATACCCTATAAATATGTATAATTATTATGTGTCAATTTAAAATAATAAGGCTGGGCACAGTGGCTCACGCCTGTAATCCTAGCACTTTGGGAGGCTGAGGCAGGCAGATCGCCTAAGGTCAGCGGTTCGAGACCAGCCTGCCCAACATGGTGAAACCCCGTCTCTACTAAAAATACAAAAATTAGCCAGGCGTGGTGGCACATGCCTGTAGTCCCAGCTACTCAGGAGGCTAAGGCAGGGGAACTGCTTGAACCTGGGAGCCGGAGGTTGCAGTGAGCCGAAATCGCACCACTGCACTCCAGCCTGGGTGATACAGCAAGACTCCATCCCAAAAAAAATTAAAACATTAAATAATAAAATAATAAAGCAAAAAAAAAATTCTCAACAATTGGGGTTAGAACAATTAGAAATCCATATGCAAACTGATGAAACCTGACCTAATCCCCATACCTTATACAAAAATTAATGCAAAAGGGCTGGGCGCAGTGGCTCACGCCTGTAATCCCACCACTTTGGGAGGCCGAGGTGGGTGGATCACCTGAGGTCAGGAGTTCAAGACCAGCCTGGCCAACATGGTGAAACCCTGTCTCTACTAAGAATATAAAAATTAGCCGGGTGTGGTGGCACTTGCCTGTAGTCCCAGCTACTCGGGAGGCTGAGGCACGAGAATCACTTGAACCCAGGAGGTGGAGGTTGCAGTGAGCCAAGATGGCGCCACTGCACTCTAGCCTGGGCAACAGAGTGAGACTCCATCTCAAAAAAAAAAAAAAAATTAATGCAAAAGGAATCATCTATCTAAATGTAAAATCTAAAACTATAAAATTATACAATAGGAGAAAATCTTCATGACCTAGTGTTAGGCAAAATTCTTAGTCATGACACCAAGGGCATTACCCATAAATAAATGATTCATAAATTGGAAATTTTCCAAATTAAAAATTCTTGCTCTGCAAACAACGTTATGAGAAGAAAAGGACAAGCAATACACTTGGAGAAAACATTTACAAACCATGTATCTGACAAAGGACCTGTATAAAGGATATATAAAGAACTCTTAAAACTCAACAGCAAGAAAATCCAATTGAAAAATGGGCAGAAACTTTTGAACAGACATTCATCAAGAGGATAGATAAAAAATAAATAAGCATATATAAAGATGCTTAACATCTTTAACCATTAAGGAAATGCAAATTAAAATCATTATGAGATAAATGACTACATAAAAAATACTGACAATACCAAGTACTGACAAAAATATGGAAAAATTGGAACTCATACATTGCTGGGAGAAATGAAAAATTGTTCAACTACTCTAGAAAATAATTTGGCAGATTCCTAAAAAGTTAAACATACACTTACCATATGACCCAGTAATCCAATATTTACTCCACAGAAATGAAAACCTATGTTCACACAAAACCCTGTGCATGATTGTTTAAAGTAGCTCTATGCATAATTGCCAAAAACTGGAAATAACCCAAATGTCTTTCAACAGGTGAATGGATAAATACACTGTGGTACATGTATACCATGGACTACTATTCAGCAATAACAAAGAAACAACTACTGACACACACAACTTTGATGAATCTCCAGGGAATTGTGCTGAGTGGAAACAAACAAACAAAAAAATCCCAAAAGGTCACATACCATACGATCCATTTCTATTACATTCCTGAAATGACAAAATTCCCAAAACGGAAAACAGATTTGTAGCTGCCAAGAGTTTAGGAATGGGTATGGAGGAGGAAGGGCAGTGGCTGTGGCTATAAGGGACAATTTGAGGGATCCTTGCGATGATGGGGCTCGACCATATCAATGTCAACATCCTGACTTTGATATTGTACTATGGTTTTTGCAGGATGTTATCATTGGGGGAACCTAGGAAAAGAGTACACAGGATTTCTCTGTATTATTCTTTCAATTGCATGTAAATCAATCATCTCAGAAAGAAAAGGTTACATGACACCTCACTTATATGACATTCTTGGAAAGACAAAACTATAGTGACACAGAACAGACCTGCCGCTGCCTGAGGTTACAGGTTGGGGAAGATATGACTATTAACAGAGTAGCATGAAGGAGTTTTTTTGGGGTGATGAAACTATTATCTATCCTATAGATTAGTTACACCAATCTAACACAAAAATCAATTTCACTGTATGTTAATTTAAAAAATAAAAATGTTTAAAGTGAAAGAAAAAATATGGTGGGCTGCAGGTATCTGAAAAAATTTTGTCTCTTGGACAAAAGATAATTCAAAGTCCAACTAAGAAAATTGCTTCAGGAAAATCATTGGAAAAACAAGCAGGTTCCCTAAGAGATTTCATTCCCAAGTTACATTTTGACATGATGCCTCCAGCTCATTGAGGAAAGCTGTAGCACATATCTGCAGGAAAGCATTTGTCACCAGGCTGTAGTTGAGGGCAACTGCACTATCCAAATGAAGACCCGGCAAAGAAATACCTTTAAACACAATTCCAGGCAACCTTGACTTCCCATGAAGGCTGTGTGCTCTCTCCTGATGAGTAAGGTGAGCCAAGGTACTGGTTATGTTTCCCTTTGGCTACCAGAAGGCTCAAAGAGAAACTGACAGCCCAACATCAATATCTGTTACACCCTGAGTCCCGCACACCTCTACATTCTAACTTGGCCTTAATCTGTTGTCTCTTATTTTGCCTGATCCTAATCCTTATTTACAAATACTTTCCTATTTTATGGCAGGGATTTCCACATATTTCGTCACATCCACAGTAAAATAGAGGAATGAAGAAACAGACAACATACTTACCTGGGGTTTGGCCATTTCCTGCTCTTCTTGGGAAAAAGCAGAGACGTGTGACGGCTGAGCTGGAACAAGTGGAGAAGAGTACAGCAGATGAGGAGACCCCAACAGACTTTCAGTGCCCAGAATTAGCTGCCTAGCAATCCCCTCACATCAGCTGGCCATCAGACTGCTCTCTGGAAGAGTCTGGGCAACCGTGTGATTTTAACAATCTGTGTATTATTCACTCTTCATGTGAACATTGAACACAAAAGGTTTTATATACACGTATATTAAACTGTGTTCTGACCCATAAAGTGTATTTCTAGGTATTTTCCTTAAGGAAATAATTTATCATAATGTATCATAATTTCTCTGTACGTACCCATGTCTCAGCATTGACTTTAATAATGCCAAACTTAAACGATCCTCTATGACCCATAATGGATTAATAATAACAAAATATAAAAGATAAAATGCTACAAAGCTGTTAAAAGCGTTATATGGAACTGTACAGTATCTATGCACCTTGTGGTATATGTATCTCAACCAAACGTTTTTAAAAGGTGTACAAAAAAATCTTAAGCTGAATTACATTAAACTTTTATATGAAAACAAAGTAGGTTTTAAAACTGCGGGAATCCATTTTAAAGCTATATGTTAAATGTTTAAAAGGCATACCCCTATACACACCAAAAATGTCTAAAAATGGACATTTAAATGTGTGGGGGAAGAATTAGTTCCTTTTGATTTTCTTTTCCTCTATTTCTGAATTAATCCATAATTCAAATGTTATTTATTAAATGCCAAAAAAACTACACTCTAAAACTATTATCCCAATTACATTTTACCCCTATCTCCCTCAGACCCCGCACCTACCCCTCCTCCCAGGCCCCCAAATCTGGGCGAGGCCCGGGGTCAGGTGAGACCTCGCAGGTGCCTCTCCTTCCTTCTAAAAGCTCACCTCACCGGGGCCGCCTTGCCCAGGAGCCGGAAAGAGGCCTTCGGGTGCGGGGGTGCAGGTTCACTTCGGCCGGAGCATTCACACCAGGCCCCCACCTCGGGGCTTGGGCAAGGGGAGAGGGCAGAGGGAGAAGCGGGGCGCGTCTAAAGAGGGGTCTGAGGGATGCGCATGAACCCTTAGGGGCAGGTCACTGTGCTGGAAAATGTGTAAAAGTCAAAGTTTAATAAGCCTCATTTAATCCTGCTTAGCCCCCATAACTTTGTTCACCAGTGAGCCCCTAGAACCTCGTCCACTGACCTCTCGGTCCCCCATCACTCAACCCCCAACTCCCGCAGAACTCCCCATCACTCAGCCCACGACCCCTAGCACTTGCCCCCTCAACCTCACTCTCTCTCGATAACAGATTTTCTGCTCGCTGCTCAGGAGACCGTTACAAAGCCTGGCCCCAACAAGCACTTCCGCTTCGGGACCGACTCTTTGGCACCGCAGCCTAAAGGGCTGCAGCGGTCGGTTCTGCGCACGCTCAGTGGCGCCTTTGAGCCCCCCCCCCCCCCGCGTCCGCCAATAGTCAACATGGGGCCGCAGCGCAGGCGCAGAGGGAAGGTAGCCTTGCCGGTGACGTCACTGCTCCAGGCGAGATGGCCGCGCCCACCGTGTCTTTTTGCTTCTGGGGCTGCGTCGCAAAGCGAGTGTTTACTTCGTTCTGCAGAGGCCGGCACTCCTAAGACTTCAAACACCAATTTTCTTACGGCAGGGCGGGGAGGGGAAGTGCCCAACTAAGGAAAAGATTCTAGCAGGCGGCAATTTCGCACTTTGAACTTGGAGGGCAGCAACAGGGTTGCAGGTGTAAAATAACGGGAAGGCGGGGTGCGTGGGTAAATTGCTCTGCGTGCACAAAGAGTAGGAGGTAGGGAAAAGCCACTGGCTTCATTCAGTGGCCAGGGCTGGGAGTTTACGTTGTAGCGTTTGAAGGACGGTAGGTCGGTATGCAGACAAACAAGCTGAAAAATAAACGGCAACGTGGAACACACACACCGGGGGTGAAGGGGTGTATTAAGTGGTGGCTAACAGGTTGCTTTTTTCTGGATGAGTAGACAGTGTCAGTGTGTTGGGAGTGTAGGGGGTGTAGGCTGGGGCCAGGTGCTGTAGGGCCTCCTTGGCCAGGGAGCTCATATTTCATTCTGGACATAATGGGAAACCGTAAGAAGGATCTGATTTGTAAAGACCAGTCTGACGCAATCTAGCATTATATAGTAACGTTAAAAATACACATATATTGGGCTGGGTGCGGTGGCGCGCGCCTGTAATCTCAGCACTTTGGGAGGCCAAGGTAGGCGGATCACCTGAGGTCAGGAGTTCAAGACCAGTCTGGCCAACATGGTGAAACCCCGTCTCTACTAAAAACACCAAAAATTAGCCGGGCTTGGTAGCATGTCTGTGATCCCAGCTACTCTGGAGGCTGAGGCAGGAGAATCGCTTGAACTCGGGAGGCAGAGGTTGCAGTGAGCCAAGATCGCACCACTGCACTCCAGCCTGGGGAACACAGTGAGACTCCATCTCAAAAACAAAAAACAAACAAACAACAACAACAACAAAAGGAATGGAGCTTCCCAGTAGACAAGACAAAGAAAGTAAAAAAGGAACTCACATCTGTTGCTCCCTGACACATCAGCACCTCCTGGGTATACAATTTATCCACTCTCTCAATGCATTAGGAGGTAGAAAATAGAAAGGGCTGGTCCTTTAGGGCCCATCACAGTGTTGCCCCTTCTGGCACCTAAACGTCATCTCCAACCACCTTGTACACACACACCTACACAAAGGAGGAAATCCTTTAGGGTTGGTGGGAGTTGAGGGGCAGAGGAGCCAGTGATACAGCCCCTCAGAAACTATCCGAGGGCCTACAGTGTGCATGCACAAGCTATGTGAGGCTAACTTTGCTGCTGCAGAGCGAGGACCCCCACTCTCTGTCCTGGGTATCCTCTACCATCAGTCCCCACAGGTGTGACCTCCTCATACAGTAACCTAAGCAGCAGGTGGCTAGGTGGAGAGTGAGAAGCTGACAGGTGGCTGGTCCCACCACAGAGTGCACGATAATGACATTCCCACCCAAAGACAATGAGAGAAGCCCCCACGTGGCTGGCGAGTTATCATTACAATTGCTCTTATGATACATTTTATCAAGACCACGAAAGCCTTGCCAATTGTGAGCAGTCATTTTGGACCAGAAGCAGCAGGTGAGGTTGACAGCAACAGCACAGAAGGAGCCAGGTCTCTGGTGACCTTGGAGCCACCACACTAGCCCTGGATTACCTGCCTCCAAAAGAGGAATCTGCTTCCCTCCTCTTGAAGCCACTGGTGTTTGTGGTGGGGTTGGTGCGTGCAGCCAAATCAAATCCTGAGCAATCCATCAGACTTTTCTGTGTTGGCCAATGTGAGTGTCAGCGAACAGGAGACACATGGGACTGGTGGGTGAGGGGCATGAATAATGGTGACTGAAGGGCAAATTGGGAGTAAATGAGAGCAAGGAGAGGCAAAGGGCAATGGAATGGAAGTGAATGAACACCAGAGTGGAGTGGATGTGGGCCAAAGTGAGGGAATGATTATGCATGCATTCAATTATGAATGAATTTGAGATTATGATGAGATTAAGTAAATGATGGGAAATGAGGCACAATCTCAGCAGAAGAAAGGTGAAAGTGGGAGCAGACTCAACGAATGGGGCAACTGAAGGGGGTGAATGTGAGTGGAGTTTATATGAGTACTAAGGATTAGAGTGTGAATGAATGGTGGTTTTATGAGGCACAAGATGAATGAAAAGAGGGGAATTTAGGAGACAGCAGGAGTGAATGGGGTAATGTGGGATGGAAAGGGAAGAATGGGATATGGGGGGGACAGAATAAAAGAGTGGAGATGGATACATGGTAGAATGTGAAGCAGGCGGAGTTTGAGTGTGGGTGCTATGAGGGAGAAGGATGACTAGAGATGACTGGGATTAGATGGGCGTACGTAATACAGGGTAGTAGCCCGGGAACGTGGGTGCACAGGGATCCCAGTGGGAATCGGCAAATGTGAATGAGCTCAAGAGTGCACATGAATGGAGGTGGTGTTGGGCAGAGTGAGAGGGAATGAAAGTGAAGAGCAGAGGATGGGTGAAGGTGAGTATTGTGAGGCAGAGAGTGGATGAAGGCCTTACGGCCTCGGGTGAGTAGAGCGAGGAAACATGGGGAGCCCGATGTGAGCAAAAGTAACGAATTTGAGGCACAGTGTGACAGAATGCGGGTACTGGGAGGCAGAATGGCAGCCATGAATCAGGAGCAGAATATGAGCAAGAAGAGGGTGATAGGGGTTACAATGGGAATAGATTTAAATGAATGAGGCAGTGAGAGGCAGAGTAAGAGTAAATGGAGACAATGAAGAGAAAACTGAGAAAGAACAGTGACTGGAGTGCAGTGGTGCGATCTTGGCTCAGTTAGCACAGGCTAAGTATATGTGGGTAACTTCAGCTAGTGTTTGGGAGTAATAGGGACAGAGCTCCAGGAAATGGGGGTGTTCCTGGGACAGCTTCTGAGAGAATAGAGGTGAAGGAGGGGCAGAAGGGGAGTGAGTGGGGGAAATAATGAGGCCCCAGGTCAATGAAAGAAGCTGAAGGCTGGGCCACGTGCGAGTAAGCCAGAGTCATTTGATGCAGGGGCGGGAAATAGAGGTAAAGATAGGAAATGAGTCCGAGTGAGAGTGAGTGGGGTGAAGAAGGAATATGACATGAAAGAATTTGGGTAATGCTAAGTAGACTGTGGGGAACTGCGATAATATGAGGCCCAGTATGGGTGAATATAAGTGGCTGAAAGGCAGTGTAAGTGAATGGAAGAACAAAAGGCAGAATGAGAATGAATTTGAAAAAGCAGTCAAGCATAAGAATGTATATGTAATATGCCATTTGTAATATGAAATGTGGGGCACATTCCAGTAAATTAGGATGGAACAGCACTTTAAGTGCAGAGAGGTGAACAAGGTACCAACGATGAGTGCTACGGTTTGAATGTGTCCCTTCGAAAATTCAGATGTCAGAAACTTAATCCCCAATGCAACAGTGTTGGGGCTTCTGTGTTGCGTGTTCCAGAATCTACCACTTAGACCTTTGCTCATAGAGCCCAGAGTTCCAGAATGCCCCTAATTCCGAACACCACAGGGTGAGTCTGGAGCAAGTCACCTGGGAGGGCTTACAGGTGCCATAATGAAGGCCTGGGGCACTGTGGTAGTGACCTTGGCCACGCTGACGGTTGTCACTGTGGATGCCAAGATCTATGAACGCTGCGAGCTGGCGGCAAGACTGGAGAGAGCAGGGCTGAATGGCTACAAGGGCTACGGCGTTGGAGACTGTGAGAATCCAGTTGCCCCACATCCCATCCAAACCCTGAGCCACCCACCACATTCAGACCCAGGCCCCCTCTTGTCCTTTATCACCTCTCCAGGCCTGGGCATGATCCCTTGAGTCACTCCCTGACTGACTATGCTGAGTAGTTTAACTAACTCTAACACCACCACCATTATTGCCTTTACAACCATCACCTCCATCTCTGCCATCAACACCATCACTACAATCAATATCATCACCACTGTTACCATCATGAATACCATCGCTACCACCATCACTGATGTCTCACCAGAATCACCAACATCACCACCACTAAACCAAGATCACCACCCTCACAACTAAGATGACAACCATCCCTGTCCTCCCCCCATCCTATTCTTCCCTATTCCCAGACTCTATACCTACTCCCTGCCTCCCTTCTCCCTGCCCCAGGGCTGTGCATGGCTCATTATGAGAGTGGCTTTGACACCGCCTTCGTGGACCACAATCCTGATGGCAGCAGTGAATATGGCATTTTCCAACTGAATTCTGCCTGGTGGTGTGACAATGGCATCACACCCACCAAGAACCTCTGCCACATGGATTGTCATGGTAAGTCAGCACTGGGGACACACTGAAGCCCTGCTGGGCCCTACTCTCCCACACATGGAGGGCAAGGTTGTTTAAGCCATAATCTCCTGCAACAAGAGAAAAATGATGGGAAAAGGAGAAAAGTTGCCTGAGCTATTAGAGACACCATCCTGTATCCCTACCCAGACTATCCTGAGAGGTTGTTTAGGACAGAAGAGCTCAGAGCTCCCAATCCTCACCCAGAATGGACACTGCAGTTTTCTTAGACTCAGGAAACAGGAAACTTACCTCCATGTGGAACAGAGATAGAAACTGTCCTGATTTGGGGTCGAGGTTACCCAGGCCCCGAGGAAAGAAGCAGAGTGTCTGGTTCTAGAAACAGAAACAGATAACCTCCATGCAGAAATGACAGAACTTTCCAGATAAGACTGATGTTGTTGAGGACAAAATAGAATAGCAGTTAAAAATTGTTCATTATGGGCCAAAATGGTGGTTGAGGTTGTCCAAGACAGGAAAAAATGGAGACTGAGGTTATTTGGGGCCAGCCCAAATGGAGGTTGAAGTTGTCCAGGACCAGAGAGTATGGAGGTTGGGGTTATTCATAACTAGCCAACATGACAATCTAGATCATCCAGGATCAGTCAACATGAGTTAAGGGTGTACAGAACCAGCTAACATGGTGATTAAGATAATTCATAACCAACTGACAAGAGAATCAAGGTCATCAAGAATCAGTCAACATAGTGGTTGAGGTTCTTCAGGCCCCAAGGAACCCAAAACCCTTGGGCCCTCCATTCACTGTTACCCTATCCCCAATGCACCAGATCACCATGTCCCTCTCTTCCCCCTCAGACCTGCTCAATCGCCATATTCTGGATGACATCATGTGTGCCAAGCAGATTGTGTCCTCACAGAATGGGCTGTCTGCCTGGTAAGTTCATGGGGATGGCCCAGACCATGGGCAGCCAGGGATAGTGTCACTGCCACCCCATCAACCTGTCCACTTCATCCTCTCTTCTTTCCTTCATTTTCCAGGACTTCTTGGAGGCTACACTGTTCTGGCCATGATTTATCTGAATGGCTCAAGGGGTGTGATATGCACGTGAAAATTGATCCAAAAATTCATCCATGACTCAGATTCGAAGAGACAGATTTTATCTTCCTTTCACTTCTTTCTCTTGTTCATTTAATAAAGGATGGTATCTATAAACAATGCAAAAGATGCTCTGATGTCTGACTCTCTTCATTTATTCAATGCCTGGAGTTACCCTCATTCTGTCACTTCCTCCATATATTCAAAGCTCTAATTAAGAAATACCAGATCACTCAGGGTGGGGAAGGAAGGGAGGATAGTGTTGTGAATCAAGAGCATATTGTTCTCCTGGGTTCAGAAACCATCTCTACCACCGACTAGCTGTGTTGCCTTGGAAGAGATACTTAAATTCTCTGTGCCTCAGTTTCCTCATCTGTTAAATAAGGATGATAATAATAGTAACTACTTGATGGGGTTATTGGGAGGATTAAATGAATTAATATTTGTAAAACACATAAAGTGCTTGGTACATAAGACAGTTATAGGTTTGGAGATAGAGGAGTGGGATGGGAGAGATGAAAATTGGCTTCCCTTAAAAAGAATCACTCTCAGTGGGGTGCAGTGGCTCACGCTTGTAATCCCAGCACTTCAGGAGGCCAAGCCAGGTGGATCATGAGGTCAGGAGTTTGAGACCAGCCTGGCCAATATGGTGAAACCCCATCTCTACTAAAAATACAAAAAAAAAAAATTTAGCCGGCTGTGGTGACATGCACCTGTAGTCCCAGCTACTCAGAAGGCTGAGGCAGAAGAATTGCTTGAACCCAGGAGGCGGAGGTTGCAGTGAGCCAAGATCGTGCCACTGCACTCCAGCCAGGGTAACAGAGCGAGACTCCATCTCAAAAAAAAAACAAAAACAAAAAAAACCCCACAAAATCACTCTCAGTTCAGGTCACTACAGGATCTTTATTTAAGGCAGATACAGTCTCTTCAGGGGAGTATGAATCCAATAGGATTGTGCTTACATAGGAAGCTCAGTGGGAATTAGGAGTTAAAGGTACATTTCCCTACATCCTCCCACATAACACCATTCTTCCAGCCCCCAGCCCCTCTTTCATGATCAAAGTCTGAAGTTTAAAATGACAGAGCGGGAATGTAGGCAAAACATTCAATGGACACACGTGGTAATAATTTCTTCTTACAGAGTGCCTGAGTGTCACTTTGTGTCTTGAGCAGAGAATTTAGGAATTTCACTTTGCCATTCTTTGCAATGGCCAGCACCTTTGGAAGCAGCCACTCCCATAAGGAAGCAGTCCCTCATGTTCTTTGTACTCTTTGGTTGGGGTGGATACTCAAGCACCTGAGACCTTGAAGTGTTCACTTCAACCAAGATAATCACAGATGATCATGAAAACAGCTAGCTGCCACTGCATGCCAAGGAATGCCAGAGCCCCCTTCCTTAATGCCAACTGGATTTCCCCCGCCTTGCACCCCAACCAGCCTAGGTAATGAAATCTCACATCTCCCTGTGGGTCCATAAAGGGTGCCAACACTTTGGGTACTGATTTCTTGTTTTTTCTTATTTTCTTTCCTTCTTTTCTTTCTTTTTTCTTTTCTTTTCTTTTTTTTTTTTTTGAAATGGAGTCTCGCTCTGTTACCCAGGCTGAAGTGCAGTGGCTCACTGCAACCTCTGCCTCCTGGGTTTAAGCGATTCTCCTGCCTCAGCTTCCCGAGTAGCTGGGATTACAGGCACCCACTACCATGCCTGGGTAATTTTGTATTTTTAGTAAAAACGGGGTTTCACCATGTTGGGCAGACTGGTCTTGAACTTCTGACCTCAGGTGATCCACCCGCCTCAGTCTCCCAAAGTGGTGGGATTACAGGCGTGAGCCACCGCACCCGGCCTAAAATATATTTTTAATTGTTGTTTTTTAATGGCTATCTTTAAATCTGTAACTTCCTATAATTTGATAAACCCTTTTGTTCTTGTATGGAACTTATTCTCCATTATGACAAAACAGCGATTTTTAATAATAGTAGATTTTATTAATTTTTCTATGAGAGTTTGGTATTAAATCTGGAGACATTTTTCCTGAATATCATTTCCAAGGACTATGCTTATTTAATTAATTAAATTGAGTTTCTTTTAATACCTGCATCTAGATTTATGGTGAGGTTTGGCTTCCAACTGACAGCCCTCATATCTTCAAGGCCGCAAAAGGTGCCTCTTTAGCTGGTCATCAGCTTGCCAGGCTTCTAGAAAGAATAATAATAATCTACACTCTAGCCTGTGAATACAGCTTTGTCAGAAGCAGGTCTCCGGTGGGACTGACTTTTCTTTCAAGCCTATATACCAGTCAGAAAGAAATTCCAAGTACATTTCTTTCCTACACCCTGAGCTTGAGAAAAAAAAACAACAAACAAATCCAAGTTGCTCTAATAGAAATTGGAATGGGAAAGTGACGATAAATATAGGTGAATTTGATTGTTTAAGAAAAATACTTTAAAACTGGGGAGAGGCTGGGCACGGTGGCTCATGCCTCTAATCCAGCACTTTGGGAGGCCAAGGCGGGTGGATCACTTGAAGTCAGGAGTTCAAGACCAGCCTGGCCAACATGACAAAAACCCGTCTGCTAATACACACACACACACACACACACACACACACACACACACACACAGCCATGCCTGGTGGCATACACCTGTAATCCCAGCTACTCAGGAGGCTGAGGCATGAGAATCACTTTAACCCAAGAGGCGGAGGTTGCAGTGATCCGAGATTATGCCACTACACTCCAGCCTGGGCGACAGAATGAAATTGTGTCTCAAAAATACATAAATAAATAAAAATAAAATAGGGGAGAGAAGGTAAAAATAGGTTTAGGGAGCCATGAGCAGGGGAAAGGGAGATTAGAAGGGTAGCAGATCCATGATTTGTGGGGAGAAGGACTCAAAGAACACAAAGAGCCTTTTAGGAAAGCTGGAAACAAATGAGGTGACCAAAAGAATAAGCAGAAGGACGAGGCCAGATTGTGGTGAGGCTAGCTCTTCACCATCTCACTCCAACATTACTGTGAGAGAATAGCTCACAGAACTAACAATTTACAGTTAGCAACAGAAGTTCATATCCCGGTGGGTGGTCAGCCTGTAATCCAGATTTGGAGGCCGGGGTAAGGTGGATCATGAGGTCAGAGTCGGATGTCCGGTAACATTGAAAAGGAGAATGGCATGAACCCGGGAGGCGGAGCTTACAGTGAGCTGAGATCGCGCCACTGCACTCCAGCCTGGGGGCAACAGAGTGAGGCTCCATCTCAAAAAAAAAAAAAAAAAAGATATTTCCAAACTTTCAAAGATGTCCAGCCCTCACTGACCCACTGCAGTATCCTTCTCATCACTTCCCATCTGCTTCTTTCTTTCTTTCTTTCCTTCTTTCCTTCTTTCTTTCTTGTTTTTGACAAGGTCTCACTCTGTCACCTAGGCTGGAGTGCAGAGGTGCGATCTCGGCTCACTGCAAACTCCGCCTCCCGTGTTCAAGTGATCCTTGTGCCTCACCCTCCCAAGAAGCTGGGACTACAGGCGTGGACACCACACCCAGCTAATGTTTGCATTTTTAGTAGAGAAGGGGTTTCACCATGTTGGCCTAGCTGGTCTCAAACTCCTGACCTCAAGTGATTCACACGCCTTGGCTTTCCGAAGTGCTGGGATTACAGGCATGAGCCACTGCGCCTGGCCTGCTCATTTCTTTCTTATCTGTACAACTCAAACTTGGGACTTCTCTCTCTGTGATCCAAAGTCCTCCCTCCTCCAAAGAGGCAATCACATCTGGTTTTGTCACGGGATACCCTGTAACGGAAAATGATATAAGACTTGGGCACGTCTGTGAGGGCTTTGGGACCTCGAAAAGTTAGGAAGGCACATATTCATGAGGGTAAATTTCACATAGGAGATGAAAATAGAAACACCTTGTTCAGTCTAGGAGGGATTAAGAATCTTTAATCCCTAGAACCTGAGGTCAAAATATTGAAGCACTTCAGAGATGGAAAGTTATTCTACTGGATATACCATGAATTACTCAGGGAAGCCATCCTCACCCACAGAGACCAGATGGCTATAGTTCTGTAGTATCACATCTCTATATCTCTCTATAGTTCTCTAGCATCACAGGGTCCTCTGAAGAGGATCCAGTCAATTCCACCGCTCCTGGGTGAAATCTACAGACACATGGTCAAATGACACGATCCCTGTAATTGAATGCTTCTATTCAATTGAGTGGATAAAAATTAAAATGATAATACTTTTTAAAATAAAGAAAATATTCTTCAGAGAGAAGCTACTCTTTAATCATTTCAAAAAGGCCTTTTCTGAGATATTCGCAGTACCTATATATAGCAAAGGACTTTTATACTATAGAAACTATAAAGAACTCCTACAAACAATAAGATAAATATAGATAGATAATCCAGTAGAAAAACCAGAAAAAAAGATTTGAACAGGTAATTCACAAAAGAGGATATCCAAATGGCCAATAAATATATGAAAAGGTGCTCACCATCATTAGTCATCAGAGAAAGGCAAACTTAAACCACAGTGAGATACCACTATATGCCAACAGAAAACTGAAATTAAGACCAACAACCTTCAGCTTTCCTGAAAGGCTCTTTGAATTCTTTTTTCTGAGATGGAGTTTTGCTCCCATCACGCAGGCTGGAGTGCAGTGGCACGATCTCGGCTCACTGCAACCTTCGCCTTCCAGTTTCAAGAGATTCTCCTGCCTCAGCCTCCGAAGTAGCTGAGATTACAGGCGCCCGACACCACGCCCGGCTAATTTTTGTATTTTTAGTAGAGTCGGAGTTTCACCATGTTGGTCAGGCTGGTCTCAAACTCCTGACCTCGTGATCCACCCGCCTCGGCCTCCCAAAGTACTGGGATTACAGGTGTGAGCCACCCCACCAGGCCTGGCTATTTGCATTCTGTTTGAGTCTTTCTCCCCCTAAATCCTGGATCTGCTACCCTTCCAATTTCCTTCCAAGTGTTGGCCGGATGTAGAGCAACTGAAGCTCTTATACATTGTTGGTGGAAGTAAAATGGTGTAGGCACTTAACAGATTGGTAGAATCTACTGAAGCTGAACATCTAAATTAACATCTAAGTTAGTTTGTCTAACTTATCTCATCTGCAAGAGGTAGATGATACACCTAACCCAGGATCCAGCAACTCCATTCTTAGGTATATATCCAATGGAAATGCACACATATGTTCACCAACACATGCACAAGAATACTCACAGAAGCATTATTTGTAATAGCTAAATGGAATATCCACCAGCAGGGGAATGGATTAACAATTGTGATATATTTATACAAAAGGAATAGTGAATAGTATGGAAAAAGAACAAACTACTGACACATAAAGTAACAAGGATGGATCTCAAAGCCATTATGGTAAGTAAAAGAAGCCAGACTCAAAAGACTAATAATGTATAATTCCACTTATATGACATTCAAGAACTGGCAAAAATAATCTATGGTGATAGAAATCAGAAAGTCGTTAGCCGTGAATCAAGAGATAGTGATTGGAAGTGGCATGATGAAGGCTTCTGGGTGGCTTGTCATTTCCTGCTTTTTGATACAGGTATGGGTTACAAAGATGTTTTCACTTGGCAGAAGTTCATTAAACCATATACTTTATACACTTTTCTCTGTATGTTCTGCTTCAATAAAAGGTCTGACCCAAAACATTTTTATCTAAGTTAGTTTTCCACACAAGGTTTTAAAAAACAGTAAGAGGGCCGGGCACAGTGGCTCACGCCTGTAATCCCAGCACTTTTGGGAGGCTGAGGCAGGTGGATCACATGAGGCCAGGAGTTCGAAACCAGCCTGGCAAACATGGGGAAACCCCGTCCCTACTAAAAATACAAAAATTAGCAGGGCATGATGGCACGTGCTTATAATCCCAGCTACTCAGGAGTGTGAGGCAGGAGAATGGCTTGAACCCGGAGGCAAAGGTTGCAGTGAGCCAAGATTGCGCCACTGCACTCCAGCCTGGGTAACAGAGTGAGACTCTGTCTCAAAAAAAAAAAAAAAAAGAAAAGAAAAGAAAAAAGGAAAAAGGCCAGGCGTGGAGCTCACGCTTATAATCTCAGCACTTTGGGAGGCCAAGGCAGATGGATCACCTGAGGTCAGAAGTTCGAGACCAGCCTGGCCAACGTGGTGAAAACCCATCTCTATTAAAAATCCAAAAAATATTAGCTGGGCATGGTGGCGCATGCCTGTAACCCCAGCTACTTCGTAGGCTGAGGCAGGAGAATCACTTGAACCTGGGAGGGGGAGGTTGTAGTGAGCTGAGATCGTGCCATTGCACTCCAGCCTGGGCAACAACAGCTAAACTCCATTCAAAAAAAAAAAAAAAAAAAGTAACAGAAAGATTAAAAAATCCCACAGGAAAAAGAGTAGCATTTGTGAAAGAATGATTCACAAAAGCAATATAAAAAGAAAAACATATGAAAAGATACTCAATTTCATTGACAAACACACACAAAAGAAATGAGATATTTTCAACTATCGAATGGCAAGGATTAAAACCATGACAAGAAGATTAGAAAGGGCATTTTCATTCATTATTAGTGGGGGGTGTCAACTTGTACTAACTTTTCAAAAGGCAGTTTGGCAATGTCTATGAAAGTTCAAAACGTGCCCACCTTTTGAACCAGACATTCTAGAAATGCTCACCACTGTGTACAAAGATAGATGACAAGATAAAAAAAAAAAAACAGATACTGCTGAGGTTGTAGAGAAAAGGGAATGCTTATACACTGTTGGTGGGAATGTAAATTAACTCAACCATTGTGAAAAGCAGCATGGCAATTCCTCAAAGAGCTAAAGAGAGAATTACCATTCAACCCAGCAATCTCATTACTGGGTATACAGCCAAAGGAATATAAATTGTTCTACCACAAGGACGCATGCATGCATATGTTCATTGCAGCACTATTCACAATAGCAAAGACATGGAATCAGCCTAAATGCCCATCAATGGTAGACTGGACAAAGAAAATGTGGTTCATATACACCATGGAATACTATGCAGCCTTCAAAAAGAATGAGATCAGGCAAGGTGCAGTGGCTCATGCCTGTAATCCCAGCACTTTGAGAGGCCAAGGTGGGAGGATCATGTGAGCCCAGGAGTTCAAGACCAGCCTGGACAGCATAGCAAGACCTCATCTCTAGACCTCGTCTCCAAAAAAAAAAAAAAAAAAAACAATTTTAAAAAGAACAAGATCATGTCCTCTGCAGCAACATGAATAGAGCTGGAGGCCAGAAACATAAATAGAGCTGGAGGCTATTATCCTTAACACACTAACACAGGAACAGAAAATTAAACACTGCATGTTCTCACTTATAAGTGGGAGCTAAATGATGAGAACTAATGGACACAAAGAGAGGAACAACAGACACTGGGGCCTACTTGAAGGTGGAGGGTGGGAGGAGGGAGAGGATAAAAAAAATAACCATTGGGTTTAGTACCTTGGTGACGAAATAATCTGTACAACAAAGCCCCGTGACATGAGTTTATCTATATAACCAACTTGCACATGTACCCCTGAACCTAAAATAAAAGTTAAAGAAAAAGACAACAAGAGAGATCACTGCCACACTGTAGCAGAAATTACACAGAAGTCCTTCAATATGGGGCTGATTAATAAATCATAGTACATGCATACAAGAAAAAAAAGCATCTCTTAAAAATATCTCTATGTCCTGATACTGAAATACCTTCCATCAACAAGTGTTCATTAAGTAGGGGCTATTTCAGCTATGCCAGTGAGCAGCTGTGCAAGCCCATGCCATCTGCTTATCCACTTTGGTACTCAGCTTCCTAATCTGTAAGAGTCAGATAAAAATGGTACCTACTTCCTAAGGTCATTGTGAGAATTAAAAGTGATCATGCATCTATAGTGCTTAGTATGGTGTCAGGTGCAGTGTGAGCTCACTACATGTCGGCTCCTGTTGTGTCACTTTTGTTATCATTATCATTTGTATTATCATTATCATTACTACTATGACCATTATTAATATTATTCCGGAAAGAGCAAATGGAATGGCAAAACAGTTTTACATAATGAGCAGATTCTAGCAAAAGGAAGACATTTACATACGTATATATTTATATGTGTATGTAAATATAAAGAGAAAGAACAAGGGGGAGAGAGAGGTGTATAGGTGGAAATTAACCAAATTCATCAGAAATTGGTTATTTGGAATGAGTGGTGATATGAGATTATAAGTGAATTTCCCCTTTCAGATTGTATATTCCTCAAGAGTTTGGATTTTTGGTGTGCCACTTCTAAATCACTTCTGTAGGAAGAGAAAAAAATGACAAAATAATATAGACTTTCTTAAAAAGGGCAGAAGGGAAAGTACTGAACATGCTTAGGGACGTCACGAATTCTGAGCCTAAAAAGGAAAAGGGCAGACCTTTGGGTTGCTCAGGCTGTACTGAAACCCCAGATGTGGAAAAACTACATATAGATCAGAAAAGAATTTGAAGAGCATGAGGTTTACTGATTCTTCCTGATGATCAAGGTCCATATATTGAGCCAGAACATAAGAGCTATTTGCGCAGACATGGCTTTGATTTCCTGAAGAGTCACGTATTTTTAGTTCTGCTTTAGCAGGACACCTTTGGTTGACATGCAGACATATTTTAAGTCACAGCAGAGCAATCCTATCTCTGTATTTATCACAAGATTGCTGATAAGGGACTTGGCTGACACATCAGAGAACTGTCTTATCAAGGAAATCTTTGCTTCTGAGGAAGTGGCTTACTTTCTCTGTATGGGTGAGATAAATAAAGCAAATGAGCTTTTTTCCCCCTCTATGTTGTGGCTTCTAGGAAGCTCAGAAAAATAACTGTAGCTCAACATAATTATGTAGAATCCTATGATCTACATATGGACATTTCAACCTGGCCTTGGTTTTGCTCTACTCCCCTATTCCTTTTTATGTGTTTATATGTATCCATTTTATGGTATTAATAATAATATGATAACAGTATTAAACTCATATGTAAGACTTACGTATGTGCTAGGCATTGTTGTAAACACATTGACTCAATTGATCTACACAACAACCATACAAGGCAGGTATTATTATTATTATCATTAACATCATCATCCCTATTTTACAGTTAGAGAAACTAAGGCACAAAGAGGTTAAATGACGACTCTGCCCGCAGACCACCAGCCCTCTCACTTCCGTTCGATGTAAAACTCTCTGCCCCGCCTCATACCCTGCTCTGATGTTAAGATCCGAATGCTTATTCGAGCAAGGTCCCCCTGTGTTTCCAAAATCAGTCACAACTTCCTCTGACAGCCACCTTTTTCCGACCTTTACCCTGCATTAGGTACTGCCAGTCACTATACTTGCTCATGCACAGTACCGTTCCCAAAGCCATTGACGCTAGCAGCCAAAGTTGTTTTGTGGTTTTCTTTAATTTAATTATTAAATTTTTTTAATTTTACATATTTGTAGGGTGCAGAGTGGTATTTCAATACACGCATACAATGTGTAATGATCAAATCAGGGTAATTAGCATGTGCATCACCTCAAATATTTATCATTTCTTTGCGTTGGGAATATTCAAAATCCTCTCTTCTAGGTATTTGAAAATGTACAATAAATTATTGCTAACTATAGTTATTAAGCAGTGCTATAAAACACCAAACCTTTTTTGTTCCTTAACTGCAATGATTGTACGTCTTTGGCTGGCAAGAAAAATGGCCGTGCCAGTAAACCAGCTTCTCAAGGGAGCAGGCATCTTTACAGCCCTTACCATTCCGTACAGGAGAGTAATATGCCTTTTAAAGTTTGGAAAAGATAGAACTCCGAGAGGACTTTGAAAACTTGGCGATAAAAGTGCGGCCCTTTGTGCAAAGCTAGTGACGGGCAAATTATGGGCGTGTTTAGAGGGTTTCAAGAGAACGGGTATGTAAAAATGTTGAGTTCAGGACCACAGACCCCTCCGCCGGGAGATACCACTGCGGAGATGGGGGAGGCCTGAAATGGTACAGACCTCCCTGGTACCTATTACCGAGGGGAAAGGATGCAGAGCCGGTGATAATACATTCCTCCACCGGTCAGTATCACTGGGGAGATGGGGAGAACGTGTGGAGCTGGTAGTCCTCTCAAGAAAAAAACAGTAGGGAGAGAGATACTATTAAGCTAGCGGTGGCGAAGGCTCAGGTTGGTACAGTCCGTTGTGGGAGATACCACTGGTGCAAATAGGGAGGTGTGGTACAATCTGCCCTCGGAGAAAGAAACGTGAAGAAAGTGACACTGGTAAACATAGGCGCAGGGAGAGTTGGAGACAGAAGCCCAGGGATAAAGGGGCCTGGGTGAGGTGGAATCTTAGTCGGAGACTAGGTGAGAAGACAGATCTGATCGTGACCCCGCCAGGCCTACATTCCATCCTCCTCCTGGGAACCTGTTGCAGAGAGATTTGAGAGGGCAGAGATTCCAGGGTCCCAGTTCTATGAGGCCTCCCTGAGGCCTAGGGGAATAAACAGGAGACAGACAGTGATCAGGTTCCGGACCTCAAACACTCTGCCCTATTAATCACATTCTACCAATTGATCACCTGAAAGAAAATGCACAGGTGATCCCTTTCAAGCTATTGCAATAGGGAAAACTTTTCTTAATGAGGAACATCCCAAAGCCAAGGAAGGAGACCTCGGGTTGTACAGAGGCAGGTAAGCAAAAGAGTCATCCTTGAGTCATCAGGACAGATAGAGATAGGTCTTATCTCAGAATATGTAAATACTTTAGGGACTACTATAGACTGAACTGCGCCCCTCCCCCCCATTCATACATTGAAGCCCAAACTCTCAATGCGATGGTATTTGAGGATGGGGCCTTTGGGAGGTAATTAAGGCTATATGAGGTCATGAGGGTGGGGCCTTGGTCTAATGGGATTAGTGCCCTTATAAAAACAGACGTCCAAGAGTTTGCTCACTCTCTCTCCATTTGCACAAAAAAGAGGTGATGTGAGAACACAGTAAGAAGGCAGTTGTCTGCAAGCCTTATGGCTTTCTTTATAAAGAACCCTCACCAGGAACCAAATCAGCTGGCCCCTTCATCTTGGACTTCTCCCACCCTCCAGAACTATGCCAAATAAACTTCTGGTTTAACCCATCCAGTCTGTGGCATTTTATTATGGCAGCCTAAGCAGGTAATCCAGGGACTTTTGCAGTTAGCCCTTTGCTGAAACCCCAAAGGGAGCCAGGGGCTGTGAGAATTTTGTAACCATGACTGCTTTCCAGGGGCACAGGACCCACTCAGATATAAAGTAACACCATTACTCCCCTTCCAGCTCACTCTGCCCCTCATGGCTCCTACTCCTTCCCACTCTACCAATCATTCACATGTATTCTCTCCCACGGTGCCCCCAATTTCCCACCATTCAGTCACACTGCCATTTGCTTTCATTCATTCTGCTTCATGGCCACCATTCACACATCTTTTACACCATATAAACACCTTTTTTTTAATTGTGGTAAAATACACGTAACATGAAACTTACTATTTTAACTATTTTACATTGCACAATTCAGTGCCATTGAGGACATTCACAGTGTTGTGCAACCATTACCACCATTTAATTCCAGACTGTCTTCACCACCCCAAAAGGAAACCTCATCCCCATTAAACAATCATTCCCTATTCCCCTTTCCCCCCAGCCCCTGGCTACAACTTAATCTGCTTTCTGGTGCTATAGATTTGCCTATTATGGATATTTCATATAAGTAGAATCATACACTATGTGGTCTTTTGTGTCCAGCTTCTTTCAGGTAGCAAAATGTCTTCGAAGTTAATCAGTAACAGTACTTCATTCCTTTCTGTGGCTGAATAATATTCCATTGTATGGATATACTATACCATATTTGGTTTATCCACTCATCAGTTGATAGATATTTGAGCTGTTTCTACCTTTTGGCTATTATGAATAGTGCTGCTATGAACATTGGTGTATACGTTTTTTTTTTTTTTTTTGAGACGGAGTCTCGCTCTGTCGCCCAGGCTGGAGTGCAGTGGCGCGATCTCGGCTCACTGCAAGCTCTGCCTCCTGGGTTCACGCCATTCTCCTGCCTCAGCCTCTCCGAGTAGCTGGGACTACAGGCGCCCGCCACCACGCCCAGCTAATTTTTTGTGTATTTTTAGTAGAGACGGGGTTTCACCGTGGTCTCGATGTCCTGACCTCGTGATCCGCCCGCCTCGGCCTCCCAAAGCGCTGGGATTACAAGCGTGAGCCACTGCGCCTGGTGTATAAGTTTTTGTTTGAATACCTACCTGTTTCCCATTTTATTAGGTATATAACTAGGAGTGGAATTGCTGGATCATATGGTATTTCTATGTTTAACTTTTTGAGGAACCACCAAACTGTTTCCTACAGTGGGTGCACCATTTTACTTTCCAACCAGCAGTGTATTAGGGTTCCAATTTCTCCACATCCTCTCTAACACTTGTTGTTTTGTTGGTTTTTAATTGTAGCCATCCTAGCAGATGTAAAGTGGTATCTAATTGTGGTTTTGATTTGAATTTCCCTGATGACTAATGACAAATCTTTTCATGAGCTTATTGGCCATGTGTATATCATGTATATCTTATTTGGAAAAATATTTATTCAAGTCTTTGCCCAGTGTTAACTGGGGATTTTTTGGGTATTAGATTGTAAGAGTTCTTTATATATTCTGGATACCCTTATCAGATTATAATTTTCCCATTCTCTGGGTTGTCTTTTCATTCTCCTGATAATGTCATTTGATACACAAAAGTTTTCATTTTTATTAAGTCCAATTATTCATTTTTCTTCTGTTACTTATGCTTTTGGTATCATATCTAGGAAACAATTGCCAAGTCCAAAGTCATGAAGATTTATTCCTTCATTTTCTTCTAGTTATTTTACAGTTTTAGTTCCTGTATTTAGGTCTTTGATCCATTTTGAGTTAACTTTTATATATGGTATGGGGTCATGGTACAACTTCATTCTTTTACATGTAGATACCTATTTTTCCAGTGCATCTGTTGAAGGGACTATTCTTTCCCCATTAAATGATCTTGGCACCCTAATCAAAAATCATTTGAGCTGCATGGTTTTTTTTTCTGGACTTTCAATTCTATTCTATTGATCTATATGTTTATCCTGGTGCCAGCACCACACTGTTTTGATTACTGTACCTTTGCAGTAAGTTTTGAAATAGGGAAGTGTGAGTCTTCCAAATTTGTTCTTCTTTTTCAAGATTGTTTTGGCTATCCAGGGACCCTTGCAACTCCATATAAATTTTAGGATTAGCTTTCCCCTTTATGCACAAAAGGGATTTGGGATTTTGTTAGAGATTACATTGAATTTGTAGGTTGCTTTGGGGAGTATTGCCATCTTAACAATGTTAAGTTTTCCTTAACTATCCACGAACACTTTCCTTTTATTTAGTTTTTCCTTTTATCTAGTTTTCCTTACTTTTTTTTTTTTTTTTAATAGAGTCTTGCTCTGTCACCCAGGCTGGAGTGCAGTGGTGTGATCTCGGCTTACTGTAACCTCCGCCTCCCAGGTTCAAGCAATTCTCCTGCCTTAGCTTCCTGAGTAGTTGGGATTACAAGTGCCCACCACTATGCCTGGCTAATTTTTTTGTATTTTTAGTAGAGACGGGGTTTCACCATGTTGGCCAGGATGGTCTCAAACTCCTGACCTCAGGTTATCCACCCGCCTCGGCCTCACAAAGTGCTGGGATTACAGGCGTGAGCCACCGCACCTGGCCTTCTTTACTTTCTTTCAGCAATGTTTTGTACAGCTCTTGCATCTGCTTGGCTAACTTTATTTCTCAGTATTTTATTCTTTTTATCCTATCATAAACAAAATTGTTTTCTTAATTTCCGTTTTGGCTTTTTCATTGATAGTGTATAGAAAAGCAATTGCTAGTTGTGTGTTGATCTTGCATCCTGCCATTTAGCAGGATTTGTTTATGAGTTCTAACAGTTGTTTTTTTTGGCAGATTATTTAGGATTTTCTATATATATATAAATCATATCATCTGGGAATAGAAATAGTTTTACTTTCTTTCTAATTTGGGCATCTCTTATTTCTTTCTTTTGCCTAAAAATTTATCTGGCTAGAACTTTGAGTACAATCTTTAATAGAAGTGACAAAAGCAGGCATCCTTATCTTGTTACTATAACTCTCTACCCTTAAACTTTTATGCCAGAATTTCTAAGGACCAGATAGGATGAATTACGCCTTTACTGTTATATAAATAAGCCAAAGATGGCCTCTATGTATTGACCCCCAGGTTGTTTATTTCTTCACTGCAGGCTGAGATCCCTTAACTCAAAAGTTTGCTGGCACCAAATTTTTACACACCCAAATATTTCATAAATAGCCCAAACACATAGATTTTTAGGCATTGGGAGCCTTCCTGCTTTACATACCCCAGAAAACCTGGTACTACATCTTTCATCTTTGGGGAATAGATAAGTTAGGCCCCAGGCCATAAAATACCCAAAGCTGCTGCTGCTGCCCTTCGGAGTTCTCTGACCCAGAGACTTTTCTCTTTGCTGCTGAATGACATAATCTAGACAAATAAGCCCGCGTCTTGATGCCCCAGCAGTTCCCTTGTCGTTCTGCCCTTCCGAATAGTTGACCAGTGGCCATAACCTCTGTACAGGATCCTGCTGTGAGGGACTTCATGCAAACCTGTCACAGAATCACCCCATACCCTTATTGTGCTACGCCACCTTGTGGTCATTTATTTCCTTCATCAGCGCCCTAAATCGCTCAAACTCCCTATAAGTGACAAGGAGGAAAAGGGAAGGATTTCTGGTAATCATGAAATAGATAGGAGACAGTAGGACAATTAATTGGTAAAACAATCCTGGATGGTCTCAAGCGGTGGAACTCTAAACTTGGAATGCCATTGCATCAGTTTGGCATGGGACTGCTTTGTGCTGTGTCACATACTCTACATTTGTGGGTTTTCTCTGTGCCTCACCAGCCTGGCCAAGCAGTAACACCAGTATTTGAATGAATCCACTTCATTAGAACTGACTTTTGGGATCAAGTATGGAACTGCCTGGGGAAAGAGGTCACCCTGCCCGCCTGGAGCCCCACTAGGCAGGGAACTGCTGGGGCACCCACAGGGCACTATAAGGCCTGTGGGTCTGAACACAAAAGGTTGGGGGAGTACACATCTCTGGACTGAGGGTGGGCTATCCTGACCCCATGACTGGCTAGAGTGGGAGGAGCTCCGTGAGTTGGCCCTGTGATTTGGGGTACTCTGAGACGCATATGACACGTGTACATGGCTATAAAGCAGCGATGTTGGTCTGACGTGGATCCCCTAAGCACAGCTGGGAGAGGCGCTTTTGTAAACAGCTAGCATGCCTCTGTTCTTGTCGCATTTGAGTTTGCTATTACAGGTGACATCATTTCTGTTCCTTTCCGGAGCAATATCAAGACCCCAAATTTGTTGAGGTGGGGCAAAACTGTTACTTCACGTGACTAAAGACAAGATGTTTATATTGCTGTCCCAACCAGGACTCCAAAGGAGGTGGCTGTCCTCTTGAATCCAAACCAGGGGACCCATGTTGGGCTTGCGCGCCTCTCGCCAGGACACGGCCCAGAGGGTAGGTCTCTCATTCATACTAGCCACATCAAGCCTGGCTGTCTAGTCTATGATCGGGGCATAGAATAATAATAACCCTTATTGTGCTACGCCACCTTGTGGTCATATAATCTTCTTTCATCAGAGGAGACCAGAAGGCGGAGAAGACCCCGGAGAAGAGGACCGGCGCCCTCTAGAGGATGATGCGGCACAATACCACCGTGAGAGAGTGAGGAACTTGACCCTCTCCTTTGACAGTCACCAACAGCAAAGTCAAAAAGACAGAAGAGACAACAGGGGAGGGTCAAGAAGAAGAGGCCATTTCTCATTTGGAGGAGGAGACACCCTCTGTCTCACCCGGAGCCCCTGCTTGTCCTTAAGGACCTAGCCAGGGAACCAAATGAAGAAGCTACAGACGGCCGGGCGTGCTGGCTCACGCCTGTAATCCGAGCAGTTTGGGAGGCCGAGGCGGGCGGATCATGAGGTCAGGAGATGGAGACCATCCTGGCTAACACGATGAAACCCCGTCTCTACTAAAAATACAAAAAGAAATTAGCCGGGCGTAGTGGCGGGCGCCTGTAGTCCCAGCTACTCGGAGAGGCTGAGGCAGGAGAATGGCGTGAACCCGGGAGGCGGAGCTTGCAGTGAGCCGAGATCGCGCCACTGCACTCCAGCCTGGGCGACAGAGCGAGCCTCCGTCAAAAGAAAAGAAAAGAAAAGAAAAAGCTACAGACAATGTATCGAACATAGCACAGCAAGCTCCACCTGACAGGGGCTGAAGTGAAGCACTTGGCTGCCCCAGGACGGTATGGAAAAGCGGCTTCCCTACTAAAGGATTCTGCACAGTTAGTGCAGAAGCTGGGAGTGACCCCCAGGAGGCTTTGCACTGCAGTCCATGTACACCTGGTCAGTATGGATTTTGCATTTTTGTGAATTTTGGTGGCTTAGAAAGCTGCCCACCATACATGAGGCCTCACAACCCCCTGGGCAGACTGGCGATGGAAAACATTAGCTGAGGCCAAAGATGTCCTCCATCAGCTCTGCACATTCCAGTGGGATTATCTGGTGACAGGTGGCGCGGCATGAGGACTCTATAGTCTGAGGAGGCTGAATGGAGTGCTGAGCCCACACAGTAGTTTCTCAGGGGGCGCCTGACCAGCACAAGTCCTGATTTCTGTCAGCGATGGCTAAGGCTAAACAATCCACCAGGCCACGGCTGCCCTGGATGGAATAGAATCTCACGGAGGACAAACTCACAGCCTAGTGTTGCCTGCAGTTATGAAAACAATACCCCGCCTGGCCTAAATCACAAGGAACATCACCGGCAAGGCCGCCCCCTCGTAGTGCAAATAAACCAACACCAGCCAGGCCCCCAGTTGAGCAGGAACCCTGAGATGCACGGAAGAGGTCATCTATTAGTCAGGGTTCTGCAGAGCAACAGAACCAATAGGAGGCGATATGTCTACGTCTCTGTGGAGATATGTGGGATTTATTATAAGGAATTGGCCCACATGGGCCCAGAGGCCCACAAGTCCCAAGACCTGTAGTTGGCAAGCTGGGAACCCAGGAGAGCGGGTGGTGCAGGTCCAGTGTGATGGCCAGCAGGCTTGAGGCCAAGGAAGAGCTGACTTTTTAGTTCATGCTCCAAGGCGGGAATAAACTGATGTCCCAGCCCCAGCACTCAGGCAGGAGGAGTCCCCTCTGACTCATGCTCTCCTCAGGCCTTCAACTGGCTGGGTGGGGCCCCCCACATCCGGGAGGGAGGTCAGCTTCACTTAGTCTTCCAGAGAAAGGTTAAGCTCACCCAGAAACACACTCACAGCCACACCCAGAACAGTTTTATGCAATGTTTGGGCACCCTGTAGCCCAGGCAAGTTGACACGTAAAATTCACCATCCTGGGTTGTATGGAGCCCTAAGGGACAAGAGGATCCCAAATC
>NW_026652282.1:42997601-43052140 GCF_009828535.3 Hylobates moloch
CACCTGCCACCATCCGCAGAGAGAGACGCCCTCATCCGCCGCCCACATCCTCCACTGAAGGTACCGTGGGACACACCTGGACCTGTTCCCCACACCCAGGACGTGCACTCATCACCTCTGAACCACTAATACCACTTGAGCGATACCCGAAGGACAATCTAATTCCTACTCCTGGCCACAGATGACCTCTGACTTTAACCCCTACTCTGTTGCTGTGCCCTTTTCTTACCTGAGAAGCTCGTACCCTCGCCAGTGCCAAGTACACATCCACTGATGGAACACCCTACCCTGATCATCTACACCCTACTGCTAACCAAGGTATGTCTGGAAATACTATTTCACATGCACCCCATGGGGTAATACATGACACAGGGCATCTGGGGATGATGGGAACCACACTGTTGGCTATTTGAGCTGGTCATTCCTACTAACACAACCAGACATCAACCCTGAGGCTAGCATGCCTTCTCTCTCTGCTACTGCAAGCAACACCCATTCCAACTAAGCCAGACTCAGATATCACTTGTGAATCATGGGTGCCTTGTAAGTCCTATAGCGCAACTTTTGCTTCAAATTCAATAAAACCATTATTAACAACTGCCATCAAACAGGGCAATGGGCCATACCTATGGAGTCTCATTGAAGGCATGCCTGGAGATACTATGGATCTGACAGTGCAACCAGGATGCTCATGACTGGTGCAATCAAAGTAAAAATGCTGAATCCATCCAATACCAGCAAGCCCTAAGGATTACAGAGATCAAATTCTAGCTCTTACAAATCCCTGGGATGATGATAAGTATAAACTCTGCCACCAGTCTACACCCTTACAACTCCTGGCCTCTTTTTCTACTTCTCATAACGATCTCTGTCCCTTTCCAGTACAAGCCCCGCTTGCTAAGAAATTGCACTAACCAAGTGGCCAAGGGCATCTTTCCATGAAGCCTCTCCCTGGCCTCTTCAATATATACAAAAAACCGATATATGTTACACCACGTTATCTGCACTAAGACATGTCTACAATACCAGGGATTACAACCAGCTTAGGTATTCTTTCCTAACCTAACTAACGTCACAATCCCAACAGCAAGTTTTACATCACACTCAGTGGAAATGGGCTCTATGCTCTGCAACAATTGCAACAGTGGCTGCCCACAGTGAACCATCAAAGTTCTTGGGTGTTACAGCAAAGACAATTCTTACCAAAACCATATTTGGGCTGGGCAAGGTGGCACACGCCTGTAATCCCAGAACTTTGAGAGGCCAGGCTGAGGACTGCTTGAGCCTAGAAGTTCGAGACCAGCCTGGGCCACAAAGTGAGACCCGGTCTCTACAATTATTTTTTTAAATTTGTGGGGCATGGCGGCACCACCTATGCCTAGCTACTCAGGAAGCTGAGGCAGGAGGATTGCTTCAGTCCAGGACTTCGAGGCTGCAATGAGCTGTAATCACATCACTGTACTCCAGCCTGGGCAAGAGTGAAATCCTCTCTCTGAGAAAGGAAAAAAAAAAAGCCACATTTGATCCCATGGAGAAATCTAACTGCTCTCTACCTGGGACTTTCTCCACTCAAATTGGCAACTAATTGTTTACACCACTTGCTCCCAAGGGGCCACTCGGAGGCTATTAAAGGTACACAAATGGCCAGGCGCGCTGGCTCACGCCTGTAATCCCAGCACTTTGGGAGGCTGAGGCAGGCAGATCACTTGAGGTCAGGAGTTGGAGACCTGGCCAACATGGTGAAACCCCATCTCTATTAAAGATACAAAAATTAGCTCGATGTGGTGGTGAGTGCCTGTAATCCCAGCTACTCGGGAGGCTGAGGCAGGAGAATCGCTTGAATACAAGAGGCAGAGATTGCAGTGAGCTGAGATGGCACCACTGCACTCCAGCATGGGCGATAGAGTGAGACTCCATCTAAAAAAAAAAAACTGTACAAATGGCTGCCCTAGAACAGTTTCCCCAAGGATGAAAGGAATGGAGCAACTGTCCCCCACAATTGGGAATTCCCAATCTTTTAAACACAGGACAGATATGGCTCAAACATAGAATACAATTGATGTCTATGTTTGAAATAACTTGGATGCCACTGTGAAGATCCCATATGTGAGTGCCCCTTAGTGCAGAATCTACTTTGGAATGGGGCCAAATTAACAACTTTTTAAAAAATGCTCAGAACACCTGCAAAGTTTATCCCATACCCATGGAAGTACAAAGATGTTATTTAATATGGGCAATTGGCAAGAAACTTGAATACAAATGCACACCAATCAGAACAAAGAGGAACATAATAATTGCCCACCAAACCTAGAGTGCATATATATAACCTTAGCCACAGTCATCCACAAACGGCAAATTTAACTGCATGCTTACTTCTGCCAACCTGATTTTAATCCACATAGTGTCATTCCTCTCTCTCAGCCAAGCTCCCCAGCAAACCTCACTTATCAAGATGAGCCTAATTCCCTGGCTATAGACATCCAACAGCAATATCCAGAGGTTAATCTCATGCAAATATGTGGACAATGGTGGGCTGAGCCCATAACCAACTGAGTTGACCCAAGTGCTGAATATGGGGTGGATAACATGCACATTTGTTTCCCTATAACATTATAAGTTCCTATTAACACCACCTGGATTTGTCCTAAGCCACACAAACTTCCCTTCATAGGAACATAGAGAATACAGGCAGCAGAAGGACCCTGGTGGGTCTGTAAAGGAATCAAAGGGCTTATTACAAGCTCCCCCTTATCCGACACTGTAAAATATTTCCTGCATTTGGATTTGGCTCAACATTTCAGTAGATTTTTACTCAGCAATGGAATTCTCTGAGGACTTGCCTCTATAAACCATGCTGGGTACAATTCTCTGATGCCACAAACGAGCTTTCCAAATACTTCTCCTGGAACTAAGCACCTTAGAATCACTAATTTTAGGAGCAGTAGGAACAGCATATGTGCAGGACACCACACCACAATTTAAAAAGAAATGCAGATAGCTATGTCCAAGGAGTTGTCTACATGAATTAGACAATGGCCCAAGAACCAGAGCTCTCCTGGGGGCTCTTGGGGGCCATGGTGTAAGATAACTGCATAGTCCTAGATTACCCACTGGCTGCTGAAGGGGAGATCTGTGCACTTATTAATACGTCTTGCTGTATGTGAGTTGTCAAAGAAAAACAAATCAGGGCTTATTAAGGAGAAACTTTTGTTCAGAAAGATTTTTGTGGGGAAGGAGAAGAGACTATTGCAACAGGGAGAGGGGGATGATTGCAATAGGGAGTATGCTGTGACCATAAGGTCTCCAAGGCGATAAAAACCAGGCAGAAAAAAAAAGGCTTTTCTTGTAGAGGGTAAGGAGGCAGGCAGAGATAAGCAGAATCTGTGGAGAGGAAGCTGCACAAACAAGGGGGAATGCCCAGTGGGGCCTGCCAGGAAAATGTCCCACCGTGATTGGCCCATTCCCGGGAAAGGGAGAAGCAGGGGCACGGTCCTCCTTTTCGTGTGTTTGCACAGGCTTAGGGACAATCAGAGTTTGGGGGCCTGTAGGAGAGAGAGAAGCCTGGCTCAAGTTTGGTCAAGACTAAGCAGACGGTAAGCAATGCATGACTGTGAACCCTTGATCTGTTTCCCCTGTTGTTTTAAGTGTTTTTCTTTGACAACTCACATACAGCAAGATGTATTAATAAGTGCAACGTCTATCCTGAAACTCTATTAGGGATGGAATAAGAGGCATTGTGAGGTTGAATTTTCTCTAAATAGTGTCCATGAGCGTGTTAGGCTTCACATTCTTGTTACTGAAGGACGACTGTATTATCTGTTGAGCATGTTATCAGGCTGATAGCTGTCAGAAGGACTTTGAGACTAGGCACTTAATGAGGGGTATACATAGGAATAAAATAAAAATAATAGTTTTTAAAAGTTGAATAAGCCTGGGCGTGGTGGTTCATGCCTGTAATCCCACCACTTTGGGAGGCTGAGGCAGGCAGATTGCTTGAACCCATGAGTTCGAGACCAGCCTGGGCAACATGGTGAGGCCCCATGTCTACAAAACAAAATACAAAAAAAGGCCAGGCACGGTGGCTCACACTTGTAATCCCAGCACTTTGGGAGGACAAGGTGGGCAGATCTCTTGAGGCCAGGAGTTCAAGACCAGCCTGGCCAACATGGCAAAACCCCAGTCCCTACTAAAAATACAAAAATTAGCAGGGCATGGTGGCACACGCCTGTAATTCCAGCTACTTGGGAGGCTGAGGTACGAAAATCGCTTGAACCTGGGGAGTAGAGGTTGCAGTGAGTTGAGATCACGCCACTGCACTCCAGCCTAGGCAACAGAGAGAGGTTCCGTCTCAAAAAACAAAACAAAAAAGCTGGACGTGGTGGCACGTGCCTGTAGTCCTAGCAACTTGGGAGGAGGCTGAGGTGGGAGGATCACTTGACCTGGGAGGTAAAGGCTGCAGTGAGCTGAGATTGTGCCACTGCACTCCAGACTCTGTCTCAAAAAAAAAAAAAAAAAAAGAAAAGAAAAAGATAGAATAAGGGAGTAAAACCAAAATTTGAGATTTGAGGTTTGGAGGGAGCCAGTCAAGAAGATTCCTAGCCCTTGGTCTAAAGTGTATTCATATGGTGGAATGAGGATGACAGTAGAAATCTGACGAATTTCCAAGTTTGCAGCCTGTTTTTGGTGATGGCAGAGACATCAGAGAGGTTTCTGGGAACATATGTACACCAGTTGCTTCTGATCATTTCACAGGTGCCTCCTCGAGAAGCCAAGATCATGTCCTATGCCAGTTGATTATGAAGGATCACTCTGCTTGCAGAAGTACTTATCATCCTCTGGCAATGATGGTGGTGGTTTTGGTAAGATTGTCCATAGTCATGGTTATTTCATGTAGCAGAACATGGAACATGCAGGAGTTCCAGTGAACTGAGTGGCCCACACAGCAGCAGCTCTAGGCATTAAAGTTGCCCATACAGCAATCAAGATTTTTTTGGTTTATTCCCAATCTCTTAGCCTCTTGTTCTAAGGCTTCTTGAAAACCTGATGAGAAAGGAAGGTCACAGCCTCCCTCTAGAGCTGGGATTCTTTCTGCCTAAACTTGCAACATGTTTCCATAGACCCTTTGGCTCATCTAGTGTCTGGAAAACTTTAGATGTAATAGAGTAGTTGAGGCGAGAGAATAAGCCAGTCTGGTTAAGCATAGATTGTCCTTTTCGAAAAGTTTTGAAGTTGAAAAAAGCTTCCTTTCGAAGACTTGGAAACAACAAAATGCCCATCAGTGATAGACTGGATAAAGAAAATGTGGCACATATACACCATGGAATACTATGCAGCCATAAAAAAGAATGAGTTCATGTCCTTTGCAGGGACATGAATGAAGCTGGAAACCATCATTCTCAGCAAACTAACACAGGAACAGAAAACCAAACACCACATGTTCTCACTCATAAGTAGGAGATGAACAATGAGAACACATGGACACAGGGAAGGGAATATCACACACCAGGGCCTGTCCAGGGGTGAGAGGCAAGGGGAGGGAGAGCATTAGGCCAAATACCTAATGCATGCAGGGCTTAAAACCTAGATGACGGGTTGATAGGTGCAGCAAACCACGATGGCACACGTATATCTATGTAACAAACCTGCACGTTCTGCACATGTATCCTAGAACTTTAAGTAAAACAAAAAAAAAATTTTAAAAAGGTGCTGTGGAGAAAAGCTAAAGGAACCTGAGTGATAGCAAAAGGATGCCTTTAAATCTGAAACAGGTATAGGAACTTAGGGAAAACTGCAGGCTGCCAAAGGGAAGGAAACACACAGCCAGCAATGAAAAGCAGGGTTGTGAGACTGAGGTTGAGATAAGTTGAATGAATGAATGCCTTAGATTCTGGGGCCCTTGCAGAGATGGTGGAATTGTTAAGAGAGAGAATAACTTGGGTGAAGGGGAAGAGGAGATTATACAAAGCAACCCTCATCATGGAAAACTGCAGTCGCAATGGAGGAAGTTATGCAGAGAGTGAAGGTGATGCTGGAGGGGACAGAGAAAAAAGAGGACACAGCAAAGGACAATAAAAAGGGTAAGAATAGGACGCTGGCAAAGAAATCCTACAGGGTAATGTTCCAGCATCTTTGGTGGAAATTAACCACCTCGTGATGTCACCTACTTGGTCTGAAGTTCTTCGGAGAGCTGTCTACTTTGAGACACTGTTTCTTGGGACTCTCGAGACAGCCTCAGTTTGAAGTCTCTGGTTGGGGCAGATTTCCATTTAGAGTAGCTTTTAATATATTTTCAGTTGAGAAACATCAATCCAGGGTTAGACCTCCCAGGTTTTGGCAGCAGTGTTAGTGATATACAGAGGACAATGCAGAGGCCCTTTTAACAGGGTTTAAGATTAGTTTTCTGGTGATGTTGACTTTAGAGAACAAGGTCTCCAATTTCTAGGTTGTACAATGGTTTGGATAGGAAAATTGGAAGAAAATCAGCCTCAATCTATTGAAGGTAAGTTTGAGTATAATTGATAAATATTTTGAAGTAATTTAGAATGTCTGAATTGACCAGGTTAGGATATTTGAAAGCCTAAATAGAATAGGGAATTCTCATGGGGCTTGCCAGTTATTATTGTATATGCGTGATCTGGCAGGAGAGGATCAGAAGGCAATCGGGGCTAAGGGTAAAATTGTAGGCCATTGCATATTGAGTTTTTCCATCAGTTTAGCAAGCTTTATGTTTGTTTGGTTTTGGGTTTTTTTTGTTTTTTTACAGATAGGATCTCACTATGTTGCTCAGGCTGGTCTCAAATTCCTGGGCTCAAGCAATCCTCCCACCTCAGCCTCCCAAGTAGCTGGAACCATAGGCGTGTGCCACCACACTCAGCTAATTTTTAATTTTTTTTTTGTAGAGATGGGATCTTGCTTTGTTGCCCAGGCTGGTCCTGAACTCCTGGCCTCAAATGATCCTCCTGCCTTGGCCTCCCAAAGTGCTGGGATTACAGGCGTGAGCCACCATACCCACTTTAGCAAGTTTTAATTTTAATAGTCCATTAGGTCTGTCTATTATTACAGGAAAGATAGATGATAAGGGATGATCTGGAGAGATAATAAGGACAACATATTTTTGTGATACAGGAAGAACGACTTGGATTTCTTAGATTACTTTACTGGTGAAATGGGTCCCTCAGCCACTTAAAAAGAGCTAATGGAATTGTCCATGTGCAAAACACTTGCCCTGTTACTTTAGGGAAGGCTAAGTATTTTTTTTACAACACTTCCCATACACTTTATATAATATCAACTAAATCTAATTATCTTAGTACCTCCTTTTAAAAAGTGAAAGAACAAATCATTTTGTGATTTCCTTGGGACCCTCTGGAAAATCTCAAAGGCAGGTTTAGGTATAAAACATACCATTTAATATTAGATTTGGAGCCGGTTGCAGTGGCTCATGCCTAAAACCCCAATACTTTGGGAGGCCGAGACCGGTGGATCACTTGAGGTCAGGAGTTTGGGACCAGCCTGGCCAACATGATGAAACCCTATCTCTGCTTAAAAAATACAAAAATTAGCCAGGCATGGTGGCACATGCCTATAATCCCAGCTACTCGGGAGGCTGAGGCACGAGAATCGCTTGAACCCGGGAGACAGAGGTTGCAGTGACCCGAGATGGAGCCACTGCACTCCAGCCTAGGCAACAGATTGAGACTCCGTCTCAAAAAGAAAAAAGAAAAAAGATTAGATTTGAAGAAGGCAAAATGTCAAAAATTGTCAGGATACTTGAAAATTTGGTTAAATAGGGTCATGGGTCACTGATAAACAATACCATTTAACTAAAGTGATTTTAAAGTAAATATAGGAGGTAACATGGTTGTAAAAAATATCTTAGCTCTTTAAAAAGTGAAAAAACTTGATTCTCTTAAATAACTAAGGATATGAAAAAGTCAACATAAAGCACAGGTATAAAGAGCTGAGTGTCCTCTAATTCAATCCACTACTGACTATCTACTTGGAGACAGAGTCAGCTCCCACGAGTTGAGGACTCAGTCTCACAAGACTGTCTCCCATTTGAGATGCCAGTTGCAAGCACATATTGAGACCTGTACTTCTGACCAACTGGCTACAAGTCAGGATTCCCACGACTCCCTTGAGGTTCAATTAATTTGCTAGAACAGCTCACAGAACCCAGGCAAACACTTTACTTATGTTTACTGGTTTATTAATAAGGGATATAATGAAGGATGAAGATTAACAGCCAGATAGCGAAGATGCATAGAGCAAGGCATGAGGGAAGGGGTGTGGAGTTCCCATGCCGCCTCCAGGGCACCACCCTCCAAGAACCCACACATTTCCAGCTATCTGGAAGCTCCCCAAACCCTGTCCTTTTGGGTGTTTATAGAGGCTCCATTACCTGGATGTAATTGATTACATCATTAGCCATTGATGATCAATTCAACCTTCAGCCCCAGAGTTGAGGGATGGGGCTGGAGGTCCCAACCTTCTAATCACATGGTTGATTCCCCTGGCAACTAGCTCCCATCCTGAGGCTATCCAGGAGGCCATTAAGAGGTCACCTCATTACAGCAAAAGATGCTTCTATCACCCAGGAAATTCCAAGGGATTTAGAAGCCCTGGGTCAGACACTCCTACCACACAAGAAATTACAACGGTCTTAAGAGCTTTGTATCAGAAACTGGGGTCAAAGACCAAATATTAGAACAGAATATTTTTATCATCTATCTCTCCTGTAATGATAGACAGACCTAACGCACTATTAAAATTAAAGCTTGCTAAACTGGGCATAGTGGCTTACACCTGTAATCCCAGCACTTTGGGAGGTCAAGGCGCCAGGAGTTCAAGACCAGCTTGAGCAACATAGTGAGACCCCATCTGTAAAAGACAAAACTAAACCTAAAACAAACAAACAATAAAGCTTAGTAAACTGATGGAAAAATTCAATCTTTAATGACCTAAAGTTTTACCCTCACTGGGACTCTCCTTCACCATCTGTAAAACGAGGCCAGGGCTCATTTACGTGAGGTTCCCATGAGGATCAAGTAAAACTGTGCTGGAAGACTTTAGCACATTCCTGTCTGGCAGCAGAAGGGGATCAGCCTTGAGGTACAAAATCCTGGGTTGCAATCAGTGGTGTGCTGATAACAGCTGGCCCCAGCGAACTGGCACAAGCCAGCTCAGCATGGCTCGATTTATGTGAAGTTTCTAGAAGAAGCTAAACTAATCTATGGTGAGAAAAGTCAGGACAATGCGTGCCTCTGGAGGGGGTGGCAGCAGGGATTGATAAGGAAAGGGCATGAGGGAACTGTCTGGGGTGATGGTCATGTTTAATGTTTTGATAGGGGTTTACATTTGTCAAAATTCTTTGAATGATACACTTGAGATTTATACATTTCACTGTATAAAATTTTACTTAAAACTGTAAATATTGAATTCTAGTTGATGATATGTATGCTGAATTATCTAGAAGCGAAGTGCACTGAAATCTGCAACTTACTTTGAATTGCACCAAAAAATGACATGGATTGATGGACAGATAGAAACATGGATAGATGAAAAGAGATGAGATAAAGCCAGGTTAACAACATGTAACAGTCTGGGTGTAGGGTATATTGGCGCTTACCAAACAATTCTTTGTATCTTCTGTATGGTTGAAGATTTAATTATAAAAAATGTTGAGGAAACATACTTAGCATATCTTACATACAAAGTTGTTTATCTTTGCCCCATTGCTTCTAGTAGTTTCATTTACATATATTGATTATAATTTTAACCACTAATGACTTTTACTTTGCAGAGAAAACTAGGAAGTAGATAACTATGAACTGTCTATCATAGAGCAGGCTAGCAAAGCTTATGAATATATATCTCATAATCTAGTCGATACAATATTGGCTTATTTGACTAGTAAACCTGTGCACATTTAGGAAGAACATACCAAGTAGAAAGAAGTGTATACTTCTGTTATACTTAATGGTAATAACTCATAAAACATAGCTATTTTTATTAAGCCAACAATATTAAGCTAATTTTGTTTGCCAAAGATTTACCTAAATTATGTAACTTGAATTTTTTTTTTAGATGAATTTCGTTCATGTTGCCCAGGCTGGAGTGCAATGGTGTGCTCATGGCTCACCGCAACTTCCGCCTCCTGGGTTCAAGAGATTCTCCTGCCTCAGCCTCCCGAGTAGCTGGGATTATAGGCATGCACCACCACGCCTGGCTAATTTTGTACTTTTAGTAAAGACAGAGTTTCACCATGTTGACCAGGCTAGTCTTGAACTCCTGACCTCAGGTGATCCACCCGCCTCAGCCTCCCAACATGCTGGGATTACAGGTGTGAGCCACCATGCCCGGCTCTAACTTGAATTTTTAAAACATTTATGTTAGGTTTTAGAGAATACCTTTTCCCCCACACTGGAAGTATTCGAAGTTCAGATATTTTTTTTCTGAGAGTTTTAGGGTTTTTAAGGAATTTTATAAATTAATTTGATAGTATCATCCAGGGTAGAAAAATATCACATATGCATAAAATAAATACATAAACATACAGACAGATGCAAATAAAGATCTTACGGCTTTCATTCTAAAATTTTAGCCATGATTCAGGCATAAACACAGAAATACAAAACTCACTAGTCAATACAACAGAGTTGGCTCTTGTCTTTGCCCCACTTTGTATTTTTGTCAGAATTCTGTTTCTGGCAGATGGGACAAGTTGAGGTTTACCTATTCAACATGAGGGCTAAAGCTTCCCATCGATATTTGTGGAGGAGACTTTTTTTCTTTCTTTCTTTTTTTTTTTTTTTTTGAGACAGAGTCTCGCTCTGTTGCCCAGGCTGGAGTGCTGGAGTGCAGTGGCGCGATCTCGGCTCACTGCAAGCTCCGCCTCCCAGGTTCACGCCTTTCTCCTGCCTCAGCCTCCCGAGTAGCTGGGACTACAGGCGCCTGCCACTACACCTGGCTGATTTTTTGAATTTTTTAGTAGAGACGAGGTTTCACTGTGTTAGCCAGGATGGTCTCGATCTCCTGACCTCGTGATCCGCCCACCTCGGCCTCCCAGAGTGCTGGGATTACAGGCGTGAGCCACCATGCCCAGCCTGGAGGAGACTTTTAAGATTTTCTTTGCCTTGATGTGTAATCTGATGGATGTTGTGGACTAAATGTTTGGTGAGGGACTGAACAAACACCCAGCAGCCATCTGGGTATCTCCAAAGACCATCTGAGTACCTAAAATATCCAGTCTGTTTCCAGCTAGCTTTCAGCCTCTGATGCTTGCTTTTGGAGCCCCTGAACCCCTCAAGAGTCCCCCAGTGGTGGCAGAAGGACCAAAGCGCTAATGACTATAGGGAGTTGAGGTACTGGTTTGAGAAGGGAAAGGTCTGGCAGGGGTAGACAGAGAGGTGGAGGAGGTAGGTGTATGAATGGGGACAACATCAAAGGATCCAAGGAAACTGAAAGGAAGATCAAAGGTGGTAAGGGAAGGAAGGAGGAGTAGAGGCCATGGGAAGGGAAAGGTCTTAGATGAGCTAATCTGGGGAGATCTCAAGTTCCCTAAAGAGGCTACTGAAGTTCCAAATTCCCTCTGGTAATTTTTTGGCCATTTATGAATACATTAGACTGAATCAGTGTCCCAGCGGGAAGGCACGTAGTAAACAGGAAAGAAGAGGAGGGAAGGCATCTGAGAGAATGGGTTCCCCATGGGATTAACAGATAGTTAAGCCAAGATTGAAGAGCCAAGGGAACACTTCATGTAATCTCCATGGAAGAAAGCCCAGAGAACTCCCACGCACAATTTCTGGGGTGGAGTCACGTGAACCCCCTGCCCCATGCAATCACCAGGGATTGAGGAGCTGAGGAAATTCCCACATGCAATCCCCATGTTTGAGATGCCAAGAAAATTCTGATGCATAATCCCCCAGTTTAGAGAGCCAAGAAAAAAACAGAAGAGGCTTCACAGAAAGGGATAAAGAAATCACTTTGCCGGAAAGAATAAACATAACTCCTGACTGCCACATTACAGCAGATAAACGTCCAAAGCACTGGATTAGATTAGGAAGTGTGACTCACCATCATGGATTCCTACTTTTCCAGGCAGAAAAATACACAAAGGGTCCAGGAAGCCAGCATGAATACCTGGGTGAAGACACAGGTTCCGAGGGACAGCCAGCACTCCGTCTGAGTCACAGTGCCATTAGTATTCAAAGAAACACAAATCAGGATTTAGTAAGGAGAGACTTTTATTTAAAAGGATTATTACAAGGGAGGGAAAAGGATTATTACAAGGGAGGGAAAAGGACTATTGAAATAGGGAGAGGAGGATGACTGCAATAGGGAGAATGCTGTGACTATAAGGTCTGCAAGATTCTCAAAGCCAAACAGAAAAACGTTTTTCTTTTATAGAGGAAGGAGGAGGCAAGCAGGGATAAATAATCTTTGGAAAGGAAGCTGGACAAGCAAGGGGCATGCCCTGGGTCTTTGTGTTCGGGTTTAAGGACAAGCAGAGGGTAAGCAGTGGGCAACTGTGAACCCTTGATCAGGGCAGATGACACTCTCCAAGGCTTATAGCTAGCCAGGTGCACCAAAGGGACGAACAAATCACAGTCTTCTCCCTTTCTGATCTTTTCTCCTGGCTTTCCCCCACTAAATGGGAAGACTGGCTGCAAACGGGCTTTGAAATCTTAGTTTGTGGCCTATAAGACCAAGAATCTTATACGACTCTTATAGGTTGCTTTATCACTGATACCAAAATCAGTTATTATGAAATAACATACAACTAAGATTATAAAGCCACCTGGGTCCAGGGCACGGATTTTTATTTTTATGTATTTAGTTATTTATTGAGACATGGTCTCTCTGTCACCCAGGCTGGAGTGCAGTGGCACAATCATAGCTCACTGCACCTATGTCACCCAAGCTCGTCTCAAATTCCTGGCCTCAAGCAATCCTCTCAAAGTGCTGGGATTACAGGTATGAGCCATTGTGCCCTGCCCAGGATGGTTTTTTTCATATATAAATGAGCCCAACATGGCCTCTATGTGTTGGGAAAAGGGCGGGGGTGCCTGTATAAACAGATACACAATGCCAATTTATGCAGGCACCCCACAAAGCCTTTTCCCAACATCAATGTATTAACCCCTAGGTTATTTCTTCCCTGCAGGCTGAGATCCATTAGTTCAAATGCCCACCAGTGCCGAACTTAAATATTTGCACATCCAATTATTTTTATTTTATTTTTTTTGAGACAGAGTCTTGCTCTGTAGCCAGGCTGGAGTGCAGTGGCTCGATCTCAGGTCACTGCAACCTCCACCTCCCAGGTTCAAGCGATTCTCCTGCTTCAGCCTCCCGAGTAGCTAGGACTACAGGCACTCACCACCACGCCCAGCTAATTTTTGTGTTTTTAGTAGAGATGGGCTTTCACCATGTTGGCCAGGATGGTCTCGATCTCTTGACCTCGTGATCCACCCTCCTGAGCCTCCCAAAGTGCTGGGATTACAGGTGTAAGCCACCGCACCCAGCCCAAATTATTTTTTAAACTAGACCAAAGAGGCAGACTTTTTAGCAATTTACATCCTGCCTGTTTTGCATACTCCACAAAACCTCACCCCACATCTGTTGACAATAGATAAGCCCTGGGCCACAAAGACCCCAAGCCTCTGCTGCCCTTCTGAGCTCTCTGACCCAATAACTCCACACTGCGGGCTGAGCAACATCACCTAGACACGTAAGTCCCCTCTCTGACCCCCATCTCCCCTAAGAATTCCTTGCCTTCCTTCCCTTCTGAGTAACCTCTTTACAGACTCCTGCTGTGAGGGACTTCTACCACATACAAGCCTGTCGATGCACCACCCACTAAAGTTGTGTATGTTACTGCCACCTCATGATAATATCATTCAACCATCGGTCCCCAAATCCCTCAAACCTCCTACATCTCTGGCAAAATTGGAGTTGACAGTGAATACAGCTGTATTACCTAGTGGTAAAATATTAATAGCTCAGTAGTTCTGTACCTATGTAACCCTACCCCCATATGAATGGGAATGGACTGAGGGGGAAGCACTTGCTAGACTGGCATTACTGACAGAAATCTGAGTCACTACAGTGACTGAACCTAACATCCCTTCCAAAGGCCAAAATGTTTGGATAGAAATAATTGACAAATGGAGAGAAGAAGAAATATGGTAGTTGAGGGGAAATGAATGAATAAATGGTTTATGCAATAGGGGAAATCCAGTATTACATTGGTGCCTCGAGAGAGGCTCAGATCAAGAGAATGATATTGTCTTCTAGCACGATTATGCCAGATCCCTGAAAGGTGAGGCCGTATGTCTGCTGAAACTACTTCTATTTTTGGAACCTGACAAGGTTGAATGGAAGCCTGCAAACCTGAGTAACATCATTCTGGGAGACATTCTGGGTACATCGTATGATGATGAACTAGACCAATTGTTGATGACTGAGTGAAACTCTACATGACAGTATCTTTAGACTCTTGTCAAAAGTATATTATTTGGGGCCAGGCACAGTGGCTCATGCCTGTCATCCCAGAACTTTGGGAGGCCGAGGGGGGCCGGATCACCTGAAGTCAGGAATTCAAGACCAGCCTGGCTAACATGGAGAAACCCTGTCTCTACTAAAAATACAAAAATTAGCCTGGCATCTGGCGGGTGCCTGTAATCCCAGCTACTCAGGAGGGCTGAGGCAGGAGAATCACTTGGACCTGGGAGGTGGAGGTTACAGTGAGCCGAGATCGCCACCACTGCACTCTAGCCTGGGTAACAGAGCAAGACTCTGTCTCAAAAAAAAGGATATCATTTGGGAAGGAGTTTCTAGGAGCCACACCCTGCCAGGCCATCAGACTGTGTGGTGTAAAATTCCCAGCAGACTGATTACTGTGTAACTACAGACCTTAATGATAGAATGCTTAGAAAGGTCCCTGGTTTTAAGAGGCAAAATATAGCAGCAGCATGTCTGACATGCTACAGTTAGCCATGCACAAATGTATATCACCCTTGTTTTGTGGACGGAAAGTTACCAGGTTGATGCAAAAGTAACTGCAGTGTTACATTACATTAAAAGTCATGGCAAAAACCACAGTTACTTTTGCACCAACCTAATGTTAACCAGAATAGAAAAAACAATGGGTTTCAGATGGGATTAAAGCAGTAGACATCAGGTGATAGGCTCAAATTCCCTAGGGAAATGCCCCATCCTGAGATGAGGAAGGCTATGTGAGACTTTATGTCATGCTCAGACTAAATTACATCTAGATGTGATTACCACTCATCTCACCCTGTTATGGGGGTCCCAACATTTTGGGATACACAACATGTGTCCTAGTTGCACTCAGGCCAGCAGTGCACAATGGCAACAACATGCATAGTGGATTAAACATTGACCACGGAACAGAAAAGAGCTTTATGGGAGATAGATGCTGGTCTAGGCATTGTGGGACAAGTTCAATTTTAAGGAGAAGCAGCATTCAGAGGAAAAGATGTATTAACTAAAATAAGTAGACTAGAGAGATTCTCTTCCAGGAGAAAGACAAAGGATGGGTGTCAGCCTGGAACGATAACAAAGCTTTAGTGAAGTGGGGCAGGCAAACTCAACAAATAATGCTGGGTAATGCTAGGATCCAGTATTGGGAAAGGGTTTGTACCCAGACCCAGCAAGGCCTCTTAACTATTTTAATACAGATGGAGGCTGAAATGGCCATGAGGACTCCTGTGTCCTCCCCATAGAAGGGAGATGGGCTCTAATTTATAGCAGCACATAATGGAAATCAGTCTCAGTACAAGCCTGTGGATTGAGATAGATGACGGGTTTTGTCCTCAATTGTCTTAGAACCCAGAAATAACCAAGAATCAAGTTGTAGCTAATCGTAATAATACTTGTCAGGAATAATATCTGGTATATGCACAAGTGCTGATTCTGTTAGGAAGGCTTAGCAAATACCTCTATAATTCTTACTGACTTGAAATGAATCATACTCTGACCATACTGTGATAGAGTGTAACACTGTCATTGTTAGTAAGATTAAATTGCCTTATATAAATAACTCATGTGATAATACAGATATTAATAATCAAATTTATTGGAAGATTGAGTTAAAGCTTATTCAGGATGTAATACTGGTGGGGAATCACTAGTCTAAGGAAGAACTAGATTTAGCTAGCCGTTGGCTAATTTTATCCTAAATAGTTCTGTACAGATTTACCATAAGGTACAAATAGCAGTAGATCAAGAGGGTAAATGAATAATCAAATTAAGACCAGGCACAGTGGCTCATGCCTGTAACTCCAGCACTTTGGGAGGCTGAGGCGGGTGGATCATTTGAGCCCAGGACGCAGAGGTTGCAGTGAGCTGAGATTGTGCCAGTGCACTCCAGTCTGGGTAGTAGAGCAAGACTGTGTCTCAAAATAAATAAATAATCAAATTAGTATGAAATGTAATGGTTTTGTAAGATGGATTAGTTGTTTCTTTAAATCTACCCCTACCCTACACTGGCTCTCCCAAATGTTAGGAATATGCAAACGGATACTATCGCTGTGTCTGGTATATGCTGTGTTAAATACCACACTAAATGTAGATGCTCAAACAAATTTTATCATTTTGCTGTAAGAAAGCCTAGGCCAAGGGCCAGAAGAGTGGACTATACACTAAGGTGTTAACTCAGCAGGCCTAGGCTGCCCAAACCCTGCACATTCCAAATGTCTTTAGAATTGACCCTGGACCAACTCCTAAAAATAGTCTCTGAGCCCTTGGAATATCTTGCCTGATAAGAGTGTCTTTGTATACCTGAAACCTTGGGGCAAGACAAATAGTTTATGCTAACAATGTGATCTATGTGAATGCCTATTTTTGTATGCTTGGGACTTTGGGTCACCCTGTCTCAGTTTGACCTCTGGCGAGCTGGGGTCTAAATGGCTAAAGTCAAGTTACATGCATTCCGAGCCTACAGAACTGGCCCTCAATAAAAAACCCTAGACATCAAGGCTCAGGTGAGTTTCCCTGGTTGGCTATACTTTATATGTGTTGTCACATATCATTGCTGGGAAAATTAAGTGCTATTCACGTGACTCAGAAAGGATAACCAGAAGCTTCTACCTGGTTTCTCCTGAGCTCTGCTCTATGCACCTTTTTTCTTTGCTGGTTTAATCTGTATCTTTAGCTATAATAAACCATAACCATGAATAGAACCATTCTTCTGAGTTCTGTGAGTTCTTCTAGTGAATTATCAAGTCTGAGAGTGGTTTAGGGGACCCCCAACACAGTATTCCCTACTAGGTTTTCCACACAACAAACAAAATAGAAAAAAGAAAATAATTGAAAAACATGCATCAGAGAAATTTAGAGAGAATAAAGAGATTAATAAGTTCGAGACCAGCCCAGCCAACAAGTTCAAGACCAGCCTGGCCAACATGGTGAAACCCTGTCTCTACTAAAAATGCAAAAGTTAGCTGAGCGTGGTGGAAGGCACCTATAAACCCAGCTACTCATGAGGCTGAGACAGGACAATTGCTTGAACCTGGGAGGTGGAGGTTGCAGTGAGCGGAGATTGCACCACTGCACTCCAGTCTGGGTGACAGAGTGATACTCTGTCTCAAAAAAAAAAAAAAGACAGAGATTAGTAGCTCATATGACCTTACTTCTGTATAAACTGCACATTTGTCTGTGAAAAGGGCAAACATCATCAGCTACATGATTTCATTCTCCATAAAGAGAAAATAGGTCAACTTCTTAGGAAGTAAAAATTTCCAAGCTGGGTGTGGTGGCTCATGCCTGTAATCCCAGCACTTTGGGAGACCAAGGCAGGCGGATCACCTGAGGTCAGGTGTTAGAGACTACCCCATCTCTATTAAAAATACGAAAAATTAGCCGGGTGTGGTGGCATGCGCCTGTAATCCCAGCTACTCAGGAGGCTGAGATAGGAGAATCGCTTGAACCTGGGAGGTGGAGGTTGCAGTGAGCCAAGGCTGAGTCACTGCACTCCAGCCTGAGCAACAGAGTGAGACTCCGTCTCAAAAAACAAACAAACAAACAAACAAACAAACAACCCCCCCCCAAAAAAAAAACAGGCACTTAGGCCTAATAAATGTTATTGTTGATTCTTTCTAAAGGTCAGTAGTGATTTTCAGCTCAGGATTCTCCCAGTGAAACTGTTTTTAAATTTTTCTGGTAGATGCTTGCAGAGCAGAGAATGGGATTTCTTGGTTTTCTATGGCTTCTTTGCTGTTGTCTCTGTATGTGAGTTCATACCCAACTCAAGGCAAATTCCTTCTCCTATACTCTTCCACTAGAAAAGTCTTTATTATTATTTTCTCCCTACAAATGTGATCTACATCTGGAGCAAAATATGTAAACAACATAAATATGTAAACACTAGGAAAGGAAAAGCCTCTATAAATGGACAAGGAAAATCCTCCATAATCTAACTTCTGACTCCCAACTCAACCTAACCACGATTATCTGGCTTGAAATAGAGCCTAACAGGCTTTATTTACTACACATATAATCCTGTCTATCTGTGTGTCGTTTTGTGTAAAATGAGTGTGCTGTTCATTATATTCTGTATTTTCCTTGACAAAAAAAATCTGCTATATACTGTGTCTTGCAATTTGCTTTGTTCATAGTAGATTTCAGCATAATTTGAAAAAAAAAGTTTATAAAGGAAAACCTACCAATCTTCTCTCTTATGAAATCTAGATTTTCTATAATGCTTTAAAGGGGCTTCCCCACAAAGAATTTATAAGCAAAAGATTATCTTGTTTCTTTTGTGTTTCTGTTATTACTTTTACAGTTTCAATATGTTAGGTTTAAATTTTTGTCACGTGGAACTTTTTATGTAAGGTTTCTTCTTTTACTAAGGAAGGAGACCACCACTTCTCCTGCTGCCTTCCTCTCCGCTTGTCTTGCCTAGTTTATAAGACAAGAGGAAAGGGAGAAAACAAAAAGTTGGAAAGAAACAGAAGTAAGATAAATGGCCAGAAGACCATGGCACCACCATCTGGCCTTGGTGGTTAAAAATAATAATAATCACGTTCCCCATGCTTGCCTGATCTATCATGACCCTTTCACGTGGACCCTTTAGAGTTGTAAGCCCTTAAAAGGGCCGGTAATTTCTTTTTTGAGGAGCTTGGCTCTTAAGACGTAAGTCTGCTGAAGCTCCCAGCTGAATAAAGCCCCCTTACTTCTTCAACCCGGTGTCTGAGGAGTTTTGTCTGTGGCTCATCCTACTACATTTCTTGGTTCTCTGACCGGGAATCAGGTGATTAATGGACGGTTGAGGCAGCCCCTTAGGCGGCTTAGTCCTGCCCTGTGGAGCATCTCTGCAGGAGACTTTGGCCAGCATGAGCAAGGCGGATCCTGAGAGTGCTCCCGGGTAGGCATTTGCCCGGTGGAAGGCCTCGTTAGAGCTGTGCACGGCAGGCCCCAGCGGAAGATCAACGCAGTGGCTGAACACCAGGAAAGAACTGGTGCTTGAAGTCTGGACATCTGGAATATGGTAGGACCGGTCCTGGGAACTTGCCCACTCCATTTGAGTAAAAGCGTGGCCTGATCACCCACGGCATGCCTTTATTGGCACTTCAGTTTTAGTTTTGATTTTGACTTGACCTGAATTGCTTGATGAACAGGCATGCCTTTAATGACACTTTAGCTTTAGTTTTAATTTAGTGTAAATTAGACAAGTGACCTTTTACCCTTTCCTTCTTGTAGTGTAAATGTTTTGTCTCAAGGGAAAATGGATCAGACACGAAGTAAGCCCATTCCGCTAAGGACTATGTTAAACAATTTCAAGAAAAGATTTAATAAAGACCATAAAGTTACTGTGACACCAAAGAAACTTAGAACTTTGTTTAAGATAAATTGGCCAGCATTAGGAGCAAGCCAGCAGAAAGAAGCCTAGACAGGTCTCTTGTTTCAAAGGCATGGCACAAAGTAACTAGAAAGCCAGGGCACATAGACCAGTTCTGATATATAGACACTTAGTTACAGTTAGTACTAGACCCCCCACAGTGGCTAAGAAGGCAGGCAGCAGCAGTGCTAGTAGCAAAGAGACAGATAGCCAAGGAAAGATCCCACTCCACCCACTGAAAGAAATCAATTCCTAAAGTTCTGTCCAACCCAACACCAGAAGACCCATGGCAGGAGATGGCACCAGTGATCCCAGTGGTGCCTTCCCCTTGCCAGAGAGCGAGGCTCCCCACTCCTGAGCCCACAGCATTTGCATCTCTGGAAGGCACACACACCTCTAGGCCACCCAAGGTAGACAAGAGAGGATGTGAAGCCTCAGGAGAAACCCCTCCCTTGGCAGCTCATTTACTACCCAAATAATAATAATAACAATAATAATAATAATATTAATAATAATAATAATCATATCAACCTCTAACCTAAACTACTTGTGTTATCTGTAAATTCCAGACATTGTATAAGAAAGCATTGTAAAACTTTCTGTTCTGTTAGCTGATGCATGTAGCCCCCAGTCATGTTTTCCACACTTGCCTGATCTATCAGGACCCTTTCATGTGGACCCTTTAGAGTTGTAAGCCCTTAAAAAGGCCAGTAATTTCTTTTTCGAGGAGGTCGGCTCTTAAGACATAAGTCTGCCAAAGCTCCCGGCCAAATAAAGCCTCCTTCCTTCTTTAACCTGGTGTCTGAAGAGTTTTGTCTGTGGCTCATCCTGCTACATTACAACTTCTGTAGTTTCTGGATTTTTAAAATGTTTACCTTTTTGTTACATCTGGAATTTATTTCATGTGTGGTATGAAATAGGTAGAAGGCCCAGTGGGTAAGGCTCCAACTATCTATTTTTTTCTGATGGCTACTCAGTATTGAATAATCTATCTTTCTTCCAGGTACATGAAATGTCACTGTATTAGTCCGTTCTCACACTGCTATGAAGAAACACCCAAGATTGGGTCGTTTATAAAGGAAAGAGGTTCAATTGACTCTGCAGTGCTGGGGAGGCCTCAGGAAACTTACAGTCATGGCAGAAGGGAAAGCAAACGCATCCTTCTTCGCACGGCAGCAGCAAGGAGGAGTGCAGCGTGGAGGGGAAAGCCCCTTATAAAACCATCAGATCTCATGAGAACTCACTATCATGAAAACAGCATGGAGGTAACCGCCCCCATGATTCAATTACCTCCTACCAGGTCCCTCCCACGACACATGGGGATTATGTGAACTACACTTCAAGATGAGATTTGGGTGGGAACACAGCCAAACCATATCAGTCACTTATGTTTGTAAATTCTCACTTGTATTTGGTTCTCTTTCTGGTCTCTATTCTCTTTCAATGACTACTCTGCTAATGGCATTTATAAAGGAAAGAGGTTCAATTGACTCTGCAGTGCTAATGGCAGAGTAGTCATTCCCTAATAGCCTCAGAAAAAACTAGCCCTTCCAACACCTTGATTTTAGACTTCTGGCCTCCAAAACTGTGAGATAATACATTTCTATCTTTTAAACAACTCAGTCTATGGTACTTTATTATGGCAGCCCTAGCAAACAAGCACACCTTCTTTTGTTACTTTAAATGTATACTTTTTTTTTTGAGACATGGTCTCACTCTGTCACCCAGGCTGGAGTGCAATGGTGCAATCATGGCTCCCTGCAGCCTTAACTTCCCAGGTTCAAGCAATCCTCCTACCTCAGCCTCCTGAGTAGCTAGGACTAGAGGTGCATACCACCAGGCCTGGCTAATTTTTTTATTTTTCATAGAGATGGGGTCTCATTATGTTATCCAGTCTGATCTTGAACTCCTGGCCTCAAGTCATCCTCTCACCTTGGCCTCCCAAACTGCTGGGATTACAGGTGTGAGCCACCACACCCAGCCTATACTAAACAGCCTATGTCTAATAACTTCTATATCTGAAGTTGTATAGGTTTGACTGTTGTTTCTTATGAATCTTGCTAATAGTGTTTTGTGTCTTGTTTTCTTGTGTGCACTATGATTTTTTACACTGTGGGTTCCTATATTTTGAAATTTTATCTGTGGGTTGAAAGGTGGCTTACACCAAAGTGGATTTATGTTTACTTCTCTCAGGCATCTTGGGTCACTACAACCTGGGACCATTTCAAGTAAATTCTTGAGGTGTTTTGCTGATACACTGGAGTTGTGACTTGAGGCTGCAAAGAAGCATGATGGCAGCTATTCCTCTGGCTCAGGGCTTTTGTACTTGCTATTCCCCCTGCCTGGCATGACCTACTTCAAATCCTCCTTCACTTCCTTTGGATCTCTGCTCAAATGGCACCCTATTATTGAGACCTTCCCTGCCCACCCCACATCCACCGGTGATTCCTTGTTCCCCTATCTTGATTTACTTTCATTCATCACCAGAGGATGAATACTTATACACACAGACACATACATGCACACAACAAAAACGTATAACTATCTATATATCACCTTTTTATTACCCATGTCCCCACAAAGCAGGAACTATTTTTTCTGCTTTGTTCACTGCAGAATACTCAAAATAGGCCAGGCACGGTGGCTCACGCCTGTAATCCCAGCACCTTGGGAGGCAGAGGTGGGTGGATCACAAGGTCAGGAGATCGAGATCATCCTGGCCAACATGGTGAAACCCCATCTCTACTAAAATACAAAAAAATTAGCCAGGCATGGTGGCGTGCACCCATAGTCCCAGCTACGCAGGAGGCTGAGGCAGGAAAATCTCTTGAACCCGGGAGGCAGAGGTTGAGATGAGCCGAGATTGTGCCACTGCACTCCAGCCTGGCGACAGAGAGAGACTCCGTCACAAAAACAAAAACAAAAACAAAAACAAAACAAAACTCAATAGTGTCTGCCATGCAGTACATGCTCAACAAAGGTTTGCTGAACATGAAAAAACAATGTCTGGCCGGGCACAGTGGCTCACGCCTGTAACCCCAGCACTTTGGGAGGCCAAGGTGGGCGGATCACGAGGTCAGGAGATCGAGACCATCCTGACTAACACGGTGAAAGCCCATCTCCACTAAAAATACAAAAAAAAATAGCCAGGCGTGGTGGCGGGCGCCTGTAGTCCCAGCTACTCAGAAGGCTGAGGCAAGAGAATGGCATGAACCCGGGATGCAGAGCTTCCAGTGAGCTGAGAACGCACCGCTGCACTCCAGCCTAGGTGGCAGAGCAAGACTCTGTCTCAAAAACAAACAAACAAGCAAAAAAAACAATGTCCATCCACACTGTGGGAGATTTTTAGGAAATTCTTCACTGTTCCTGTGGCTTGCTGCAAAGCACTGGCTTCACAGGAAATCAGACTGCAGAAGCTCAGCCACAGCAACCTCAACAAAACAGACACTCCACTGTCTGAGTCTGCTCAGGCTGCTATAACAAAGATACCATAAACTGAGTAACTTATAAACAACAGAAATTTCTTTATTACAACTCTAGAGGCTGACAAATCCAATATCAAGCTGCCAGCAGATTTGGTGTCTAGCGAGGGCCCATTTATCATTGATGGCATCTCCTTGCTGTATCCTCACATGGTGGAAGGGGCAAACAAGCTCCGTCAGGCCTCTATTATTAGGTCACTAATCCCATTCATGAGGGCAGAACCCTTGAGATCAAATCACCTCCCAAAGGCCCCACCTTCTAATATCATCACTTTGGTAATTAGGTTTCAAAATATGAATTTTGGGAGTACACAAATGCATCCACTATTGCTACCCCTTCACTTTGAGAGTATCTGCCAAACCAAGATTACTGAAGCTGCAATTCTCAAGAACATGGCCTGCTCAAGGTGGGTAAAGACTGCTGACATAAATCTGGGAACAAAAATGGCTTCAATTTCAGTGAAAGAATGAGCTTGAAATAAAACCACCTCTGCCCAAGGGACTGTGCCATAGTTTGAATGTGTCCCTTCCAAAATTCAGATGCTGTCAATGTGCTAGTATTAACATGAGCCTTTAAGGGGTGATTGGGTCACAAGGGCTGCTCCCTCACTAATGGATTAATGCCCTTTTAAAAGAAGATTCATGAAGTGTTCAGTTAGCTCACTAGCTTATTAGCTTGCCCTTCTGCCTTCTGCCATGTGAGGACATGGCAAGAAGCCCCTCACCAGCCCAAATGCTAGTGTCTTGATCTTGGACTTCCCATCCTCCACAATAGTAGGAAATAAACTTCTATGCTTCATAAATTACCAATCTCAGGCATTCTGTTGCAGAGGTACAAAGTGAACTGGGATAAACGCTAAGGGAATCATCCATCTAAAATCTTGGCACTAAGTGGAAAGGTAAAAATGCCCTCTAAACATTTGTAGCCACGGGCCTGCCATCATGCTTCTTTGCAGCTTAAACTCTCACCTTCCAGGTTTTATGGGTTATCAAGATTAAGGATATCAGGATTATGCTTAGCTTCCTGAAAACCTTTTGGGAGACTCCATCTCTTTGTTATACCCTGGAACAAAAGTAACACATCTAAAACAGTACAAATGAAATCAGGACCACATGATGAAGGGTCAAAAGACAATAAAGCAATGAAAACAGGATGCACGACAGGAAATACACTGGGAGTCCTAGGACCAAATAGATTTGTTATACCGACAAACAAAATTGGGCTGAACAATAAGATTTACCTACTGAAAAACAGAATACTCTCGGATTGGACCACAATGTCTAAAGTAGTTCTCAGATTAAGATACATAATGCAAATATACCTATAATAAACCAGAAAGAGTGAGATTAATTGAATTATACATTAAACTAAAGAAGTTAGAAAAAAAAAAATTAAAAGCAGATGGAAGGATTTTAGTGAAATAAAAGCATAAATGAATAATTAGAAAATAGAAAAGTGGCGAAAAACGCATGAACTGCAACAGGTGAGGGAGAGTAAAAGAAATAAAATATTAGCATTCATTTACCTAATTGAGGGAAAAAAATCACAAATACACTCTATGAGAACTATGTTGGAGAAATAACCACAGATATAAAGGAAATTAATCATGAGACTACTTTACCCAAAATTATGCAAATATATTAAGAACCTTGAGGAAATACATGATTTTTAAAAATTACAAAGAATCCATATTTCTACATCTATATATTGATATATCAATATCTCAATCTAAATGAATATATAGGCCAGGTGCTGTGGCTCATGCCTGTAATCCCAGCACTTTGGGAAGCTGAGGTGGGTGGATCACCTGAGGTCAGGAGTTCGAGACCAGCCTTGCCAACATGGTGAAACCCTATCTCTACTAAAAATACAAAAATTAGCCGGGCCTGGTGGTGCATGCCTATAATCCCAGCTACTTGAGAGGGTGAGGCAGGACAATCGCTCAAACCTAGGAGGTGGAGGTTGCAGTGAGCCAAGATCACACCACTGCACTCCAGCCTGGGTAACAGAGTGAGACTCCATCTCAAAATAAATAAATACGTAAATGCATATATAATCTAAACAGAAAAATATGATGGATGAAATAGAGAAAGATGACAAAGAGATACCCTTCAAATAATGCACCATGCCCAAATAAATTCACAAGAGAATTCTATAAAGCATTTAAGGACCAAACAACACCAAAGTAGTGCTAATTCTTCCAGATACATTTATTCTGTGAAGGGGGCTGAGATAGTTTGAGGGTGAGCAAATTGATTCCATATTTGTGGTGTTGAAAATATTCTGAGGGCCTAACCAGATCATTCTGTGGAAGGGTAATCATATATACTGAGGCACATATGAGTCTATTCAACAGTTGAGAAGTTGTCACTATTTCTGTTCAATGTGAGTTTTCCCATGCACAATGAGGACTGACTTCTGGGAATAGGCCTTCCCACAATTAGCACATATACAAGGTGTCTTTCCTATACGGATTCTGATGCCCAGTAAAGTATACATGCTGGCAGAACGCCTTCCCACAGTCACTGCATCTGGAGGGTTTCTCCCCAGTGTGTCTTCTCTGATATGTAATCATCTGTGATTTCCAGAAAAAAGTCATCCCAGACTCAGCACATTCAGGGGTTTTCTCCCTAGGATGAGTTTTCTGATGTATAATGAATGGAGACTTTCCACAGAAGGCCTTTCCACATTCACTACATTCATAGGGTTTCTCTCCAGTATGACCTCTCTGATGTAGAATGAGATTTGACTTCAGGGAAAAGGCCCTCCCACACTCAGTACACTCGTAGGGTTTCTCCCCTGTGTGAACTCTCTGATGAATAATGAGGGGTGATTTCTGGGAGAAGGTTTGGCCACATTCGCCACACTGATAAGGTTTCTCCCCTGTATGAATTCTCTGGTGTATGATAAGAGGTGATTTCTGAGAGAAGGATTTTCCACATTCAGTACACATATAAGGTTTCTCTCCAGTATGAAGTCTTTGATGGTCAGTGAGGTGTGACTTCTGGAAAAAGGCCTTTCCACAGTCAGTACATACATAAGGTTTTTCTCCTGTATGAATTCTTTGATGTCCTACGAGGTGGGACTGTTGGCAGAAAGTTTTCCCACATTCACCACACTTATAGGGCTTCTCTCCAGTATGCGTTCTCTGATGTATAATGAGCTGTGTTTTCCGAAGGAAGGTCTTCCCACATTCAGTACATTCATAGGGCTTCTCCCCAGTATGAGTTATCCGGTGTATAAAAAGGTGAGATGTCTCACAGAAGGCTTTCCTGCATTCACTGCATTCAAAGGGCTTCTCTCTGGTATGAACTCTCTGATGTATAATTAGATGTGACTTCTGGGGGAAAGCTTTTGGACACTCAAAACACTTATAGGGTTTCTCTCCAGTATGGACTCTCTGATGAACAATGAAAGGTGACTTCCGGGAGAATGATCTTCCACACTCAGTACATTCATAGGGTTTCTCCCCAGTATGAATCCTCTGATGCACAATGAGGTGTGATTTCTCACTGAAGGCTTTCCTACAATCTCCACATACATATGGTTTCTCTCCAGTATGAATTCTTTGATGTATAATGAGCTGTGACTTCTTGATAAAGCCTTTCCCACATATACTACAAACATTGGGTTTCTCTCTGGCTTGAACTTTCTTATACTGAACATGGGCTTGCTTATGACTGAGAACTTTTTCACATTGACTATCTCCATAGGGCTCCATTCCAGTATGAATGAAGCCTTCCTTCTCAGGCACAGAACAGGAAGCATTATACCTAGGTGGTCTCCCACATCTAAACCTCTTAGTGGGGTTCTTTCTTGCATAGCTCCTGTTATAATTTAGTAAGTCTGAATTAGACTTCAAGCTATTTTCACATGAATCAAACTTATGGAATTTTTGACTTGAAGGAGCAAGGTCTGTGCACCAATTGAACATTTTCCCAAATGCACTATACTTGGAACCCGTCTCATCAGTCAATGTTTCATGGCTGGTGACTGTGACCTGCCTCAAAACTCTGTCTTGATTTCCTTGATATATCTATCTGATTATCAACATGCCAGATTTTTAAAACAGAGTACAATGAATTATCCTTTGGGGCTCTTTCTAGTATCTCCCTTTGAAATAAAAGTTCTCCAGAAATGATCTGCTGGGAAGATTCAAGGCCTTTCACTCTGTCTGAAGGAAGAAGAAAGAGGCAAAATCAAATAGACACACACACACACACACACAACAGTTGGCAACGAACAGAGGTACTAGGAAGGTGGCTGTTGTAGAATGAATGTTATAAAGGAGGCCTGATAAATTTTAAGGAATAAAAAAGGTGATGGATGTCAGAGATGTCAAGGAAGAAGAAGATGCCCTCTTGACCATCTACCCAATTCTCACTTACCTGGGTAGATCCACCTTGACAACTCACTCTCTATGATCCATGGGTCCTCTCCATGTTCCAACTTAAAGATTACATCTGGTTTTATACCTGAACACCCTGTTAAGAGAAAATTGTAGTGGCTTTGGCCTTGGCAGCTCAGAAATTCATGAAGAGAAGCACTTGCAGGGGCCTCCCAGCAAAGTTGGATCCTTAACTCACACCATAATATAAAAATAAATTCTAGATATAACAAAAGTATAAACATGAAAAACCAAAACTATAAAAGAACACACTCTATTAAAGGAATATCATAAAGGTCATGGTATTGACAGCTCTAAAGGAAGGACGAGGAGGATTTGATTAATTGGTACACAGGGAATCTGTCCTTACCCACGGAGACCAGGTGATTATAGGTCTCCAGCATCACATCCCTATGCAGGGTCTTCTGAGCAGGATTCAACTGCTGCCACTCTTCCTGGGTGAAGTCCACAGCCACATCCTCAAATGTCACTGGTTCCTATAACAGAGCATTCCTGTACAATCTGCTCGTTCTTGTCATTTTTACCATAGCAGTACATGTAGGATGCCTACTTTGCACTTTGCCCAGCATACTTTATGAGAGAAACAATGTAAAATCCTGCCATTAGCAAGAATAGCTAGTGGAACAGAACAGACAGTCTAGAAATAGATACAAATAAAAATGGGAAATTTAATATATAATAAAGGTAGCATTTTAAACAGGTATGGAAAAACAGATTATTCAAAACTGGAGAGCTATCAGAAAAAAAAGTAACTGGATTCCCTACCTCATACTATATACAAAAATGAATTCATGACAAAAATTTAAATGAAAAAAGAGAAACTATAAAATAAAGACAGGAGAGGTTTTAAAAAGTAATCTTTGAGTGGAGAAGACTCTTCTAAGCATGCCCTAAAACCCAGATGCCACAAATGAAAACACTGATAAATGTGACTACTTTATGTATTACATGGCAAAATATATCAAACAAACTCAAAGGATATGACTAACTAGGGAAAAAATATACACACAACAGATAGGATGGACAAAGAGTTAATTTCCTCCATGTATAGAGAGAGCTCCTACAAAGCAAGACGAAAAAGACCAATAACTTTTAAAAAAAATGGTTGATATGGTTTGACTCTGTTTCCCCACCCAAATCTCATTTTGAATTGCAATCCCCACTTGTCAAGTGAAGGAGGTGATTGAATCATGGAGGCAGTTTCCCCCATGCTGTTCTCGTAATAGTGAGTGAGTTCTCACAAGATCTAATGGTATTATAAGCATCTGGCATTTCCCTTGCTGGCACTTCTCTCTCCTGCCACCATGTGAAGAAGGTCCTTGCTTCCCCTTCCACCATTATTGTAAGTTTCCTGAGGCCTCCCCACCCCTGTGGAACTGTGAGTCAATTAAACCTCTTTCCTTTATAAATTACCCAGTCTTGGGTATTTCTTTATAGTGACATGAGAACAGACTAATACGATGGTCAAGGGACATGACCATCATTTCACAGAAAAGAAAATGCAAATGTTTTTTAAACATGTAAAAAGATGCTCAACTTCACTCACATGAAGATAAATGCAAACTAAGACAAGACACCATTTTCCCCTTACATATTATCAAAGATGGGCATTTGATAAGTCACTGGTCAAATGCTATAACTAGGGATAAGTCACAGTGACTTAGGGTAAGTTAGTGAAGATGTCAAGAAACAGGCATACTCAAATTGTCTGTGGTGTACGGTATATTTTGAAGGCAATTAATTTGGCACTATCTATCAAAATTTATTTTTTTATTTTATTTTATTTTATTATTATACTTTAGGTTTTAGGGTACATGTGCACAATGTGCAGGTTTGTTACATATGTATCCATGTGCCGTGTTGGTTTGCTGCACCCATTAACTCGTCATTTAGCATTAGGTATATCTCCTAATGCTGTCCCTCCCCCCTCCCCCCACCCCACAACAGTCCCCATCTATCAAAATTTATAATGTACACATCCTCTGACTCGCAATTTGGTTTCTAGAAGTTATTCTACATAAACATTCACATATGTGAGCAAATGACATGTGTGAAGACACTGCTCTACAGTACTATTTATAATAGCAAAAGAATGGAAACCACCTCATGGGAGTTTGGATGAATAAATAATGCTACAATCTCCATAAGGGAATACTATATGCAATTATAAAAAGCAACAAAGAAGGGGCCAGATGTGGTGGCTCACACCTGTAATCCCAGCCCTTGTGGAGGCAGGGGCAGGTGGATCACTTGAGGTCAGGAGTTCGAGACCAGCCTGGCCAACATGGCGAAACCCCGTCTCTACTCAAAATACAAAAATTAGCCGAGCATGGTGGTGCATGCCTGTAGTCCCAGCTACTCAGGCAGCTGAGGCAGGAGAATTGCTTGAACCCAGGAGGCGGAGGATGCAGTGAGCCGAGATTGTGCCACTGCACTCAAGCCTGGGCGACAGACTGAGACTCTGTCTCAAAAACAAACAAACAAACAAACAACCAGCCTGGGCAACACGGCAAAACCCTGGCTCTACAAAAAATTAGCAGGGTGTGGTGGCACACACCTATAGTCCCAGCTACTAGGGAGGCTGAGGTGAGAGGATTACCTGAGCCTGGGAGGTCAAGGCTGCAGTGAGGCAAGATAGTGCCACTGCACTCTAGCCTGGGCAACTGGAGTGAAACCCTGTCTCAAAAAGAGAGAAAGGAAGGAAGGAAGGAAGGAAGGAAGGAAGGAAGGAAGGAAGGAAGGAAGGAAGGAAGGAAAGGAAGGAAGGCAGGAAGGCAGGCAGGCAGGCAACAAGGAAGATCTATATTAATTGATATGCCAGAATATCTAAGATATACTGTTAAGTGAAAATAAACATTCATTCACTCAGCAAGCAGTTATTGAGTACCTAGTGAATACCAAGCACTATTCTAGGAACTGGGGATACAGCAGGAAAAAAAAAACTGGCAAAAATATCTTCCCTGAAGGAGTTTATATTCTAGTGAGGGGAGACAGAAAAAAAGGTTGAGAGAAAAATCACTACCTGGCCAAAAAAAAAAAAAAAAAAAAAAAGTTTGCAATGTGCACTTCAAAATCACTCATATACAAAAAGCTCCTGGGAAACCATAAGCAAAGACAAGGAAAGAGGGATTCACAGAGAAATACAATATGGAAAATAAATATGTGAAAAGATGCTGAAGCTTATTTAATCCTTATAGAAAAGCAAATGAAAATGAGATATAATGCTTAATCATAAAACCAACAAGAATGAAAAATACAGATGATGGCTAATGGTGGCAGGAGGAAGGGGGAACCTTGGGAAACACGTGGGCTTTCTTGTAAACAATTTGTGGCCACATGTTCAGCTGATTACACAGTATTGAAATACAATTTGGGCTGGACAGGGTGGCTCATGCCTGTAATCCCAGCACTTTGGGAGGCCAAGGTGAGCAGATCACCTGAGGTCAGGAGTTCGAGACCAGCCTGCCCAACATGGCGAAACCCAGTCTCTACTGAAAATACAAAAATTAGCTGGGCGTGGTGGCAGGCACGTGTAATCCCTGCTACTCGGGAGGCTGAGGCATGAGAATCGCTTGAATCTGGGAGGCGGAGGTTACAGTGAGCTGAGATCATGCCTCTGCACTCCAACCTGGGGGACAGAGTGAGACTCTGTCTCAAACAAATATATATATACGATTTGAAAAATACTCTTTAAATTTATAAGCATGTGTGCCTCTGACCTAGCACACTCATGTCTAAGAATGCGGCCTACACAAATACTTCACAAATATAAAAAGATGTCTTTCTATGGCTGTTTTATTTGTGACTTCACTGCTTGAGAGGTCTGGTTAGGTCATGTACTAGCTGTGTGATCTCTGTGCCTCATTTTCTTCATCTGAAAAATGGGAATAACAATAATACCTAGCACAGAGGGTTCCTGGGTGAATCAAATAAGTTAATTCCATGATATTTTATAATAGCAGTGCCTGGCACATGATAAGCACTGGGTAAATAGTAGCTATGATTCTTATTATTATTATTACTATTGTATATAAAGGAAAAACTAGAAATAACTTTTTTACAGCCCATGAACAAGGTTCTGGTATCCTGCAAACATTAAATGGACATTTAATGGACATTAATTTGACAATGTAGATCAGTAGACAATGTAGATCAGTAGACAATGTAGATCAGGACACAGCAAATGATAGCCTGCAGGCCAAATTTAGCCCATCATGTGTTTTTCAACGGCCCACAAGCTAAACTGGTTTTACACGTTTTCTTTTGAGACAGTCTTGCTCTATCACCCAAGCTGGAGTACAGAGGAACAGTGTTGATTCACTGCAACCTCCTCCTCCCGGGCTCAAGTGATTCTCCTACATCAGCCTCCTGAGTAGCTGGGACCACAGGTGCATGCCACCATGCCCGGCTAATTTTTGTATTTTTTTGTAGAGAGGGGGTTTCGCCATGTTGCCCAGGCTGGTCTAGAACTCCTAAGCTCAAGCAATCCACCCACCTTGGCCTCCCAAAGTGCTGGGACTATAGGTGTGAACAGCTAGCTGTATCTGCTCTGGTTTTTATTTTTAATGATTGAAAAAAAAGTCAAAAGAAGAATATTTTATGACACATGAAAATTATATGAAATCCAACTTTCAGCATCCATAAATAAAGTGTTATTGAATCACAGCCAGGCTCATTGGTTTACATAGTGTCGATAGCTGCTTTCTACCTAAAACAGCAGATTTGAATAGCTGCAACAGGGGCTGTATGGCCCACAAAGCCTCAGATACTTTGATCTGTCCCTCTACAGAAAAAGTTTGCTGAATCCTGCCTAGAGGACCTGGACAAATTACTTGAAAATTACAATTTACCAAACCAGACATAAAAAGAAATAGAAAATCTGAATGGTAGTATATCTTTTAAATAAATTGAATATATAATTTAAAACCTTCCCACAAAGAAAACTCCATACCCTGATGGCTTCACTGGGGAGCTCTTCCAAACATTTAAGAAGGAAATAGGCCGGGCGAGGTGGCTCATGCCTGTAATCCCAACACTTTGGGAGGCCGAGGTGGGTGGATCACCTGAAGCCTGGAATTCGAGACCAGCCTGCCCAACATGGTGAAACCCCATCTCTACTAAAAATACAAAAGTTAGCTGGGCGTGGTGGTGGGCACCTGTAATCCCAGCTACTTGGGAGACTGAAGCAGGAGAATCGCTTGAACCTGGGAGGCAGAGGTTGCAATGAGCAGATATTGTGCCATTGCACTCCAGCCTGGGCGACAAGAGTGAAACTCCATCTCCAAAAAAAAAAAAAAAATTTAAGAAGGAAATAATACCAATATTACCCAAATTTTCCCAGAGAATATAAAGAGAATACTTTCCAACATGAGGCCAACGTAACATGATGCCAAAATGTGACAGAAACAATACAAGAAAGTACAATTACAGGCCCTTGTGTCTTATGAACATAGTAGTATAAACCCTAAACAAAATATTAACAAGGAATTGGCTAGATCATGATGATGATGACGATAGGAGTAGGTGGGGATAAAAGATAGATAAAACAAGCTTGGCTATCAGTTGATAATATTTGCAGATGGGTAATTACAAAAGGGTTCACTAAAATCTCTACTTTCGTATATATTTTATATTAGGCAAGAAAAGAAAGTAGCAGAACAGAATAGAAACAGTGTGTGTATTTTTTGTGTGTGGTAAAGAAAAAATACGTGACAATAATGAGATCACTTTCACACATTTACACATCCATCTACACACATAGATGGAGTTATAAATGCATAAAGAAAAGAGATCCTCCTCAAACCAGATAATCCTAGTTATGTCGGGGAAGGAGGAAGAAGTGAGATTGGAGATATTTCACTTCCTTTTTTTTAAAAACTATACTGTTTACATTCTTTGCCCCATGTATAGATTACCTTTTCAGGGAGGAAAAAAAAAAACAGACGAAAATTGGAAGAGCAGAGAAGGAACTGCCTTGAGTTGGGTTGAGACCCCACAAACTCTGAGATGACAGCAAAGGAGCCATGGAAAACAAGGAAGCTATCCCACTCTCCAAGCCCCTGCCAGAGAACTTTAACTAAAAGCAGTCTCTTTAGAACAACTACTGACAATACCACCCTGAGCTGAAAACCACTGACCTTCAGGAAAACTCAGTAATAAAATTCCTTAGGTTAAAGTCCCAGAAATCCTAACTTGCTAAGGAGCTGGACTGATTTCTTTTTGTGGAGAATGCAAATCACATAATTGATCATGTTATGTTACCCTTTTCACTGAAGCTGCCAGTCAAAATGTTTTGCTTACAGTCAAAATGTTTGGCTAAGTTTCTATGAAGTAAGGCCAGGTGATCTGTGTATCTTCACAGCAATTTTGCCTGTTGATCATCTATTCTCTCTAAATTTCTCTAATCCTTATTTTCAACTAATTGCCCTTTCTCATTTTGTTGTGGGAAAACCAAGTGGCAAACAAATAACTTACCTGGGACTCAATCATTTTCTGTTTCTCTTTGGAAAGCAGTTGGGGGCGGGGTGGGGTGCAGAAGAGTCTTCGGAGATCAAGCTGAGTTAACCACTCTTCCATAGCTGGATGTGACAATGTGTTGCTTGTTAATTCATTGATGACTTGTGTTTCTCATCCGACTCGGTAATTCCATTTCTGGAACTTCGTCCTAAGGTAATAATCATGGAAACGTGCAGATATTTAACCACAGAAACCTTCAACACAGTTTTGTCTTTAACACCATATTATTGAAAATAACATAAATGCCCAGCACTAAAGACTGCTGGAAAGGCAGGCAGCCCTTAAAAGCAACACTCCAGATGATTAAAAGAGGCTCAGGAAACACCACCAGCAAATGTAAAGTATGGTCTTGTCTGGGTCTTTACTTGAATACACAAAAGAAATTTTTGAGATAATCATAAAAGTTTGAACCCTGACTAGATATTTGGTAACATTAAGGAATTTAACCATTGATTATCTGAAGATATTACTGTTAATTATTTTACCTTAGGGTAACAGCATCAACCTTTAAGGCCTTATTTTTTACATAATGAAGCATGTATGGATGAAAAGATATGTCTGGGATTTGTTTCAAAATAATAAAGACTACACATGTAAAAAGTCATTGAACTGCATACAGGCCAGGCGCTGTGGGCCGGCACTTTGGAAGGCCAAGGCGGGTGGATTGCCTGAGCTCAGGAATTGGAGACCAGCCTGGGCAACATGGCGAACCTCACCTCTACTAAAAAAATACAAAAATCAGCCAGGCGTGGTGGTGCATGCTTGTAATCCCAGCATGTTGGGAGGCGGAGGTGGGCAAATTGCTTGAGCCCAGGAGTTCGAGACCAGCCTGGGCAACATAGGGAGACCCATCTCTACAAAAAATTAGCCTGGCATGGTGGTGCACACCTGTAATTCCAGCACTTTGGGAGGCTGAGGCGAGCAGATGGCTTGAGCCCAGGAGTTCGAGACCAACCTGGCCAACATGGCAAAATTCGCCTCTACTAAAAATACAAAAGTTAGCCAGGCATAGTGGTGGGCACCTGTAATCCCAGCTACTAGGGAGACTGAGACATGAGAATCACTTAAACCCAGGAGGTGGCGTTTGCAGTGAGCCGAGATTGAGCCACTGCACTTCAGCCTGGGCAACGAGCGAGTGAGGAAAGAGGAAAGAAAGGCAAGAAAGGCAGGAAGGAAGGGAGGGAGGAAGAAGAAGGAAGGAAGGAAGGAAGGAAGGAAGGAAGGAAGGAAGGAAGGAAGGAAGGAAGGAAGGAAGGAAGGGAGGGAGGGAGGGAGGGAGGGAGGAAGGAAGGAAGGGAGGAAGGGCATTCCGGGAGGAAGAAGTGAGGGGGTGGCCTAGATGAGGACTTGGCAAACTTTTTCTGTAAAAGGGTCATATGGTAAATGTTTTCGATTTTGTGGGTTCTGTGGTCTCTGCTGTAACTACTCAGCCCTGCCATTGCAGGTTGAAAGTAGCCCTAGACAACACATAAACTAAAGGTGCTCACTGGCTGTGTTCCAATTAAACATCATTTTTGGGCACTGACATTTGAATTTTATATCATTTTCATGGGTCACAAAATATTCTCCATTTGATTTTTTTCCAATGATAAAAAGTGTGAAAAAACCATTTCTTAGCTCATGGCTGTATTTTCTTTAAAAAGCAGCATGTCAGATTTGGCCCACTGCCCAGTTTTACAGCCCCTGGTCTAGATAAAACAAGATGGGCCATGAGTTGATGACTGATGAGACTGGGTGGTGGGCATAATGGGGGTCCATTATACAATTCCCTCTATTTTTGTGGATGCTTGAAAATTTCCATAAGAAAGGTTTATATTTAAGTATTACCATAGAAATAAACTAAGTTGTACTATGGAAATTAAGTTAATGGCATGGAAACATCACTGTAAGATGAAGAAGAGGCAGAACACAAGAATGTGTTCCTAATTGTTTAATAACAGAATAACAGGCCAGGGGTGGTGGCTCACACCTGTCATCCCAGTACTTTGGGAGGCCAAGGCAGGAGGATTGCTTGAGTCCAGGAGTTTGAGGCCCGCCTGAGCAACATAGTGAGACCTCGTTTCTACAAAAAATAAACAAAATTAACTGGGCATAGTGGTGCACACCTGTAGTCCCGGCTACTTGGCAGGCTGGAGCAGGAGAGTCACTTGAACCCGGGAGGTGGAGGTTGCAGTGTGCTGAGATCGCACCATTGCACTCCAACCTGGGCAACAGAGTGAGACCCTGTCAAAGAAAGAAAAAAAGGAAAAGAAAAGAAAACAAAAGAAAAAATACCATGTAAATCACACATTCTCACTGGGGGTGATACTGCCCCCAAGGGGACAAAAATTAGTTCTTGGAGGCAAAACAAAAACAAAAACAAAACAAAACAAAACAAAAACAAAAAAAAACCTTCTTAGATATTACAATGGTTTGTGACCTTCCAAAGCAACCCTAGCTGACAAAAGCTTATTCCTTGGTATTTAACTTCCTTCACCAGATTTTGGTGAGCAGCAGTAACCTTGAGTTCGAAGAAGATCCATGAAATATATACAAAATCAGTGCTACAAAACTATGGCGAATAGGTAACATTCAGGTATTAACTCACTTCTCATCCCAAGCCTCACAGGGTAGGCCCTGCTATTATCCTCATTTCGCAGTGGGAAACTGATGCCTAGAGAGGTTTCATGAGTTGTCTAAGATCACACTGCCAGTGATTTAGAGTGAGGTGGTAGAAGAATAAAAAGTAAAGAACTCCTCCCAAGCTGTCCTGGCACTAAGATTTTCAGGCAACACCCTTTGCTTCTGGATGCCCTAAAAAATTAGTTATCCTCCTAAATTCCAGGACTTTGTCTGGTTTTTTTTGTTTGTTTGTTTGTTTGTTTTTGAGATGGAGTCTTGCTCTGTCGCTCAAGCTGGAGTGCAGTGGCGCGATCTCGGCTCACTGCAAGCTCCGCCTCCCTGGTTCACGCCATTCTCCTGCCTCAGCCTCCCCAGTAGTTGGGACTACAGGCGCCCGCCACCACGCCCAGTTAATTTTTTTGTATTTTTAGTAGAGACGGGGTTTCACCGTGTTAGCCAGGATGGTCTCAATTTCCTGACCTCGTGATCCGACCGCCTTGGCCTCCCAAAGGGCTGGGATTATAGGTGTGAGCCACCACGCCCGGCCGATATTGTCTGCTTTTTAACTGAAGAATGTGCTTTACAGTTCGAAATTAACTGAAAATCTTCACATTTAAAGCCATAAAATGAAAAGAGAAGCCAAAAGCTGGAAGGAGATACTTGCAAAACACATACCACTACTAAAGGAGTGATATCAGAATATATAAAAACAATTCCTGGCCAGGCACAGTGGCTCACGCCTGTAATCCCAACACTTTGGGAGGCCGAGGTGGGTGTATCACCTGAAGTCAAGATTTCGGGACCAGCCTGGCCAACATGGCGAAACCCTGTCTCTACTACAAATACAAAAAAATTAGCCAGGGGTGGTGGCAGGCACCTGTAACTCCAGCTACTCGGGAGGCTGAGGTAGGATAATTGCTAGAACCCGGGAGGCGGAGGTTGCAGTGAACCATGATTTCTCCACTGCACTCCAGCCTGGGTGACAGAGTGAGACTTCGTCTCAAAAAAAAAAAAAAAAAAATCCTACACATCATTAAGAAAAGGGCAGAGAGTCCAACAGAAAAATGAACAAAAGACAAGCCCCTCACAAAAGAAGATCTCCAAGTGATGAATCCATATAAGAAAATGTGCTCAAACTTATTGGTCATGAGGGAAATACAAATCAAACCACCGAGTCGGACTCCTCCATTGGAATGTGGACACCACAGGGGCAGAGATTTTTGTTTATTCATGCACATATGATTGATCTGAAAGAGCCACCCATCATGGACCCCACAGAATGTCAACACTGACCCCACACACTCCCATTCTTGTCCCCATAGACCCTCATCCCTCACCCCAGATCCCCCTATCCATTCACCCCACGGACCAGCATCCCTCACCCTACAGACCACCCATCACTCACCCCAGACTCCCTTCACCCATCCCATAGAAGCCCCATCACTCACCCTTACAGGCATCATCAAACACCGCACAGGTCCCCCATCACCCCACAAACTCCCATTCGCGTAACCCACATACTGTTACCCCTGGTCCCACAGACTCCCCTATCACTGTTCTCCACGTCACTCAGCCCCCTCCTTAGGCCCTCCACTTGTCTCCATCCGTCACTGATCACATAGACACACAGCACTCAGCCAGGCCCTTCACCCCGGCTCTGCTCTCAAGCCGGGCTTGGCTCCCCGCCTGCCCAAATGCGTTCAACATCCCCCGAAAGGCCATTTCCCTTCCAGTCCTCCCGGAGAGATGTCAGGGTGACGAGGGAGCTTATCTTTCGCTGGCTCCGAAACAGCCGCGAAGCCGAGCTCTACCAGTAACAAAAATGGCGTCATTCCGCCAGCGCCAGGACCTCTGTCGCTGGCCGTGGTCTCGCACTGCTTCTGGAGGCTCCCATTCCAGCCAGAGGAGAGGTGCGTTTGGGGGCCCGGGGGAGTCCTCGTGATATCTCCGAGTTTGGGTATTCGGAATTGATCCTACGAAAGCAGTGTGAGGCTTGGAAGGGCCGCGACTGTCCGGGTGAGTGGGCGTTCCCGGCCACCAGAAGAGGCACGGCCTGAGCAAAGGCGTGGCGACATGTCAGGGTGGGAAGCGGGGAAAGTGGGAAGGCCGGACAGAGCACCCCCCGGGAGATTCCTCTGCAGAAGAGAATTCCTAACACGTCTGGAGAAAGGGAAGAGACCTTTGACATCATGCAGCCTTTCAGGGTGCTCACACATACCCGCCCACCTCTCCCCACCTGGCCTCGGCGCCCTGCCGCCTTCCTATTGTTCCTCCTTGGCGTCAGGACCCGCCCCCATCTGTCACTCACTGCCCACCGGTCCTCCATTGGCTCCTTTGAACACGGAAGGGCCCACCTTCACCTGTCATTTACAGCCTGGCCTTCTGCCTGCCTTCGTTCAAGTAGGCTTATATGGCCTTTTGCAGCCCGTATCAAAACTGAAAGAGTTCAAAGAGTCAGAGGTTCGAGGTAAAACCTAAGGGACATTGGTTTTAGAAGACTTAACCAAGGGCTGGATTGGAAGTCGGCCTGGAACAGGATTGCAGAGTTAACAAAGGTTCATGTTCTATACAAAACAGGAACTCTGATGGTTGCAATAGTTAAGAAAGTCCTAGGATTCAAGACCTCTATCAGGGTGTATGGATGGAGAAAACATTAACAAATACCCTGCTTGAAGATCAAATCAGAGGGGCACTGGTGGTGCAATAGTAACCCAATTCCAAAGTTATTTCAGAGAGGCCTTAAATGGAAGGTTAACTTAGTCCCAAGTCTGAGCGAAGACTAGAGATCCATTAAAGGTGATGTGGTTAACAGAGGCCCAGAATTCACAGCCTATACCAAAGGGGTAATGATGGTGGAAGAATTAATCAAGGTCTGACTTCAAAGTCAAACCAAATGGCATTCATGATAAAAATGTTAACTGAGGGCCGGGCACAGTAGCTCACACTTGTAATCTCAGCACTTTGGGAGGCCAAGGCAGGAGGATCACTTGAGGCCAGGAGTTAGAGACCAGCCTGGCCAACATGGCAAAACCCTATCTCTACTAAAAATACAAAAATTAGCCAGGTATGGTGGCGCATGCCTGTAGTCCCAGCTACTTGAGAGGCTGAGGCATGAGAATCGCTTGAACCTGGGAGGTGGAGGTTGCAATGGGCCCAGACCGTGACACTGCACTCCAGCCTGGGGGACAGACAAAACTCCGTCTCAAAAAATAAAAATAAAAAAAAATGTTAACTGAGGGCCGGGCACAGTGGCTGACACCTGTATCCCAGGACTTTGGGAAGCTGAGGTGGGAGGATCGTGTGAGCCCAGGAGATCAAGACCAGCCTGGGCAACATAGTGAGACTCCATCTCTATAAAAATAAATGTTAACTGAGGACTGGGGTTGGTGGATACAGGAGAAGGGGCACAAGTAGCTAAAAAGTTAGTACAGCTTTGATTTTCTGTACATACCAAAGGATCATAGATGGAGAGGACTCAACTGAGGCCTGCAGTCAGTGTAAAGATCTGAGGGATGCAGAGCATAGTGGCTCACTCCTGTAATCCCAGCATTTTGGGAGGTCGAGGCGGGCAGATCACTTGAAGCCAGGACTCAGCATGGCCAACATGGTGAAACCCTGTCTCTACTAAAAATACAAAAATTACCCAGACGTGGTGGTGCATGCCTGTAATTCCAGCTGCTTGGGTGGCTGAGGCATGAGAATCACTAGAACCTGGGAGGCGGAGGTTGCAGTGAGCAAGAACTGAGGGGCAGTAATGGGGAAACAGTTAACAGACATGCAAAAAGATTCACATGTAAATTGCCCTGGTGATGGAAAAGTGAACAGAACCTCAAGCTTAATACATAGACCCAGGATTATTAATTTTCCACCTTCAAAGGCCTGAATTCTCTCTCTAGATCCAAACCCGTTAATAGTGGAATGGATAACAGATTCCCCAGTTCAAGGTAAAATTAAGGGTTGATTTAGGTTGGAAGAGTTAATAGAAGCCCAGGTTGAAGAGCACAGATAAGAGACTCTGATGGTGAAATTGCTAACAACAGCTGGGGTTTGAGGTGAGGTCAGAGGGATAGGGATGGTGGAAGAGTTAAGAAGGACATGGTTTGAGTATAGACCAGATGGGCATCAATGGTGGAATATTTCAAAGATGCCTCTATTCATTTCCTATTGCTGCTATAGCAAATCATCACAGACTTACTTGCTCAAAACAGCACAAATTTATTATCTTACAGTCCTACAGGTCAGAAATATGATATGGGTTTCACTGGGCACTCCCTACAGAGGCTCTAGGAGAAACTCCATTTATTTGCTTTATCTAGCTTCTGCTAGAAGCCACCTGTATTCCTTGTCTCGTGGTCCCTTCCTCTCCATCTTCAAAGCTGACAGTGTAGCATCTTCACATCGCTCTCTGACGGTAACCTGCTTCCATCATCACCCTTCTCTTCCCTTTTTATTTAATATTATATATATTATAAATATATAGGAGAGAGAAAGAAAGAGGAGGAGGGGAGAGAGAAATGAAACAATTTTGTCTGTCACCAGGTGAGTGGGTGGTGTGATCAGACACTGTAACCTTTCACTTCGAGGCTCAAGCGATCCTCTCATCTCTGCCTCTGGGTACTAGAACTACACGACAGTCACCATTCCAGAAATTTCTTAATTTTAGACAGATTTGGCTTGCCAGGTGGGTGAGTGGTTAAACCATGCCAGTCTGCCTCCGGTCACGCCTCCCGAGTAGCTGGGACTACAGGCGCCCACCTCAATGCCCGGCTAATTTTTTGTATTTTTAGTAGAGATGGGGTTTCACCATGTTAGCCAGGATGGTCTTGATCTCCTGACCTCGTGACCCGCCCGCCTCAGCCTCCCAAAGTGCTGGGATTACAGGCGTGAACCACCACGCCTGGCCATTTTTTAACTTTTGGTAGAGACAGGGTCTTGCTAGGTTGCCCAGGCTGGACTCCAACTCCTGGCCTCAAGCAATCCTCCCAACTCAGCCTCCCAAAGTGCTCCCTCCCTCTTATAAGGACCCTTGATTACATTGGGCCCATCTAGATAATCCAGGAAAATCTCATCTTAAAATTCTTAATCACATCTGCAAAGTTCCTTTTGCCATGTAAGGTAACATATTCACAGGTTCTAGGGGTTGGGAGAGGGATATCTTTGGGGGACTATTAATCTGTCTACCACAATGCCCAATGTTTAAGTCAAACCAGAGGGCCAATGGGGGTGGAAGATTTGACTGAAGCATAGGGTATTAACAAGAGAAAACGATCAATGGTTTGAATCAGATTTAAATTCACATAGGATGGGCCTAGATGAGGGGTCCAGGCTGTTATGTCAGAATTGCCTCAAGGGCTTGAGTTCAAAGTTAAAGGAAATTCAAAGTCAAAGTTCAAATTTCAAAGGAAATTGATGGAATCTCAACAGAGATCCTGAGCCCTGGATCAAAGCCCCAGTAGCACTGGTGGTTAAAAAAAATGTTAACAGAGGCCCAGGTTTAAGATCTACAATATAGACACATTGATGGTGGAATAATTAACAGGTTTGAGGTTAAAACCGAGGGTCGGCTGAGTGCGGTGGCTCGTGCCTGTAATCCCAATACTTTGGAAGGCCGAGGTGGGCGGATGACAAGGTCAAGAGATCGGGACCATCCTGGCCAACACGCTGAAATCCCGTCTCTACTAAAAACACAAAAATTAGCTGGGCATGGTGGTGTGCTCCTGTAGTCCCAGCTACTCGGGAGGCTGAGGCAGGAGAATTGCTTGAATCCAGGAGGCAGAGGTTGCAGTGAGCCGAGATCGTGCCACTGCACTCCCACCTGGTGACAGAGCGAGACTCCGTCTCAAAAAAACAAAACAAAACAAAACAAAAAATCTGAGGTTCATTGATGATTAAAGACTTAACAGGGCTGGGTGCAGTGGCTCACACCTGTAATCCCAGCACTTTGGGAGGCTGAAGCAGGAGGATCACTTGAGCCCAGGAGTTCAAGACCAACCTGGGCAACATAGCAAGAACCCATCTCTACAAATAAAAGAATAATTAGCTGGGTGCAGTGGTACATGCCTGTAATCTCAGCTACTCCAGAAGCTGAGGAAGGAGAATTGCTTGAGCCCAGGAGTTCAAGGCTGCTGTGGGCTATGATTGTGCTACTGCACTTCAGCCTGGGTGACAGAGCAAGACCCCTAAAAAAAAAAAAAAATTTAACAGCCAGCCAGATTCAATGTCAAAAAATGGGAACATTAATGCTAAAATCTATAACTGAGCTCTAGGTTTAATGTATAAATCAGAGTGGGAAAGCTAATGGTGTTAAGAAACCTGGATTTAATTCACATATCAGAAGAGGCATTGATGGAGGAAAAATAAAAAGAAGTCAGGTTTGGTTTTCATGCTAGAAATGAGTTGATGATGAAATAGTTAACAGAGTTAGACACCCCAACAAGTGGGGCATTAGGGGCGGAAGCATTAATAGAAGTAGGCATAAAGAGAAAACTGAACAGGCCGGGCACAGTGGCTCACGCCTGTAATCCCAACACTTTGGAAGGCTGAGGCAGATCACTTGAGGTCAGGAGTTCGAGATCAGCCTGGCCAACATTGTGAAACCCCATCTCTATTAAAAATACAAAAATTAGCTAGGCCTGGTGGCACATGCCTATAATCCTAGGTACTCAGGAGGCTGAGGCATAAGAATCACTTGAAACTGGGAGGGGGAGGTTGCAGTGAGCCGAGATCACACCACTGCACTCCAGCCTGGGCGACAGAGTGGAACTCTATCTCAAAAAAAAAAAAGAAAGAAAACTGAACAGAGAACCAGGCGCAAGGTCAGGCCTGAGTGGCCGTGAAAGTGGAAGAATTAACAAAGGACCAAGATCAAGGCTCAGATCGGAAGGCCATAGATGGCAGAAATGTGACCCAAGGCCTAGATTCAGTGTGGAGAAGAGAGGACACATAATCTGCTGTGTAGCCCTAACTAAAGCCACAATCATGTCTAGACTTCATCAGTGTTATACAGTAGCTGCTGTGGACTGAACTGTGTTCCCTCAAAATTTGTATGTTGAAGACCTAACACCCTACATGACTGCATGGGAGATACGGCCTATAAGAAGATGATTAAAGTTAATGATGTCAGAAGGTAGAACCCTGATTGGAGACAAGTGTAAGAGACCCAAGAGATTCTCTCTCTGCCATGTGACGACACAGCATGAAGGCAGCCATCGGCAAGCCAGAAAGAGAGACTTCACCAGAAACCAAACCTTTCTGGAACCTCAATCTTGGACTTTCCAGCCTCCAGAACTGGAGAAAATACATTTCTATTGTTTAAGCCATCTAGTCTATGGTATTTTATTATGGCAACCTGAGCTGACTAATACAGTAGCTATGTACGTCTTTAAGATTTCTCTCAAATATGTGGGAAACTATGTATGACAGGCCCCCTGGAAGTTAAGAATTTTCATGATGATCAAAGCCCTTCTGAATAATTTTTTGATGCTTCTCTCTAGACATGTCCACAGGAATTTTTAAAAGTAAAATGTTTAGGCAGAGCACAGTGGCTCAGGCCTATAATTCCAGCTCTTTGAGAGCCCAGGGCAGGAGGATAGCATGAGCCCAGGAATTGGAGACCAGCCTGGGCAACCTAGCAAGATCCTATCTCTACAAAAAATGTAAAAATAATAATAATAAAAAATAAAATAATCTTTACAAAAATTTTTGATGCAGTAAGTAATGCCTTTCATGCATACCCCTGGACTGTAGACCCGGAGCTTCTGATCCAGTAAGTCAAGGATGAGGTCCAACACTCTGCATTTATTTTATTGCTTTATTTGGAAATAATTTCAAACTTACAGAAAAAGTTGCAAAAATAGTACAAAGAACTCTCATATACCATTCATCCAGATTCTCCAAATGTGATTATTTTATCCCATTTTCTTTACATATCTATAATATATATGTACATATATGTGTGCATATTATATATATATATATACACATATTTTTTTCTGAATCATTTAAATATAAATGTCTGTTGTGGGAAGTCAGGGACCACAAATGGAGGGATTGGCTGAAGCCATGGCAGAAGAACATGAATTGTGAAGATTTCGTGGACATTTATTAGTTCCCCAAATTAATACTTTTATAAGTTCTTATGCCTGTCTTTACTGCAATCTCTAAACATAAATTGTAAAGATTTCATGGACACTTATCACTTCCCCAATCAATACCCTTGTGATTTCCTATGCCTGTCTTTACTTTAATCTCTTAATCCTGTCAGCTGAAGAGGATGTATGTCACCTCAGGACCATGTGATAATTGCACTAACTGCACAAATTGTACAGCATGTGTGTTTGAGCAATATGAAATCTGGGCACCTTGAAAAAAGAACAGGATAACAGCAATTGTTCAGGGAATAAAAGAGATAACCTTAAACTCTGACTGCCGGTGAGCTGGATGGAACAGAGCCATATTTCTCTTCTTTCAAAAGCAAATAGGAGAAATATGGCTGAATTCTTTTTCTCAGCAAGGAATATCCCTGAGAAACAGAATATGTGCCTGGAGGTATAGGCCTATGAATGGCCCCCCAGGTGTGCCTGTCTTTTATGGTCGAGACTGCAGGGGTGAAATAGACCCCAGTCTCCCATAGCACTCCCAGGCTTATTAGGAAGAGGAAATTCCCACATAATAATTTTGGTCAGACCGGTTGCTCTCAAAACCCTGTCTCCTGATAAGATGTTATCAATGACTATGGTGCCTGAAACTTCATTAGCAATTTTAATTTTGCCTCGGTCCTGTGGTCCTGTGATCTCGCCCTGCCTCCACTTGCCTTGTGATATTCTATTACCTTGTAAAGTACTTGATGTCTGTGACCCACACCCTATTCGTATACTCCCTCCCCTTTTGAAACTCTCTAATAAAAACTTGCTGGTTTTACGGCTTGTGGGGCATCACGGAACCTACCGACATGTGATGTCTCCCCCGGACGCCCAGCTTTAAAATTTCTCTCTTTCGTACTCTATCCCTTTATTTCTCAAGCTGGCCGACACTTAAGGAAAATAGAAAAGAACCTACGTGAATATCGGGGCAGGTTCCCCAATAAATGTCAGCCTGGCAAGGTGGCTTAGGCCTGTAATTGCAGCACTTTGGGAGGTCAAGGCGGGATGATCACTTGAACCAAGGAGTTCGAGACCAGCCTGGGCAACATGGCAAAATCCCATCTCTACCAAAAATACAAAAAATTAGCCAGGTGTGGTGGCACACACCTGTGGTCCCAGCTACTCAGGAGGCTGAGGTGGGGGGATTGCTTGAACCTGGGAGGTGGAGGATGCAGTAAGCCGAGATCACACCTCTGTACTCCAGTCTGGGCAACAGAATGAGACTCTGTCTCAAAAAACAAACAAACAAACAGAAACAATAAATGTCCCTAAATACTAGTGTGTTTTTGCTAAAGAAAAACAGAGAAAACAGGACATTGCCTTATATAACCACAATATAATAATCAGTCAAGAAATTAACATTGACACAGCACAATTATCTAATCTTTAAACCTCTTCAGGCCAGGTGCAGTGGCTTGTGCCTGTAATCCCAACACCTTGGGAGGCCGAGGCGGGTGGATCACTTGAGGTCAGAAGTTGGAGACCAGCCTGGCCAACATGGTGAAATCCCATCTCTACTAAAAATGCAAAAATTAGCTGGGTGTGGTGGTGGGTGCCTGTGATCCCAGCTGCTTGGGAGGCTGAGACAGGAGAATCGCTTGAACCTGGGAAGCAGAGAGATTGCAGTGAGCTGAGATCATGCCATTGCTCTCCAGCCTGGGTGACAAGAGTGAAACTCTGTCTCAAAAAACAAAAACAAAACAAAAACAAAACCTTTTCAAAATGTGCCAATAGTCCCAATAATGCTCTTTACAGCAAAAGGCAACTTTTTTTCTGTTCCTGGATCCAGTCCAGATTCTGCTTTGCATTTACCTGTCTCATCTCTTCAGTCTCCCTTAATCTGTCCTTTCTTCATCTTTTATGACATTGGCCTTTTTTGAAGGACATAGGCAGGTTGTTTTGCAGAATGTACCTTGGGTTCATACTGACATCTCTGATTCCAGTCCAAGGTCTTAGGATTATTCTAGCCCTACCTCCTTTCCAGATTTGTAATGCCTTTCTCAGACAGTGAGAAACATGGCTCTCATTGTCTCTATTTTACTCATTTGCTCAATCCTCATATACACATAAAGTAGTCTCAGAATTCCTAACCATACCCCTGTGTTTAAAAAAAAATCACTAACTAAATTACAAAATTTGGCTGGGCATGGTGGCTCATGCCTGTAATCTGAGCACTTTGGGAGGCTGAGGTGGGAGGACCACTTGAGCACAGGAGTTCGAGATTAGCCTGGGCAACATAGGGAGACTCCAGCTCTATTTAAAAAATAAAAATAAAAAAGTACAATATTTGCATACAGTCATTTTTGCTTTTTGTCTTATAGTATCCAGTCAAAATAACTGTTTCCCAAAGTTACTCAGATTAGCTATTTTTTTCCTCATGCCCGTTAGCGTGGTTATATTATTCATTTGTAATATGCTTAGGTTCCTTTGTTTCTATTTATGTTCCATTTTGGGTCCCCCCCAAGCCTAGTTTATTTTAATGTATTTATTTTTTCACCCACTTCCTCACTTTTCTATATCTATTTTTGGAATATGTGAAACATTGCTATGCTTCTAAAAGAGGCAAAACTACACCAAAAGAATAAAAGTGTTCCTCCCTGCTCATCCCTACTTCCCATCCCCTCCTTTCCACCATGTTCCTACCCATCCCCTTTAGGTAAAAATCTCGTTCATTATTGTTTCATGTGCAAGCTCAGGATGAAAGTGTTGGGCCCTGGGAGGTGGATTCCCATGATTCCATGCTCCGGTTCCCTTCTGCAGTAAATGTATCCAAAGGCCTGACCGTGCTTCTTAGATTTCCTGGGTATAATGTATTGAAGAGGGTGAGGGAATTCACCTGAGCGCATGATTGTGGGATCACCCAGAAATTGAGGAGTTTCATTAATTTAATTTAGGGTTTAAAAAGATAAAGTGTGTTCCATATACCTGCAAGAAAACAACCAGTTTATGGCAAAAACGGTGCCATCTTGAAGCAAATCCACCATCATGATCAATGTTTGACTCCTGCATACCGACGTGTTCTGCAGCAAGGTTTTTAAACAGTTCCTGCAGTATATAGACAACCTTAATAATAAGCTTATTTAACCTGCCCAGTTTTCTTTCTTTCCTTTTCTTTTCTTTTTTCTCTTTTCTTTTTTCTTTTCTTTCCTTTCTCTCTCTTTCTTTCTCTTTCTCTCCCTCTTTCTTTCTCTCTTTCTCTTTCTTTCTTTCTTTCTTTCTTTCTTTCTTTTTCTTTCTTTCTCTCTTTCTTTCTCTTCCAGAGTCTCACTCTGTCACCCAGGCTGGAGTGCAGTGGTGCAATCTTGGCTCACTGCAACCTCTGCCTCACGGGTTCAAGCAATTCTCCTGCCTCAGCCTCCAGAGTAGCTGGGATTACAGGTGCCTGCCACCCACACCTGGTGAATTTTTGCATTTTTAGTAGAGACAGGGTTTCACCATGTTGGCCAGGCTGGTCTCAAACTCTTGACCTCAAGTGATTTGCCTGCCTTGGCCTCCCAAAGTGTTGGGATTACAGGTGTGAGCCACTGTGCCTGGCCTCCCCAGTTTTCCAGAGTTTTGGCAAGCAAGTCTAAGACCAGACTGGCTGGACATGTCTTTACTCTAAAAGCATGCTATAGAAAAAATACTTTCTGATGGGAGGGTGCGGGGTTCCACCCTCTTAGAGCTCCCTGAGATGGCTTGCATTCTTAAGTGCCTATTAAATATTCCTTTCTGAGAACTGGGTTTGTCAGCCTTATTCTTCTGCCTTTCAGTTCCTTTGGCCTTTAGGGGTGGGTTTGCATATACCAGCTACTGTGGAACATTTGCTGAGCCAGGCAGGAGCTGAAGAACTAAGAAATTGATCCTTTAGTAGTTCCTAAGCATGATGATTGGGTGTTCATGTGCTTATGTGAGATGTGCCTTTCTCGAACCTTGTTATGACATCAGCACATTATTCATCTGATATGAAAAAAAAAAAAAGAAATGGGTAAGGGGAATGAAGCATCTGTGCGTGAAACTCCAGGGTGGCCAGCAACATCTATGTGGGGTGGTGTGACACCTCTGTTAGATGCTTGTGGACCTCTGCATGAGTAATGGGACATCCCGAAAACTCAGAAGGAGTTATTAACTGAAAGCCATATAGTGCACTGCGATAGGGAAGGATGGTGGATAACCTATCCAGTGGGCTGGCCACTTCTCTGGGCTGTTCATTTGGCATTGGAGGCCCAGCTAGCAGCAGAGGCGAAAATTAAATGGCTAGGGAAGGAATTGCAACGAGAAAAAGACACGTGGCTTTTGACTTTTCTCCTTGCATCCAACATAATGAAGAAAATTGACGACCAAGAGAACAAAAATTAAAACCTTAGCATGTAGATAGATTGGTCCGCCTAGGGGGAATGAAATGGAAATGACCAGAAATTAAAGCTGTCATAACTAAGCCCGATTGGGATGTGAAAATTTGGAATCCCTGGGAATGTTGTGGAGAGGAATATTTCGATGACATAGAAGTCATAGCTGAAGAGGGGAACGAAGATCATTGGCAAGCTTGCCCCTTGTGCACAGGAAAGTGAAAGCTGAACAACTCCAGCAAAATGGGAGTTGACCAATCCAGGAGAATCTCACTATCAGTGTATATCACTCTTACTATCACTATCTCACTGCTACAGAACTCTTAAAGATTGCAAAGACCATTTAAACAACCACCTAAGGAACCACTGACCTCTTAGATGGTCCAATTGTGGGACACAGGGTTTTTCTTTAGCTAGGAATCAAGCAGAGAAAAATGATTAACATCATCACCCACCTGGTCCTGCAGCAATGCCTTCATAAACCAGGAAGAATAGCCTTATGGAATGGATTATTCTAGCTATGAGAGAGGCTTGGCCTAATGAAAAAGATTTACCAGGAGGGACAACCTGCTGGTGGTCAATCAAAGAGGCCCTGGGGCTTCTCTGGGAATTAGGAATGAGGCAAGCCATCTATACCTGGGTTTTCACAGGAACTGATATAGCAGTTTTTACTGCCAGGGTGAAAAATAAATTGCTACAGCACGCATGAAGAGAATGGCAGGGCCCTTTTCTGTCTTTGTTGAGGCCTGGAGTGGAACAAGATGTATATGATGTAGGACAAGCCATTGCAAATTTGGAAAAAACCAAGCTAACCAGGGACAGGGTAAGCTTGGGAACCCGACGAGGGTTAGCAAAAGGGAAAAGGAGAATCCCACAGAAAGAAGGAGGAAAAAAAAGGAAAAGGGATAGATAAGAGGCACATGTAAGTAAATGTGGCATGATTTATTGGGAGCAGAAACACCCCAATAAAAAATAGACAAACAACCTAACACTGTATTAGCAGCCACATAGAGGGAACTACCGCCTGAACAGCAATTTCGTTGCTTCCTTTCTGCCCCTCCTGCAGAAGAGGAAGACCAGACCCCTTCTTGTAATGCCCCAGCCTATCAGGGTGGGTCCCACCCGGGCTCCGAAATTACTAGGGCCGAGGTTAATCCCATGTTTGAGCAATAGAGGGCGATCAGAGGCCCCATATTGAGCCCATCACTTACTGGTCCTGAGAAATAAGACTATTGCCTTACTAGGGACGGAATGTACTTTAACCCATGGACACATTCAGAAAGACACTTTGATCAATGGTCTGCCATTGATGGTTATGGGGGACAAATGATCCCAGTAAAAAGGACTTTAATACATCTCGGTTTGGGGAAAGTGTCCTCTGCCCCCTATATGGTGCTTATTTCCTCTATTCCATAAAATATTTTAGGCATGGATATTCTGTTAGGAAAGACTGTAAACTTCAGTGGAAGAATTCAGATTAAAGGTGGGTATAGTACAGGTATTCTCAGGAGAGGTCAAAATGGAAACCCGTACAATCCTCTAGCCCCAGGTAGGTTGTCAATACTAAACAATACAAATTGCCTGAGGGGCATGCTGTAATAAGTGCAGCTATTGAGGAACTTAAAAGGTACATATTATCCGGCCAACTCAAAGCAAGATTATCGGTTCCATCTGGCCTGCATGCAAACCTGACCAGGCCTGGCTGATGACTGCAGGTTACCAGAAATTGAACAAGGTAACCCTGGCCATACAAGCTGCAGTTTCTTAAATTACTCAGGTAGTCAACCACATCGTGTCTGTCCTGGGTACACATCATGCTGTGTTAGGTTTGGCTAATACCTTTTTCTGCATTCTACTGTCCAAATAATCACAAAACCAATTTGCTTTTACCTGGCAAGGTTTCCAGTGGACCTTTCAAGTGCTGCCCTAGGGCTATTTCACACTCCTACAATTTGTCACCCAATGATAGCTACACACTTGTCTTTGCTCTCACTCCTGACTTCTCTTTTTTAGTCTTCTTATATTTATAATATGATGTTAACCTCTGAGATGTTCGTGTGTATTATGAAAGTCTGAGGGCATTGTGCAATCATCTTCTGGAACAAGGGTGGGAAATCAACCCTTCAGAAGATCTAGGGCCCAGGGCCTGCAGTGAAGTTTTAGGGGTTACATGGTGGGGTAAGATTCCTTTTATATTGGGTACATTAATGGACAAAATTCAGTAACATCCAACTCTGAAAACAGAAGAGAAATCCAAATATTTGTGGGTCTTTTAGGATATTAGAGAGCATTTGTCCCACCCTTAGCCCAATGTTTGAGGCCACTATGTGGACTTATTAGAGAAAGGACACATTGAAACTGAGACACGTCGCAGCAGGGAGCTTTAAACAGGCTAAAGTGCTACTATAGCAGGCACAAGCCTCAGGCACCCCTTTAGAGGGAGTAGAGATGACTTTGGATGTTACTGCTACTCCTGTGGGCAGGAGTTGGGCCTTATGGCAACCACGGTATGGTAAATCAATCCCTTTAAGATTTTGATCACAATTATGGAAAGGAGCAAAGCCAGATACTGAAAGAGGAAATTTTCCCTGACCCCTTCACAGGCCTCATGACAGGGGTGCCTCCCTTACTAAGCCCACAGCTCTCAACCCCTTGTGGGATGGGAAGCATGCAGGCCAGCCGGTGTAAGAGCCAGGGAAAGTGCCTTTGGGCGCTGGCAGGAGCAAAACTCTGTGCGTGCCCCAAGGCAGCATCTAAGGAGGATAAAACTCCCTCGGGCCCCAAAACCCCAGAGGGCATGCGTTACAGTGAGCTCTTTTAGCTTTACTGTCTGAGGATGGCTTAAGTAAGTGTTTTAAGAGCTCAGTGGACCCTCTGCCTTTCCGTGAGGGCAGAGGGTCAGTGTGACAGCCTTTTTGTATTCCGAGCTCTTGTCCAGCATCCAGGAAAAATCAGATTGCACGAATGAATTGAAGGATAACAAATGCAGGGGATTTTATTGCCGATGGAAGTGGCTCTCAGCAGGAAAGGGAGCCGGAAAGAGGAAGGAGCAGGAGAGTATTCTTCCCCTGAAGTCTGGCCGTCTTCAGCCAGACTGTTCTCCAAAGTCCTGCCGTCAAGCCATCCCTCTGAAGTCAAACTGCATCTCTCCAATGTTCAGCTGCTTCTTTTCTTCTCCCCTTCTCTGCTCTCTGCCAGTGGAGCCTGGGGTTTTTGTATGTACAGGATGGAGAGCACGGTGGGCCAGGGGTGGTTTTGGAAAAGGCAACATTAGAGCAGGAAAATGGGGATGTGAAGTTCTCACTTTGGGCTGCGGTTCCAGGCTTGAAGGTGGGGCCCTCGTCAGGGACTCCACTTCTTCTGCCTAGAATTTCTGTGCCTCCTGTCCCTATCAGTACTCTCCCATTGAACAAGTGCTAGCAGTATATGCTTTACAGCAGGTGGAATCATTAGCAAAGACCCTTCCCATGACTGTGAGAACCGGTCTACCAATCAAGGGATGGATAGAAGGATTAGTTAAATCACCCACCTCCGTTTAAATATCAAACACCTATCTTGAATAAATGGCATGCCTATTTGCAACAATGAAGTGTCCTAGTAACCAATCCCTTAAGCCCAGAATTGCATGCTGTGTTAGGCCTTGTTATATGTGAGCAACCAAAGGACATCCCTTTGCCCCTTCCTACTCCAGTGCCTGACACAATAAGCAAAGGAGTGTTATGCATCCGTGATCATGCTTGGCACACAGATGGCTCCAGCAAGGGAAACCCCTGTACTTGGACCGCTGTTGCTATATGACCACAAACTGATACAATCTGGCTTGATATAAGTACCCATTACAGTAGACAGTGGGCTGAGTCGCAAGCTGCTTGGTTAATAATCACACATAAGCCCTGGCCCCTGGCTCTTTGTGCTGATGGCTGGGCTACATTCAAAGGCCCAATTATGTGGCTAGCCCAGTGGCAACAAGAAAAATGGATGTTTATGCACAAACCCATATAAGGCATGAACACGTGGCAAGACATATAGAGAAGCTGCAACACTCTGCAGCTGATGAAATAGTTGGTATTTCATGTAGTGGTACACAGTAAGACTCAGTTCCAGGAAATATAGAAGCTGACACCCTAAGAACAATTAGAAGCATTGTGCTCTGTCCCAGGCCAATGAATAGAGACCTGGGTACATAACAAAAGTAGTCATAGAAGTGCAAGAGTAGGCTTGGAGATAGCCAAGAAGGCAGGATTGCCCTTAAAATATACTGACCTCCCAATAACTGTTAAAAATGTTGATATGGTTTGGCTCTGTGTCTGCACCCAAATCTCATGTTGAATTGTAATTCACACATGTCAGGGGAGGTGACTGGATCATGGGGGCGGTTCCCCTATGCTGTTCTCATGATAATGAGTGAGTTCTCACGAGATCTGATGGTTTAAAGGTGTTTGGCAGTTCCCTCCTTGCTCTCTTTCTCTCCTGCCGCCGTGTGAAGAAGGTCCTTGCTTCCCTTTTGCCTTCCGCCATGATTGTAAGTTTGCTGAGGCCTCCCCAGCCACATGGAGCTGTGAGTCAATTAAGCTTCTTTCCTTTATACATTACACAGTCTTAGGTAGTTCTTTATAGCAGTGTAGAAACGGACTAATACAGATGTATACCACATTCTTGATTTCATCCACACTATATACCATATCATGCAGGACACACTCATAGGGCTGTCCACCCTATAACAGATCTGCAAATGAATTATATAGGGCTTCTTTTTGTAAGTCAAGACAAAAAGTATGTATTGGCCTGTGTAGATACTGCTACTGAACTGCTGTAAGTTTGTCCTTGTAAGTGAGCTAATCAAGCCAGTACTATTAAAGGTTTAGAGGCTCTCAGTACTATGTGTGGATATCTTTGACACATTTACAGTAACCAAAAGACCCATTTTGCTGGACATGATGTGCAGGACTGGGCCAGGGAACACAACAGATCATGGCACTTTCATCTCCCATGTAGCCTCCAAACAGCAGGGTTAACTAAAAAGAAAACTGGTCTTCTGAAAGTACAAATTCAGTTTCCTGGGGAGGCTGAGCATGGTGGCTCACACCTGTAATCCCAGCACTTTGGGAGGCTAAGGTGGGAGGATCGCTTGAGGTCAGGAGTTCGAGACCAGCCTGGCCAACATGGCGAAATCTCGTCTCTATTAAAAAAAAAAAAAAAAA
>NW_026652282.1:43087140-43099044 GCF_009828535.3 Hylobates moloch
CAGCTACTCGGGAGGCTGAGGCAGGAAAATCACTTGAACCCGGGAGGCAGAGGTTGCAGTGAGCCGAGATCTGCCACCGCACTCCAGCCTGGGTGACAGAGTGAGACTCTGTCACAACAACAACAACAGCAACAATAAACTATTGATCCACAAATATTAATATCTTGGGTGAATCTCCAGGGAATTATGCTGAGTGAAATAAGCCCTTAAAATGTTATATACTATAAGATTTCATTTGTACAGCATTGTAGAAAAGACAAAATTGTGGAAATGAAAAACAGATTAGTGGTTGCCAGGGGTTAGGGATGGTGGATGGGAGGAGAGTGAGTATTACTAAAAATGAGTAGCACAAGGGATAGTATTGTGGCGATGGAAATGTTCTGTACCTTTTTTTTTTCCCAAGAGGGATTCTCAGTCTGTCACCTAGGCTGGAATGCAGTGCCACGATCTCGGCTCACTGCAACATCTGCCTCCCAGGTTCAAGTGATTCTCTTGTCTTAGCCTCCCATGTAGCTAGGACTACAGGCACCCACCAACTCACCTAGCTAATTTTTGTATTTTTAGTAGAGACGGGGTTTCTCCATGTTGGCCAGGCTGGTCTCAAACTCCTGACCTCAAGTGATCTGCCCACCTTGCCCTCCCAAAATGCTGGTATTACAAGCATGAACCACTGCACCCGGCCACGTTCTGCACATCAAAACACTTTCACTGAATATAGATGCCATTACATTCTCTTACGTTACAAAGCAAAAGGCAGCTTCATAAACATTGTTCAATTATGTATCTACTGAAAAAAAACATATATTCCAGAAAAAGGTTTTGAAGACACATGGGAGTGGAATGTGCCTGCATTAAGAGCAGAGCTTTTACAGGACCACCTGTCTCCAGCCGGCTTCCAGGGACCACTGAAAACAACTGCTACCCTCAGAAAGACAAGATGGTCTTGTTAATGATTTCAATGGACTCTCGAATCTCATCGTCCTTGACCACGATCAGAGGCAAAACCTGATGATGGCACCATGGGTTGGCTTGGCCAGAAGTCCATAATCTCAAAGTCATAGACACATCTTCCAAGCATCACAATCTTTGGTTTCTTTAATAACAAAATCATTTAATAATTCTTTTCCTCCTGGGCACAGTGGCTCACACCTGTAATCCCAACATTTTGGGAGGCCAAGGCAGGTGCATCACCTGAGGTCAGGAGCTCGAGACCAGCCTTGCCAACATGGTCTAACTCCGTCTCTACTAAAAATACAAAAATTAGTTGGGAATAGGGGCATGTGCCTGTAATCCCAGCTACTCAGGAGGCTGAGGCAGGAGAATCGCTTGAACCCAGAAGACAGAGGTTGCAGTGAGCCAAGATCATGCCATTGCACTCCAGCCTGGGCAACTAGAGTGAACCTCTGACTCAAATTAATTAATTAATTAATTAATTAATTCTTTTCCTCTTACAGCAGTTACAACATCAGAAGGTAGCTTTATACATTCATTTCTCAAGATAACACCCATTTTTTTTTTTAATTTTCACCAAGGTTTTCTTCTTCTAAAACCCCAAGGGCTGTGATGGCCACTCGGCAGCCTAGTGGATTGCCACCGTATGTGGACCCATGTTCCCCTGGCTTAATGGTCAGCATTATGTCATCATTCCACAGCACCGCAGACACAGTGTATCAGCCCCCAGAAAGGGCCTTTCCAAGGAGGACTATATCAGGTCTGATATTTTCATGCTCAACAACCAGCCGTCTACCAGTTCTGGCCTATCCCTTCTGCATTTCATCAGCAGTGAACAGAACCAAGCTGGGAGCACGAGATGGGATAAGGGTGAGTTAAAATACCAGAAAGCTTACTGTTCTTATGGAGATTCAGCTGGTCTTTTCTTTCTTTCTTTCTTTCTGTACGTATGTTTGTATGTATGCATGTATTTATTTATTTATTTATTTTTTGACAGTCTTCCTCTGTCGCCCAAGCTGGAGTGCAGTGGTGTGATCTCAGGTCAGTGCAACCTCTGCTTCTGAGGTTCAAGTCATTGAGTGAGCCCAGGAGGTCAAGACCAGCCTGGGAAACATAGCAGAAGGCAGGGTGGTGCACGCCTGTAGTCCCAAAGCCGAGGCGGGAGTATCACTTGAGCCCAGGAGGTAGAGAACAGCCTGGACAACATAACAAAACTGTCTCTACTAGAAAAATTAAAAATATTAGTGGGGGTGGGGTGGTGTGAGCCTGTAGTCCCGAGGCCATGTCCGGAGGATTGCTTGAGCCCAGGAGGTCGAGGCCAGCCTGGCCAACATAGCAAAACTCCATTTCTACTAACAACAAAAACAACAAAAAAATAGCGTCGGCAGGGTGGCTCACAGCTGTAGTTCTGAGGCCAAAGTGGGAGGATTGCTTGAGCCCAGGACGTCAATATCAGCCTGGCAAACATAGCGAAAGCCTATCTCTCCTCAAAAATAAATAAATAAACAAATAAAAATGAGCAGGGCAGAATGGCACACGCCTGTAGTCCTGAGGCCAAGGCGGAGGCATCACTTTAGCCCAGGAGGTTGAGGCCAGCCTGGACAACATAGTGAAACCTGGTTTCTACTAAAAAAAAAAAAAAAAAAAAAAAAAAGATAGCCTCGGTAGGATGGTGCATGCCAGTAGTCCCAAGGCCGAGACAGGAGGATCCCTTGAGCCCAGAGGTTGAGGCCAGCCTTGCCAACATAGTGAAACCGTCTCTATTAATAAATCAAAAAACAAAAAGTATTACTGGGGGTGGGGTGGTTCACGCCTATAGTCCTGAGACCAAGGTGGGAGGATTGGCTAAGGCGGATGTAACCAATACCACAATCACATCCCATAAGTAAATACATTTTCCTCTCTCCAGGGCTACAGGTAAAGGATGGTAATTGTGCGCATCATACTTAGATTCCCTTTCAAAAATGTAATCAGAGGTTGGAGGGCCTTCGACTGTTTTTTCAGTTGCAACAGATATAGAAGCCACTGAAGAATGAACTCCACGACTAAGTACAGCAAAGCTCTGCAAATGTGTTAGTTTGCAAAACATTGTGTCTTTCAAGTAGAAAAATCACAGATCGACTATATTTTTCTTCTCACTGTTCAGACTAGAATACAGACGTTTAACTCAAGATCCAGGGGCAGTCTCCTGACAGTGCCTAAAGACCACCCACTTTAAAGTGTGGCTGGAGGAGGAGACAATATTCTGAAATGTCACTGCAGATGATGGACCAATCAGGGCAGTTAGTGAACGGCATCTGGCTAATCAGAAGTCAGAAGAGTAGGCAGAACAAGAGAAGCTGATGTGGCTTCTCTCAGTCCAGGCTCCAGGAGCAGAACCTTCTCAAAGTGTGGGCGGAGACTCTGATTTTCCCGCCTAAAGCATCCCCTGGGATTGGCTACTTTAAGTTCAGAGTACCATGCTCTTTCTCTCTCTTTTGATTCTTCCACAATCAGAGTACACACGGTCTGATTTTCTCTTTCAACTCTTCCAAAATCAGAGTAAGCATGCACTGATTTTCTTTTTTCATTCTTCCTACCCCTCCCCTCCTCCGTGGTGTATTTGTTATCTAGTTTTTATAAGGAGTGTATATGAAGCAGGTCACCATCTCAAATCCTTCCTGTCAGTTTCTAACTTTTTCAGATATGGGATTTTTCCTAGAAACTCTGTAGTAACGTCAGAAATTTGGGCCGGGCATGGTGGCTCACACTTGTATTTCCAGCAGTTTTGGAGGCCACAGCTGGTGGATCGCTTGAACCAATGAGGCAGAAGTTGCAGTGAGCCATGATCATGCCACTGCATCCCAGCCTGGGCAACAGAGCAAGACCCTGACTCAAAAAAAAAAAAAAGCTCAATCAAATCTTTCCTCCTGGGCTCAAGCGATCCTCTCACCTAGGCCTTGGGAGGACAGGCATGCACAACCCAGCTTCTGCTAATGTTTTTTTGTTGTTGTTGTTTTGTTTCATTTTTTAGTAGAGACGGTTTCCCTGTGTTGGCCAGGCTGGTCTAAACCTCCTGGGCTCAAGCGATCCACCCAACTTACCCTCCCAAAGTGCTGGGATGGCACAGGCCTGCGCCACCAACCCCAGCTGATTTTTTGTATTTTTGGTAGACACGGGGGTTTTGCTGTCTTTCCCAGACTGGTCTCGACCTCCTGGAATCAAGCGATCTGCATGCCTCAGCCGCCCAATGTGCTGGGATTACAGGCGTGAGCCACCGCTCCTGGCGGAATGCTGCATCTTGAAAGGCCCCACATTCTCTCTAAGTGTTGGCAGGCTCTTGTAGTCTCAGAAATTCTAGCTCACTTTCTTCTATAAATTTACAAATCACCCAGTAACAGCCTCTGAATCCATTCATAGTAGCCATGCTCATTTCTCTTCAACAGAACAGAACCCCCCATCCCTCTGCCTGATCAGATCCATCACCAGAGAGACCATGTTATCTCTGGGACTCACTGCCCTTCATTTATTGAGTAGGGGTGTCAGAACGCCCTCACTCAATACAATTACACAGTCATGTCCTTGCCTCCCCAACAAGGGTCTGTACATCTTTCAGGGTAAGCCTGGCTCCAGGGAAACTACTAACAACATTAGCCAACCCCCACCTAAAGACTCAAGGCTACTTTGCCTATAGGAAACCTGTCATCCCAAATCAATTCTTCTCCCAGAGACCCCTGGCTCCCTGTTTTCATCTGACTTCTCCCCATGTCCTTACTCAGGGACAGATAAGCCCCGGATGGAGAAATGCAGCACCTGATCCCAGGTGACTGAGTGTGGCCGGCCTTCACTGATTTCTCCCTCCACAAGACCAAAGGTCCTGCGGCTGGAAAGACTCAGGCTGTTTCTCTTGCAGGTCAGACTGCTCCCAGTGACATGAACAGAGATGACGCCTTTGCAAAGAGACCCAAGGATGATGCTCAAATACCAGAGAATATACAAAAGGTGAGGTGACCTGGAGGGGGCATAGTAGTGGCCCAGGGGACAGAATAGGGTGACCAGGTTTCTGAGGAGGGGAGGACAGAGGTCCTGGGGACAAGGAGCAGGGTCTCAGGGGAGATCTGCATCCTTGGGAGCCTCCCACCCTCACTCTGTCATCACCTAGCATCCCTGGAGACAAGTCTGTGACCTTGCACTACATTTGGTGACTCAGTCCATTCTGGAAGATGAAAAGAGAGCCAGCCAGCAGCATTAAAGCCCTACTGTGTGGCAGGGGTGAAGCTAGGGTAGGTTCTCCATGTTCTGTCAGTTAGCCATGGCATCAACCAGGACGGATTATCATCCCCACTTCCCAGATCCAGCACACAGGAAGCGGCTCCAGCTGAATGGCAGACATGCCTAGCTGAGTACTGCCAGAATTCCTTTTTTATCTTTTCCTAGGCCTTCGATGATATTGCCAAATACTTCTCTGAGAAAGAGTGGGAAAAGATGAAAGCCTCAGAGAAAATCATCTATGTGTATATGAAGAGAAAGTATGAGGCCATGACTAAGCTAGGTAACAGAAAGTTCTAGGTACAGAGAAGTCTGGGGACACATGAGCATCCGTTTTCCTGCTTTGGCTACTTCTAAGGCTGCAGAAAGTACCCCACATTTTCCTTTTGTGCAGGGAAAAATCACAAGGCAGCTTCTGGGTGTTCTGCTCTTCTGTATCCTCTCAGGGCTGAGGGCAGGAACTGGCCACAGTGGAGCTCATACCTGGATCCTGCACGTTTCTCTCCCTTAGGAATCTGTTCTGATGAGCCCAACTGTCTCTGTGGCATCCTGGGCCTCCCCCACCCCGCCACCCGGCCAACACACCCACCCTACCTTCCTTCTCCTGGCTTGTCTCTCTCTCTCTCTCTGTCTTTTTTTTTTTGTGAGTCAGTCTCACTCTGTCACCTAGGCTAGAGTGCAGTAGTGCAATCATAGCTCACTGCAGCCTAGAACTCTTGGCCTCAAGCAATCCTCCAGCCTTAGCCTCCCAAAGTGCTGGTACTACAGACATGAGCCACCATACCAGGCCTAAGCTTGTCTCTTAAGGAATAAACATTTTGCTTCTTTCTAGGTTTCAAGGTTACCATCCCACCTTTCATGCATAATAAACGGACCACAGACTCTCAGAGGAATGATTCTGATAATGACCGTAACCATGAGAATGAGGGTGAGTAGATGGGAAGGGGCTGGAAAGGGTCTCCTCAAGCCCAACTGCTTTTCAGCTCAGCTACCTGGGAAAGATCCTCAGGCATTTGTTCCCTCACACACATCAGGGCTGAGTGAAAAAAAAAGTTGCATGCAGAAAGTTAAGTACAGAGGCCAATCATATAAAATTTTAAAACATGCAAAACAAGAATATATATTTTTATGGATAATAACTAAATGGTAAATGTATACAAACATAAATGTGAATAAAAAGCCATCAAATTAAGGTGACTGGCTGTAAGTGGAGGAGGGAGGGAGGGCAGGGATTGCTGAGTGCTGCACACACAGCTTCAGCTGTGACTAGTCGATCGTGTGTTTTGTTTGTTTTTGTTTTTCAGATGGAGTTTCACTCTTCTCGGCCAGGGTGGAGTGCAATAAGGCAATCTCAGCTCACTCCGACTTTCAACTCCTGGGTTCAAGTGATTCTCCTGCCTCAGCCTCCAGAGTAGCTGGGGTTACAGGTGCCCGGCCCCACACCCAGCTAATTTTTGTATTTTTGGTAGACACGGGGTTTCACCATGTTGGCCAGGCTGGTCTCAAACTTCCTGACCTCAGGTGATCCACCCGCCTCAGCCCCCCAAAGTGCTGGGATTACAAGTGTGAGCTACCATGCCCGGCCTGTTTGTAGTATTTCTAATATTCTGAATAAATAAATCAGACCTAACATAGCTGTGGGGTAATGTTGAGATCCGACTAGACTCAATATTATTCCCCATACTTTTCTGTGTGTTTGAAATATTTCTTTTTAAAGGACTTGTTCTTCCTAAGCGCTGTTAATGAATCAAAGGACAGTTAAGAAAATGTTACAAGAGAAAAAAAAAAAAAAGAAAGAAACTATTAAAACTGTGGATCCACCAAAAACTTCCAGAGTTTGTTTCATTAAAAGCATGTAGGTATTGGATAAGTATCTTAGGAGTGAGTGTGATGAACACATTATGTAATAAAGATGGATGTTTCTCCGTATTTTATCAAAACCAAATAGTCTTCTCATTCCCAAACAATCCCAATTCTCCGTGATAAGCTTGGAAGTGAGTTTGAAAGAGTGATCCCTCATCCAACACACAGAGAGCTTTCCCACTTGTCAGTGAGCAGAGATAACATGGAGTGAAAAAAAGACAGGTTCTTGACTAGACATCTTTGTACATTTTGGGAATATAAAAGGGATATATGTGTTTACTGGCTCTTCTACTCTGACAACACAATTATAAGACAAGGTCAGACTGTCCAAACCGTCTCCAATAGACCTATTACTCCCCAACTAAACAGGCCAGATTCTACAATCTCCCACAATCACTATAAGAGATCTGAAAATCCAGTGCTTGAGTATCTGCCAAGTTTTTGACATTAAAGGAGTGTCTTTATACTGAAAATATTTCAGAGCCACTGGGCTAAATCATCCATGGTTCATCACACATTTAACAGCTTAATTGACATACCATAAGATTCACCCATTTGAAGTGTACAGTGATTTTTCGTTGTTGTACATCTTGAGTGGATACAGTTCAGATTCCCAACCAACCAATTTAATTATTTGTGGAAAAGTAAAAGACATGTAATGGAGTAAGATGAGACTGTGGTGGGGTCTAGTCCCCATGTGATAAAGCATGAGATGGAAAATTCTGAATTGATGCCACCGAGAAATAAACCAAGCATGACCAAACATAATTCAGAAGCAAATCTCAAATAACTCCTCAACAATGAGTGGACTTATAACCCTCTGCTGCAGAATGCCCTCATGCAATAGAAGTCTCTCTAGAGTTTAGAAATCTTTACCAACAAAAGGGCCGGGCGCGGTGGCTCACGCTTGTAATCCCAGCACTTTGGGAGGCCGAGGCGGGCGGATCACGAGGTTAAGAGATCGAGACTACGGTGAAACCCCGTCTCTACTAAAAATACAAAAAATTAGCCGGGCGTGGTGGCGGGCGCCTGTAGTCCCAGCTACTCAGAGAGGCTGAGGCAGGAGAATGGCGTGAACCCGGGAGGCGGAGCTTGCAGTGAGCCGAGATTGCGCCACTGCACTCCAGCCTGGGCGACAAAGCAAGACTCCGTCTCAAAAAAAAAAAATATTCTAATGTATTCTCCTTCAGTTGAACGTCCTCAAATGACTTTCGGCACGCTCCAGGGAATCTTCCCGAAGGTGAGTATCTCTCAAAGCTAATGGATCAGAGAACCTTTGTCCCTTCATGGATGTGAACACTGGTAAGAGCGGGAGAATATCAAAAATGCCCTCATTGCCTCCTTCTCCCCATATCTATCACAACACCAGATGTAGCATTGACGGCTTGATAATACTAACAGTTGTGATCCTTAATACTTCTTTTGTCTTCATAGTGATGCCAGACACTATTCTAAGGAGTTCACATGGATGAATTTATTTAATCCTTAAGAAGACCTCTGTGACATTGTGTCTGTTATTATCTCCAAATAATAACGAGCCACACACTTCAGTTGTCATCCATGTAAAAGCCATGTGACTTGGCACAAATCTTCTAAGTTCTCTGAGCTCCAGATTCCTGGTCCATGAAATGGAAGTAAAGAATCATAGTTCATGTTTTAGATCATAGTTATCAGCAACATAATAATAAAATGAGGCTATCGGGGTACAGAGATGTTAAAGAATTTTCCTGAGGCGCAGCGGCAGTGGTAGTCTAATCCAGAGCTCCAAAGCCATTTAAAGCTCATTCACGTTTGCATTTGTTATGAAGTTCGGGTGTTGCTCACCAGTGCTTTACCCCATAGGGCCTCTTGGTGCTTCTGTTGAGACACCCACTCTCCCAACAGGAAGGAACAGCTGGCCCCAGCTCTGTTACTGGGGCCACTCGCATGGCTTAAGAATCGCTTTGACTGTTGGCCCCTCCCTACTGTGAGCTCCTTGAGGGCTTTGTCCGCCCCCCAGTCCCAGCCCAGAGGATACCTCAGAGGCCCCTGAATGAGTAACCCCACAACAGCAGATTCAACTCTTGTTTACAGGGTAAAGGGATCTGGGAGTTGGGTTGCCAGTATGGAGACTGAATTCAAAGAAGGATTCAGAAAGATATTAATTGTTATTGCTACACTTAAACAGTGTTTACAAGCTCAGAGAGGACTTTCCCTTAGCCTATTGTACATGTATTGTTTGCTATTTCATAAGAGAGGGAGCTGAATAAAAAGTAGCTTAATGACCGGGTGCAGTGGCTCACGACTGTAATCCCAGCAATTTAGGAGACCGAGGTGGGCAGATCACGAGGTCAAGAGATCAAGACCAACCTGTCCAACATGGTGAAACCTCATCTCTACTAAAAATACAAAACTTAGCGGGGCGTGACAGCACCTGCCTGTAGTCCCAGACACTAGGGAGGCTGAGGCAGGAGAATCACTTCAACGCAGGAGTTGCATGTTGCAGTGAGCTGAGATTGAGCCACTGCACTCCCGCCTGGCGACAGAGCAAGACTGCATCAAAAAAAAAAAAAAAAAAATAGCTTTGTCAGTGACACATCCCAATGCAACCAGAATTGGTACGGGCACCACCTGACTGAATTCCACATTCAATGTTGGTGCCTCGGTAGGGTGGTATGCCAGATCTGGTACTGCTTTGTTTGCTGCCTAGATTAATTTCAGCAAACCATTTCTTTCCCTCTCCCTTCCCTGTATTCATCTCCCCACACGATCTTGTTCAACAGTGTTTTGTCGCCTCTCTATGTTTTTATATTTACTCTCCCAGCAGCTGTCTAGAAGCTTATATGGGATCCCTTGTATTTTATCGAAGCTCTTCCCTTCGTAGACCTTGTGAATTCTTAGAATGCTATTTTTCTCCAAACCCTCTGTACAGCAAACTCTCAATTACATGGAGATTTTTGCTGTTTGCAAGAATGTGAGTCTTAAAAGAGTGTGAAGATAAGCATTCTAGCCCTGGAAACCCCATTCACTTAGGCCATTCATTTCCCATCTAACCTCCCAGGTTTCTCCTAATTTAGGCACGGATGACTCTCCCAGCGTTGTTGAGAACACTGAATAAGCTAATGCATGTGAAGATGCTTTGTAAGCTCTAAAGCACTATAGAAATGTCACTCATACTGTTTATCTGTGACCTTCACATTATAAAGATCATGCCCAAGAAGCCAGCAGAGGAAGGAAGTGGTTGGAAGGGAGTGTCAGAAGCATCTGCCCCACAGAGCCATGGGAAACAGCTGTGCCCCCCGGGAAATCCAAGTACCTCTGAGAAGATTCACGAGACATCTGGTAAGAGGAAACGATTCGGGAACAACCCCTCTGGCTTCCCTGGCTATGTTCAGGTGTGTGGACTGGGTGTGTGGCATGGACCCCAGACAAGCCCGGGTCCAGGCTGGGCTGAGGAGCTCACCCAGCTCCAGATGAGATGTTAGATGTGACCTCCAGAGACACAGACTGGAGTTCTCATCCACAGAAAAACCACGTGACTTGGGGCAAGTCTTCCAAATTTTCTCAGCTCCAGATTCCCGGTCCATAAGTTGGAAATAAAGAATCATAGTTCATAGATTGTTTGGAGGCATTAAATTTAATCTAGAAGGCCTGATGACATGAACGGTGCTCAGGCGATTCTATCTGTGATAACCTGGGATCATTTCTTACTAAGCTCAATGCCTGATACCCAATACAGGTGTACTTCAGAGATATTGCAGGTTCGGTTCCAGACCACTGCAATAAACAGAGTCACACACATTTTTTTTATTTCGTAATGCATAAAAACATGTTTACACTATCCTGTAGTCTACTAAGTGTTCAATAACATTATGTGTAAAAATGTATCTACTTTAATTTTAAAATAATTCATTGTTAAAAATGCTAACAATCTTCTGATTAATCCAGGCAGCAAAGAAAGCAGTACCAGATCTGGCATACCACCCTACCGAGGCACCGACGTGCCATCACAATTTGGTTGCATTGGGATATGTCATGACCAAAAATTAACTACTCTCTTTTTTTTTTTTTTTTTTTTTTTTTTTTTGCGGAGGCTTGAGTGCAGTGGCACCGTCTCGGCTCACTGCAACATCCGACTCCTGCGTTTAAGCGATTCTCCAGCCACAGCCTCCAGAGTATCTGGGACTACAGGCAGGCACTACCACACCCTGCTAAGTTTTGTATTTTTACTAGAGACGATATTTCACCATGTTGGCCAGGATGGTCTCCATCTCTTGAACTTATGATCTGTCCGCCTCGGCCTCCCAAAGTACTGGAATTACAGTCGTGAGCCACTGCACCCGGTCATTAAGCTACTTTTTATTCAGCTCCCTCACTTATGAAATAGCGAACAATGCATGTAAAATAGGCTAAGGGAAAGTCCTCTCTGAGCTTGTAAACACTATTTAAATGTAGTAATAATAACAATTAATACCTTTCTGAATACTTCTTTGAATTCAGTATCCACACTGGCAACCCAACTCCCAGATCCCTTGACCCTCTAAACCAGAGTTGAATCTGCACTTGTGGGGTCACTCATTCAGGGGCCTCCGAGGAATCCCCTGGGCTGGGACTGGGACTTCCCGGATGCCCCAGATGCAGACAAGGCCCTCAAGGAGCTCACAGTAGGGAGGGGCCAACAGTCGAAGCGATTCCTAAACCATGGGAGTGGCCCCAGTAACAGAGCAGAGACCACATGGTCTTTCCTGTTGGGAGAGTGGGTGTGTCAACGGGAGCACCAGCAGGCCCTATGGGGTGAAGCCCTAGTGAGCAACATCTGAAGTTCATAAACAAATGCAAACGTGAATGAACTTTAAATGGCTT
>NW_026652282.1:43099054-43099942 GCF_009828535.3 Hylobates moloch
TCTTGGACTCCTAGCCTCTAGAACTGTATACCAAATAAACTTCTATCCTTTATAAATTACCCAGTTTGTGTTATTCCATTATAGTAACAGAAAACAAACGAAGGCAATGACCATGGAGATAGAGATTAGAGTGATGCAGCCATGTATTAGTCAGTTCACACACTGCTATAAAGAACTGCCCGAGACTGGGTAATTTATAAAGCAAAGAGATTTAACTGACTCACAGTTCCGCATGGCTGGGGAGGTCTCAGGAAACAATCGTGGCCAAAGGTGAAGAGGAAGCAAAGACTTTCTTCACACGGTAGCAGGAGACAGAAGTGCAAGCAGGGGAAATGCCAGACGCTTATAAAACCATCAGATCTCATGAGAACTCACTGTCACAAAAACAGCATGGGGAAAACCACCCCCATTCGAGATGAGATTTGGGTGGGGACACAGAGCCAACCCATATCAAGCCACAAGCCAAGAAATGCTGGCAATCACCAGAAGCGGGAAGAGGCTACAGCCCTGCTGACAACTTGATTTCAACTCAGTGAAACTGATTTCAGATTTCTGGGCTCCAGAATTGTGAGAGAATAAACTGATGCTGTTTATGCCACAAAGTTTGTGGTAATTTGTTACAGCAGCCAGAGGGAATTTGGGGTGATTGTAAGGAGTCATGTAAATTATGTTAAAGAACCTTTGCAGCTGTAAGATGCATTCATTCATTCAACAAATAGTCGAGGCAATATAGAAGGGTAATTAAAAGCACTGACTTTGAGGCCGGGCGTCGGGTGGTTCACTCCTGTAATCCCAGTGTTTTGGGAAGCCAAGGCAGGAGGATTGCCTGAGGCCAGCAGTTCCTTCCAGATCAGCGGGGGCAACATAGCAAGACTCCATCTCTTAAAA
>NW_026652282.1:43100081-43112797 GCF_009828535.3 Hylobates moloch
TCGTGGCCAAAGGTGAAGAGGAAGCAAAGACTTTCTTCACACGGTAGCAGGAGACAGAAGTGCAAGCAGGGGAAATGCCAGACGCTTATAAAACCATCAGATCTCATGAGAACTCACTGTCACAAAAACAGCATGGGGAAAACCACCCCCATTCGAGATGAGATTTGGGTGGGGACACAGAGCCAACCCATATCAAGCCACAAGCCAAGAAATGCTGGCAATCACCAGAAGCGGGAAGAGGCAAGGAACAGGTTCTCTCCTAGAGCCTCTGGAGGGCTACAGCCCTGCTGACAACTTGATTTCAACTCAGTGAAACTGATTTCAGATTTCTGGGCTCCAGAATTGTGAGAGAATAAACTGATGCTGTTTATGCCACAAAGTTTGTGGTAATTTGTTACAGCAGCCAGAGGGAATTTGGGGTGATTGTAAGGAGTCATGTAAATTATGTTAAAGAACCTTTGCAGCTGTAAGATGCATTCATTCATTCAACAAATAGTCGAGGCAATATAGAAGGGTAATTAAAAGCACTGACTTTGAGGCCGGGCGTCGGGTGGTTCACTCCTGTAATCCCAGTGTTTTGGGAAGCCAAGGCAGGAGGATTGCCTGAGGCCAGCAGTTCCTTCCAGATCAGCGGGGGCAACATAGCAAGACTCCATCTCTTAAAACATTATTTTAATTAAAAATAAATAAATACATAAATAAAAGCACAGACTTTGGACTCAATTCATCTTGGGGGTGAATCCCAGCTCTGTCACCCACTGACTATGTGATCTCGAGCAGACTGCTTAATTCTCTGAGCCTCAGTCTCAACATCTGCACACTGGGGATGCTAATAGCATTTAACTCAAGAGAAGGTTGTGAAAACGAATGGGAAGATGCACATAAAGGGCTTTGTGCTGGGCTCAAGGGCCATTGCCCTGTCCCTGCCCTAAGAGAGCTTGCTGTCATCCTGGGAGGATCTTAGAGAGATCAGGGCTGTAGATGGAAAGCCCAGAGAGGAACGGGGACTTGTTGGAGGTACTAGGGATGGGGGTAGCGGAAACTTCTTAGACAAATTGACTTATGAGCTCCCTGAGGAACACAGTGGGCCCCAATTACATACTCTTTTTAATACTATTATTGTAAATATTATTAATATCAATGGGTAAAATATATTTCTGGTTCTCTGGTCTTCTAGAAAAAAACATATATAGAAGTTTTTGTTTTGTTTTTTTTTTTTAGTTTGAATTTCTTTTTAAAAAATTTTTTAGGCCGGGCGCAGTGGCTCACGCTTGTAATCCCAGCACTTTGGGAGGCCGAGGCGGGCGGATCACGAGGTCAGGAGATCGAGACCACGGTGAAACCCCGTCTCTACTAAAGATACAAAAAAATTAGCCGGGCGTGGTGACGGGCGCCTGTAGTCCCAGCTACTCGGAGAGGCTGAGCCAGGAGAATGGCGTGAACCCGGGAGGCGGAGCTTGCAGTGAGCCGAGATTCCGCCGCTGCACTCCAGCCTGGGTGAGAGAGCGAGACTCCGTCTCAAAAAAAAAAAAAAAAAAAAATTTTATAGAGATTGGGGTCTCACTATGCATCCCAGATTGTTCCGGAACTCCTGTCCTCAAGTGATCCTTCCATCTCCTGCCTCAGCCTCTCAAAGTGTTGGGCTTACAGGCATGAGCCACTGGGACTGGCTCATTGAAATTTTTCTTTCTTTCTCTCTTTTTTTTTTTTTTTTTTCTGACAAGATATCGCTCCGTGGCCGAGGTAGGCAGCCGTGGCTGGATCATGGTCACTGCAACCTCGTACTCCTGGGCTCAAGCGATCCTCAGCCTCCTGAGTAACTGGAACTACAGGCACACCACCCCGCCTCGCTAATTTTATTTATTTTTTGTAGAAATAAGAGACAGGGTATCGCTCTGTTGTCCAGGCTGGGGTGCAGTGGCGTGATTGTGGCTCACCGCAACCTCTGCCTCCCGGGTTCAAACGATCCACCAGCTGTGGCCTCCCGATGTGCTCGGACTACAAGCATGAGCCACCGTGCCCGGCCCAAACTTCTGACGTTACTACAGAGTTCCTAGGAAAAATCCCATACCTGAAAAAGTTAGAAACTGACAGGAAAGATTTGAGATGACGACCTGCTTCATATACACTACTTATTAAAACTGGATAACAAATGCACTGCGAGGGGGTGGAGAGGGATAGGAAAACAATGGAAAGAGAAAATCAGAGCATGCGCACTCCGAACTTGGAGTAGACAATCCCAGGGGGTGCTTTAGGCGGGAAAATCAGAGTTTCCGCTCCCACCTTGAGAAGGTTCTGTCCCTGGAGCCTCGACTGATAGACCCCACATCAGCTTCGCTCCTCCCGCCTACTGTTCTGACTTCTGATTGGCCAGATGGGGTTCACTAACTTCCCTGATTGGTCCATCATCCTGAGGCAGTGACATTGCAGAATATTTTCTCCTCCAGCCACACTTCGTCACCAACTGCTGCCGACTTCGTCACCAACTGCTGCCGACTTCGCCACCACTGCCTTGTCTCTGAGGTAAGTTCTCTTGAAGGGACACCCTAGATGGGCTAATGGGGGCAGACAGAAAAGGAGGAAGCCTCTGTAGGGCCCTCAAGTGCTTGGGGTTCTGAAAATCTTGAGGACGGAAAGACAACTAATGCCTTTCAGGACGATCATCAGGGAGGATCCTCCCACCTCGGCCTTGGGTCTACAAGCCTGTGTCATCCAACCCCTGGAAATATTTTTTTATTTTTGTATTTTAGTAGAGACGGGGGGCTCAAGCAATCCTCCCGCGTCAACCTCGGGACTACAGGCACGCACCACCCGCCCTCACTAATATTTTTTATTTTTTATTTTTTTAGTAGAGACAGTTCCGCCATGTTGACCAGGCTGGCCTCAGCCGCCTGGGCTCAAGCAATCCTCCCGCCTTGGCCTCGGGACTACAGGCACGCACCACCCCGCCCCCCCTAATATTTTTTATTTTTTAATTTTTTAGTACAGACGGTTTTGCTATGTTGGCCAGACTGGCCTCGACCGCCTGGCCTTAAGCAATCCTTCCGCCTCGGCCCCGGGACTACAGAAGTGCCCCAACCTGCCGACGCTTTTTTTTTTTTTTTTTTTTTTTTAAACGGGGTTTTCCCTATTTTTTTTTTTTTTTTTTTTTTTTTTTATAAGCCGGGTTTCACTATGTTTGCCAGGCTGGCCTCAACCTCCTGGGCTCAAGAGATCCTCTTGCCTCGGCCGCGGGACTACAGGCGTGCACCACCCCGCCCCCCACTAATATTTTTTATTTAATTTTTGTTTTTTTTTAGTAGAGGGTTTCCCTAGGTTGGCTAGGCTGGTATCGACCTCGTGGGCTCAAGCGATCCGCCCCCCCTTGGCCTGCCAAAGTGCTGAGATGTTCCAGGCCTGCGCCACCACCCCCAGCTAATTTTGTGTGTGTGTGTGTGTGTGTGTGTGTTTTTGTAGAGATGGGGGTTTTGCTATGTTTCCCAGGCTGGTCTCGACCTCCTGGGCTCAAGCGATCTGCATGCCTCGGCCCCCCCAAAATGCTGGGATTACAGGCATGAGCCACCACGCCTGGCCGATTGCTGCAACTTGAAATGCCCCACATTCTCTCTAAGTGCTGGTGGGCTCTTGTAGTCTTGGAGATTCTAGCTCTCTTCCTTCTAATAATTTACAAATAACCCAGTAATAGCCTCTAAATTCGTTCACATTGGCCAGGCTCATTTCTTGTCAACAGAACAGAAGCCCCCATCCCTCTGCCTCATCAGATCCATCACTAGCCTGGCGACAGAGCGAGACTCCGTCTCAAAAACAAAAAAAACAAAAAAAACAAAAAAGGGTTGCTTAAGATTGTTGGTCAGTGACACATCCCAATGCAACCAGAATTGTGATGGGCACCACCTGACTGAATTCCACATTCAATGTCGGTGCCTTGGTAGGGTGGTATGCCATATGCCAGCTTTCTTGGCTGCCCGGATTAATTTCAGCCAACCATTTCTTTCCCTCTCCCTTCCCTGTATTCATCTCCCCACACCATCTTTCCCAGCAGTGTTTTGTCCCCTCTCTATGTCTTTACATTTACTCTCCCAGCAGCTGTCTACAAGCTTATATGGGATCCCTTGTATTTTATAGAAGCTTTTCCTTTTGTAGACCTTGTGAATTCTTAGAATGCTATTCTCTAAAACTTCTGTATACCACACTCTCAATTACATGGAGATTTCTGCTGTTTGCATGAATCTTAAAAGAGTGTGAAGATAAGCATTCTAGCCCTGGAAACCCCATTCATTTAGGCCATTCCTTTCCCTACTAACGTCCCAGGTTTCTCCTATTTAGGCAAGTGTAACTCTCCCCGCGTTGTTGAGAACATTGATTAAGGTAATGCATGTGAAGACCCTTTGTAAGCTCTAAAGCACTATACAAATGTCACTCATACTGTTTATCTGTGACCTTCACATTATAAAGATCATGCCGAAAAACCCAGCAGAGGAAGGAAATGATTCGAAGGAAGTGCCAGAAGCATCTGCCCCACAGAACCATGGGAAACAGCTGTGCCCCCCGGGAAATCCAAGTACCTCTCAGAAGATTCACGAGACATCTGGTAAGAGGAAACGATTTGGGAACAACCCCTCTGGCTTCCCTGGCTGTGTTCAGGTGTGTGGACTGGGTGCGTGGCATTGATCCCAGAGAAGCCCGGGTCCAGGCTGGGCTGAGGAGCTCGCCCAGCTCCAGATGAGATGTTAGACCTGACCTCCAGAGACACAGACTGGAGTTCCCATCCATATAAAAACCACGTGACTTGGGGCAAGTCTTCCAAATTTTCTCAGCTCCAGATTCGCAGTCCATAAGTTGGAAATAAAGAATCATAGTTCATAGATTGTTTGGAGGCATTAAATTTAATCTAGAAGGCCTGATGACATGAAAGGTGCTCAGGCGATTCTATCTGTGGTAACCTGGGATCATATCTTACTCAGCTCAATACCTGATACCCAGTACAGGTGTACTTCAGAGATATTTCAGTTTCGGTTCGAGACCACTGCAATAAAGTGAGTCACACACATTGTTTTTTTGGTTTTGCAGTGCATACAAACATTATGTTTACACTATACTGCAGTCTACTAAGTGTGCAATGTTGTTATGTCTAAAAATGTACATACCTTAATTTTAAACTAATTCATTGTTAAAATGCTAACAATCCTCTGAGCCTTCAGTGAGTCACTCTTTTTGCTGGTGGAGACTCTTGCCTGGGTGGTGATGGCTGCTGGCTGATCAAGGTGGTGGCTGCTGAAGGCTGGAGTGGCTGTGGCAGTTTCTTAAAATAACACAACAATGAAATTTGCCACATGGATTAGCTCTCCCTTTCATGAAGGATTTCCCTGTAGTATGTGATGCTATTGGACAGCATTTTACCCACAGGAGAACTTCTTTCAAAGTTGGAGTCAATCTCCTCTAGCTATGAAAGTCCTAGATGGCATCTGCTTCCAATAAAAGGCTAGTTTATCTACAATGAAAATCTGTTGTTTGGTGTAGCCACCTTCATCAGTGATCTTAGCTAGATCTTCCGGATAACGTGCTGCAGCTTCTCCATCAGGGTTTGCTGCTTCACCTTGCACTTTTATGATATGGAGACGGCTTCTTTCCTTAAACCTCACAAACCAACCTCTGCTAGCTTCACACGTCTCCTCTGCAGCTTCTTCACCTCTCTCAGCTTTCATGGACTGGAAGAGAGTTTGGCTGTTGCTCTGAATTAGACTCTGGCTTAAGGGAATGTTGTGGCTGGTTTCATCTTCTATCCTGACCACTCAAACTTTCTCTATTTGAGCAGTAAGGCAGTTTTGCTTTCTTATTCATGTGTTCACTGGAGTATTAGTATTATTATTTCCTTCAAGAACTTTTCCTTTGCATTCACAGCTTGGCTGTTTGGTGGAAGAGGCCGAGCTTCCAGCCCATCTTGGCTTTCAGCAGGCCTTCCTCACTAAGCTTAGCCATTTCTAGGTTCTGATTTAAAGTGAGAGACATGTGACCCTTCCTTTCATTTGAACAGTCAGCGGCCATTGTAGGATTGTTCACTGTCCTGATTTCAGTGTTGCTGTGTCTCAGGAAATAGGGAGGCCCAAGAAAAGGAAGGTAGGCAAGGAAGAGCTCATCGGTGGAGCAGTCAGAACACACACAACATTGATCGATTACGTTCGTCATCTTCTGTGGGCTCAGTTCTTAGTACCCCCAAAACATTTACACAGAATAGGGTGACTACAGTCAATAATAACTTAATCATACATTTAAAAATAACTGCAAGAGTGTAACTGGATTGTTTGTAACACAAGGATAAATGACTGAGGGGATGGATACCCTATTTTCCATGATGTGATTATTACGCATTTGCATGCCTGTATCAAAACATCTCACGTACCCCATAAGTATATACACCTACTGTGTACCCACAAAATAAAGAACAAAAATTATTTTAAAATACTAAAAAACAACAAAAACAATTGCAATAATAACATCAAAGCTCACTGATCACAAATCACCATAACAGATATAATAATAATGGAAAAGTGTAAAATTGGTGAGAATTTCTAAAAAAAAATGCAGTATGTGCGAAGCACTATGAAAATGAGGTGCAATAAAACGAGGTATGCCTTTGTGCCCTTAACAAATACTTGCAGAATGAAAGGAGGTATGGGTGAATGTTCCCATAAGTGAAGATGTTGGGAATCTAAACCTCACAACGGAAGGAGCCAGAAGCTAAAACTTTAATTGGCATTTGGCCTGTATTGGTGTGGGTCTAATGTCTCAGCCTCTCTAAGCCAGAGAATGTGAAAAACTGGATAAAGAAGGCCCATGGGCACTTGGGAGCGGGGAGGCATCTCCTGTTTTTGCGAAAACAGAGCCTAACACTCTCCAACCTACCCAACCCTCATCTTCCAACTCTTCTCCATCATAGGACCCGAAAGGGGGGGACATGCCTGGACCCACAGACTGCGGGAGAGAAAGCAGGTGGTGATTTATGAAGAGATCAGCGACCCTGAAGAAGATGATGAGTAACTCCGTAAGAGAACCTTGGGCTCATCCCCCACATCCCTGCAGATGTGCTTTTCTGTTATGGTACTGGTATCCCATCTTGTCATTTGTTTCCCAAATGATTCCTTTCTCATAATTTTCTAGTGTACAGCATTGAGGCTGAATGATGAGATTTCCCATGTTCTTTCTACTCCCTACCCTGTATATCCAGGGATCCTCCCTACCCCGGATGCTGTGGGCTCCGAAACCCCAGGTCAGCCCTGGTATGTGGCCACACCTTCCTGTAGCCTAGGAATGGATAAACCAGGTGAGGAAGTCACTGTGGCAAGAGCAGATGGTTCACTTCAAGGAACCGTGGAAGGCATGTGCAGGTCCTGAGATAGGGCAGAATCAGAGTGTGCAGTGTCTGCAGGTCAGGAGGAGTTGAGATTGAGTTATTGGGCAGTGGGAACTCATTGCCACTTTCTTTCTCTCTTCTTGCCTCAGCCTCGGGGATATGACACATGCCCATGATGAGAAGCAGAATGTGGTGACCTTTCACGAACATGGGCATGGCTGCGGACCCCTCGTCATCAGGTGTATAGCAAGTGAAAGCAAGTGTTCACAACAGTGAAAAGTTGAGCATCATTTTTCTTAGTGTGCCAAGAGTTCGATGTTAGCGTTTCCGTTGTATTTTCTTACACTGTGTCATTCTGTTAGATATTATCCTTTTCATTGATGAGCAAGACATACTTAACGCATATTTCAGTTTGTGTATCCATGCATCTACTTAAAAAGCAAGTATCGTCAGGTATTCTCTGCATAGAACAGCACTACCCTCCTCTCTCCCCAGATGTGACTACTGAGGGCAGTTCCGAGTGTTTAATATCAGATTTTTTCCTCTGCATTTACACACCACACATGCACGCGCCTGCACACACACACACAAACACACACTCACACCAAGTACCACTATAAGCATCTCCCATCTGCTTTACCCCATTGCCATGCGTCCTGGTCAAGCCCCCCTTGCTCGGTTTCCTGTTCAGCATGTACTCCCCTCATCCGATTCCCCTGTATCAGTTACTGACAGTTAATAAACCTTTGCAAACATTCCCCAGTTGTTTGCCCCTCTCATTATTGCGCACACAGCTCCGTGCCCGTGTGTGAATATTTCTTTAGGAAAGATTCTTAGAAGCGGAATTGCTGTGTCAAAGGACTCATTTATTCAACAAAACCCTAATGAGTGGGTCCTCGTGCTGAGTGCTGTCCTAGGTGCTGCAGAGACATCGGGGAGCAAGGCAGACAGATGTTCCTAACCACCATTCTAGAGGAGGATATTTCCAGTTGTTGGGTTTCTTTGTTTGTTTGTTTCTTCTAGCGATGGGGGTCTTGCTCTGTCCAGGCTGGAGTGCAGTGGCATGATCATAGCTCAATGCAGCCTTGAACTCCTGGGCTCAAGCGATCCTCCCTCCTTGGCCTCCTAAAGTGTTGGGATTACAGGCGTGAGCCACCGCACCTGGCCTCCAGTTTTTATTTTGATAGAGACTATACACTTCAGTCCTGGAGCAGGATTCTGCAGCAGGTGGTTGGGCATCTTGGCCTTCACTCTCTGAACAATTTTCGCGTTCTAGGGCTGGGACGGTCCATTTGGGAGTATGTGGGAGGAGACACAGATGAAATCATCATCTGGGGAACGCGGAGGGATGAGGAAGATGCGTGCACTGTAGACCCTGTAATGGCCAGGGAATAGAAGAGTCCACTTAGTCTCCATGCACTCCATGCAGCGGAGCAATGGTGGGAAAGTCCCCTGGACAGAAGCATGAGACTGCCCATCAAGGGTCTCACCAACCAAGGGCCTGGGGGCTGGGGTGGGGACGATGATTTGGGAATGGGACAGTTCTTTCTCACAGGTACCACTGCATGGTGCAGAGGGGAAAGAGTTGTGGGGAAAGGAAGGGCAGAGGGGAGTCTATTTTAGAATAAAACATTTGTGTGTGAATGGAGACATTAAAGCTCCATTCACAAGCAAACGGACTTGAAACACCAGCCCCAGGTGGAGGCAGGATCGGAGCTGTTTTGACTGTCCATAACCCATCACCTTGGCCTCTTGCTTCTCCCCAGCCTTGGAAGGAGGAAACTACCATCATTATGCCTATATGAGAGATGAGAGACGGAGTCCCAGACAGATGGTAGGCATCTTGTCACAGGTCCTACAACTGGCAGGTGCAGGAGGGGCTGAGTTTGGAGCTCACTGACTTCAGAAACATTAAGGAGGACAGGTGTGTGTGGTGGAGGGAGGGAGAATTGAACAAGCCCCGGCTTCTGTCCCCAGTCACAAGGTAGAGGCTGTGGGTTCATTTTCCAAGACAAGGAGCCCTTAGAGATGGAGAGTGCAGGGAGGGAGAGGCAATCGTGGACATAGTGGGGACAGTGGGAGACAGAGACATGCAGCGTGGGCAGAAGAGGGGCAGGCAAAGAAGCAGGGGAGACCCAAGACTAAGTGTGGGCTGTCACAGCCACCAGAGGGAGAGGGTGCTAGTAAGGAGGTTGTGGAGCTCCAGGAGCAGTAGAGGTTCCCCAGATCTGTGAGCATGCCCTGCCTGGCACTGCAGGAAGAGGTGGCTGCCACCCAGGTCAGTGTGGACGTGCCTCTACCTGTGTCTCAGAGGAAACAAATTCTATTTTGTCCCAATATAGCTCCGTATTACACAAATGTAACATTCAGCTACTAGATATCGAGTGCCTTATCCTCCATGTAAATATAGCAGAGGATATACCCTGAAAGAGATACTGAAGGATTTGATTTTTCTTTTTCCCTGGGAAGATGAAATCCATAAGTTGGGTCCCCAAGCCCACAGGACAGATGCAAGAAAGGGTGGCTGGAAGATTGTGAGTCATGACAGGGAACATTTTTCCTTAGGTTCCATGGGTATATAAAGCTCCGGACTATCTGTCTATCATGGATAGATAAAGAGTGAGCATGGTCCCCTCTCCACAAATGTGTTTCCCTCCATTATTACTGTGAAGGCCTGAAGCTCCATCAAGTTCTGATACATTACTCTTTTTTTTTTTTTTGAGATAGAGTCTCGCTCTGTCACCCAGGCTGGAGTGCAGTGGTGAGATCTCGGCTCACTGCAACCTCCGCCTACCAGGTTCAAGCAATTCTCCTGCCCCAGCCTTCCAAGTAGCTGGGAATACAGGCGCGTGCCACCATGCCCAGCTAATTTTTGTATTTTTAGTAGATACGGGGTTTCACTGTGTTAGCCAGGATGGTCTCCATCTCCTGACCTCGAGATCCACTGGCCTCGGCCTCCCAAAGTGCTGGGATTACAGGTGTGACCCACTGCGCCCAATGATGCATTACTCTTTTGCGTTTTTTCCAGAGAGGATCTCACTCTGTCACCCCGGTTGGAGTGCATTGCTGCAATTACAGCTCACTGCAGCCTCGATCTCCCAGGCTCAAGGGATTCTCCCACTTAAGCTTCTGAACTAGCTGTAGCTACAGGCACACGCCACCACACCTAGCTAGTTTCTGTATTTTCTGTATACACAGGATCCCACTATGTTGCCCAGGCTGGTCTCTATCTACTCGGTTCAGGCAATTCTCCTGCCTTAGCCTCCCAAAGTGCTGAGAAGACAAGTGTGAGCCGCCTTGCCAGGCCTTCCCTTTCTTTAATGAACAATTATCAGAGTTTCATCTCAGAGGCAAAAGTGGCTACTGCCAGCCAATGTGAGTGTGGTGTTGTAGGGGAATCTGACTGATTCAGATGTTTCCCGCTCTGTGTGTGGTTTTTTTTGTTTGTTTGTTTTTTGGTTCTGGGTTTGGAGTTTTTCAGAGGTTTTGTTACAAAGATCATCTCCTGGCCAGGTGCAGTGACTCACGCTGTAATCTCAGCAGTTTTGGATGCTGAGTTAAAAAAATTTTCCTCTAAATTAAATTTAGTTAATTATGAAAAAAAAAAACCTTTACAATCTTTGTCTCCCAAAAGTGAGAAGCTTATAGGTGTCAGTAGAGAAAAAAACAACTTTATGAAAACCTACAGCATTGTAGGGGTTAGGGGTGATGGGGAGGGCTGAGGAGATGGGCCCTTTCCAGTTCAGAAACCTTGGTCCCAAGCAGAAATATGATGATGAGAGTTCCTCATCTTTCCATGGCTGCCTCCCTGGTAGTTGGTGCCACATCTCCAGAAGTGGTTTGTAGTGAATTGTTTCTTTGGAGGCTGGAAGTGGACGATGCACAGGTGACCTCTGTGACAAGTGCTTAAAGGCAGATGTCACTGGCCATGTTTGTTGTAGTATTAGGATTTGGACAATGGCTAGAGATGCAGCCGCCAACATCTTTAGTCAAGAGGTGAGGAGCAGAGAAAGACAAAATAAAAGGAAGAGAATGTAGGAGGGAGAGGAAAGTCTGACAGTCTGTTAGAGAGGGTTTAGAGAGATGGGGATGGAGAGAATGCATCAGAAAGAGATCAGCAGGCCGGACATGGTGGGTCACGCCTGTAATCCCAACACTTTGGGAGGCCAAGGCGGGCAGATCGCCTGAGGCAGGAGTTCCTGATCACCCTGGCCAACATGGTGAAACACCGTCTCTACTAAAAATACAAAAATTGGCCAGGCCTGGTGGTGGGCTCCATTTCTATAGTGCTTTAGAGCTTACAAAGCGTCTTCACATGCATTACCTTAATCAATGTTCTCAACAACGGTGGGAGAGTCACCCGTGCCTAAATTAGGAGAAACCTGGGAGGTTAGATGGGAAATGAATGGCCTAAGTGAATGGGGTTTCCAGGGCTAGAATGCTTATCTTCACACTCTTTTAAGACTGGCGTTCTTGCAAACAGCAAACATCTCCATGTAATTGAGAGTTTGCTATACAGAGGGTTTGGAGAAAAATAGCATTCTAAGAATTCACAAGGTCTACGAAGGGAAGAGCTTCGATAAAATACAAGGGATCCCATATAAGCTTGTAGACAGCTGCTGGGAGAGTAAATGTAAAAACATAGAGAGGGGACAAAACACTGCTGGGAAAGATGGTGTGGGGAGATGAATACAGGGACAGGAGAGGTAAAGAAATGGTTTGCTGAAATTAATCCAGGCAGCAAAGAAAGCAGTACCAGATCTGGCATATCAGCTTACCGAGGCACCAACATTGAATGTGGAATTCAGTCAGGTGCTGCCCATCACAATTCTGGTTGCATTGGGATGTGTCACTGACCAACAATCTTAAGCTACTTTTTTTTTCTCTTTTTTTTTCTTTTTTTTTTTTTGCAATGGAATCTCACTTTGTTGTGAGGCTTGAGTGCAGTGGCACCGTCTCGGCTCACTGCAACATCCGACTCCCGCGTTTAAGCGATTCTCCTGCCACAGCCTCCAGAGTATCTGGGACTACAGGCAGGCACTACCACACCCTGCTAAGTTTTGTATTTTTACTAGAGACGAGATTTCACCATGTTGGCCAGGATGGTCTCCATCTCTTGAACTTATGATCTGTCCGCCTCGACCTCCCAAAGTACTGGAATTACAGTCGTGAGCCACTGCACCCGGTCATTAAGCTACTTTTTATTCAGCTCCCTCACTTATAAAATAGCGAACAATGCATGTAAAATAGGCTAAGGGAAAGTCCTCTCTGAGCTTGTAAACACTATTTAAATGTAGTAATAATAACAATTAATACCATTCTGAATACTTCTTTGAATTCAGTATCCACACTGGCAACCCAACTC
>NW_026652282.1:43112897-43145324 GCF_009828535.3 Hylobates moloch
AGCGGGGGCAACATAGCAAGACTCCATCTCTTAAAAAATTATTTTAATTAAAAATAAATAAATACATAAATAAAAGCACAGACTTTGGACTCAATTCATCTTGGGGGTGAATCCCAGCTCTGTCACCCACTGACTATGTGATCTCGAGCAGACTGCTTAATTCTCTGAGCCTCAGTCTCAACATCTGCACACTGGGGATGCTAATAGCATTTAACTCAAGAGAAGGTTGTGAAAACGAATGGGAAGATGCACATAAAGGGCTTTGTGCTGGGCTCAAGGGCCATTGCCCTGTCCCTGCCCTAAGAGAGCTTGCTGTCATCCTGGGAGGATCTTAGAGAGATCAGGGCTGTAGATGGAAAGCCCAGAGAGGAACGGGGACTTGTTGGAGGTACTAGGGATGGGGGTAGCGGAAACTTCTTAGACAAATTGACTTATGAGCTCCCTGTTGAACACAGTGGGCCCCAATTACATACTCTTTTTAATACTATTATTATAAATATTATTAATATCAATGGGTAAAATATATTTCTGCTTCTTTGGTCTTTTAGAAAAAAATATATAGAAGTGTAGAAGTGTTTTTTTTTTGTTTAAATTTCTTTTTTAAAAAATGTTTTATAGAGATGGGGGTCTCACTATGTATCCCAGATTGTTCTGGAATTCCGGTCCTCAAGTGATCCTTCCACCTCCTGCCTCAGCCTCTCAAAGTGTTGGGATTATAGGCATGAGCCACTGGGACTGGCTCATTGAAATTTTTCTTTCTTTCTCTTTCTCTCTCTCTCTCTTTTTAAAGACAAGATCTCGCTCTGTGGCCCAGGTAGGCAGGAGTAGCCGGATCATGGCTCACTGCAACCTCGTACTCCTGGGCTCAAGCAATCCTCCTACCTCAGCCTCCTGAGTAACGGACTACAGGCACACCACACCACCTCGCTAATTTTATTTATTTATTTTTTTGTAGAGAAAAGAGACAGGGTATTGCTCTGTTGCCCAGGCTGGGGTGCAGTGGCATGATCGTGGCTCACTGGAACCTCTGCCTCCCAGGTTCAAGTGATCCTCCAGCTGTGGCCTCCCAAAGTGCTGGGATTACAACTGTGAGCCACCCTGCCGGCCCAAATTTCTTACGTCACTACAGAGTTCCTAGGAAAAATCCCATACCTGAAAACGACAGAAACTGACAGGAAGGATTTTAGATGACAACCTGCTTCATATACACTACTTATTAAAACTGGATAACAATGCACCACCGGGGAGGTAGGGAGGGATAGGAAAAATGAAAAGAGAAAATCAGCGCATACCTACTCTGATTTTGGAAGAATCTAAAGAGAAAATCAGAGCATGCGTACTCTGAACTTGGAGTAGCCAATCCCAGGGGATGCTTTAGGCGGGAAAGTCAGAGTTTCTGCCTCCATTTTGAGAAGGTTCTGTCTCTGGAGCCTGGACTGATAGACCCCACATCAGCTCGGCTTGTCTCGCCTACTGTTCTGACTTCTGATTGGCCAGATGGAGTTCACTAACTGCCCTGATTGGTCCATCATCCTGGGGCAGTGACATTGCAGAATATTTTCTCCTCCTCCAGCCACACTTCGTCACCAACTGCTGCCAACTCGCCACCACTGCTGCCGACCTCAACACCACTGCTTTGTCTCTGAAGTAGGTTCTCTTTAAGGGACACCCTAGATGGGCTAATCAGGGCAGATAGAAAAGGAGGAAGCCTCTGTAGGGCCGTCAAGTGCTTGGGGTTCCGAAAATCTTGAGGACAGAAAGACAACTAATGCCTTTCAGGACGATCATCATGGAGGATCTTCCCACCTCGGCCTCGGGTCTACAGGCCTGTGTCATCCCACCCCTGGTATTGTTTTTTTTTTTTTTTGTATTTTAGTAGAGACGGGGATTCGTTATGTTGACCAGGCTGGCCTCAACTGCCTGGGCTCAAACAATCCTCCCGCCTCAGCCTCGGGACTACAGGCACGCACCACCCCACCCTCAATAATATTTTTTATTTTTTATTTTTTATTTTTTTAGTACGGACGGTTTCGCTATGTTGGCCAGGCTGGCCTCTGCCGCCTGGGCTTAAGCAATCCTTCCGCCTCGGCCCCGGGACTACAGAAGTGCACCATCCCGCCCACGATTTTTTTTTTTTTTTTTTTTAGTAGAAACCGGGTTTCACTATGTTGGCCAGGCTGGCCTCAACCTCCTGGGCTCAGGCGATCCTTGCACCTTAGCCTCAGGACTACAGATGTGTGCCATTCCGCCCCTGCTAGTTTTTTGTTTTGTTTTTTTTTTTTTTTTTTTTTTTTTTTTTTTTTTTTTTTGGAAACGGAGTCTCGCTCTGTCGCCCAGCCTGGAGTACAATGGCGTGATCTCGGCTCACTGCAAGCTCCGCCTCCCGGGTTCACGCCATTCTCCTGCCTCAGCCTCCCGAGTAGCTGGGACTACAGGCGCCCGCCACTAGGCCTGGCTAATTTTTTTTGTATTTTTAGTAGAGACGGGGTTTCACCATGTTAGCCAGGATGGTCTCGATTTCCTGACCTCGTGATCCGCCCGCCTCGGCCTCCCAAAGTGCTGGGATTACAGGCGTGAGCCACCGCACCCGGCCCGTGCCCCTGCTAGTTTTGTTGTTTTTGTTCTTTTTAGTGGAGACAGGGTTTCCTTATGTTGGCTGAACTGGGCTTGACCTCGGCTAAGGTGACCACCTCGGCCTCGAAACTACAGGCAAGAACCACCTCGCTGATGTTATTATTTTTGTTGTTATTATTAGTAGTAGAAATGGGGTTTTGCTATGTTGGCCAGGCTGGCCTCGACCCATGAGGCTCAAGAGATCCTCTTGCCTCAGCCAGGGGACTACAGGGGAGCACCACCCCGCCCCCACTAATACTTTTTAATTTTTTTTTTTTTTAGTAGAGGGTTTTTCTAGGTTGGCTAGGCTAGTATCGACCTCGTGGGCTCAAGCGATCCACCCCCCTTGAACAAAGTGCTGAGATGTTATAGGCCTGCGCCACCGCCCCCAGCCAATTGTGTGTGTGTGTGTGTGGTTTTTTTTTTTTTTTTTTTTTGTAGAGATGAGGGGTTTGCTATGTTTCCCAGGCTAGTCTCAACCTCCTGGGATCAAGAGATCTGCACACCTCGGCCTCCCAAAATGCTGGGATTACAGGCATGAGCCACTGCGCCTGGCCGATTGCTGCAAATTGAAACACCCCACATTTTCTCTAAGTGATGGCAGACTCTTGTAGTCTCAGAGATTCTAGCTCTCTTCCTTCTAATAATTAACAAATAATCCAGTAATAGCTTCTAAATCTGTTCATATTAGTGAAGGTCATTTCTCTTCAACAGAACAAACCCCCCATCCCTCTGCCTGATCAGATCCATCACCAGAGAGACCACGTTATGTCTGGGACTCACTTCCCTCCTTTTATTTATTGAGTCGGGGAGTCAGAACGCCCCAACTCAATAAAATTACACAGTCACGTCCCTGCCTCCCCAACAAGGGTCTGTACATCTTTCAGGGTAAGCCTAGCCCCAGGGAAACTACTAACAGCATTAGCCAACCCCCTCCCGAAGACTCAAGGCTGCTAGGAAACCTGTCATCCCCAAGCAATACTTCTCCAGGCTCCTTGTTTTCATCTGACTTCTCTCCATGTTCTTACGGACAGATAAGCCCCGAATGGAGAAATGCAACACCTAATTCCAGGTGACTGAGTGTGGCCAGCCTTCACTGATTTCTCCCTCCACAGGACCAAGGGTCCTGTGGCTAGAAAGTCTCAGGTTGCTTCTCTTGCAGGTCAGACTACTCCTGGTGCCATGAACGGAGACGACGCCTTTGCAAAGAGACCCAGGGATGATGCTAAAACATCAGAAAAGAGAAGCAAGGTAAGGTGACCTGGAGGGGGCATAGCAGTGGTCCAGGGGACAGAGTAGGGAGATCAGGTTTCTGAGGAGGGGAGGACAGAGGTACTGGAGACAAGGAGCAGGGTCTCGGGGGAGATCTGCATCCTTGGGAGCCTCCCATCCTCGCTCTGTCATCACCTAGCATCCCTGGAGACAAGTCTGTGACCTTGCACTCCATTTGGTGACTCTCAGTCCATTCTGGAAGGTGGGAAGAGAGCCAGACAGCAGCATTAAAGCCCTAATGTGTGCCACGGGAGAAGCTAGGGTAGGTCCCCCATGGTCTCTCAATTAACCATGGCATCAACCAGGATGGATTATCATCCTCACTTCCCAGATCCAGCACACAGGAAGCGGCTCCAGCTGAATGGAAGACATAACTAGCTGAGTGACTGCCAAAATTTATTTTTTTTTAGGCCTTCGATGATATTGCCACATACTTCTCTAAGAAAGAGTGGGAAAAGATGAAATACTCGGAGAAAATCAGCTATGTGTATATGAAGAGAAACTATGAGGCCATGACTAAACTAGGTAACAAAGTTCTAGGAACAGACAAGTCTGGGGACACATGAGCATCCCTTTTCCTGCTTTGGCTACTTCTTAGGCTGCAGAAAGTACCCCACATTTTCCTTTTGTGCAGGGAAAAATCGCAAGGCAGCTTCTATTATTCTGCTACAGAAGGTGTTCTGCTCTTCTGTATCCTGTCAGAGCTGAGGGTGGGGACTGGCCATAGTGGAGCTTGTACCTGGATCCTGCACTTTTCTCTCCCTTAGGCGTCTGTTCTGATCAGCCCAACTGTCTCTGTGGCATTGCAGCACACTTCCCACCCTACCTTCCTTCTCTCGGCTTGTCTCTTTCTCTCTCTCTCTCTCCCTTTTTTTTTTTTTTTTTTTTGAATCAGAGTCTCACTCTGTCACCTAGGCTAGAGTGTAGTCGCGCAATCATAGCTCAATGCAGCCTCGAACTCCTGGGCTCAAGCAATCCTTCTGCCCAGCCGATGGAGTAGCTGAGGCTACAGGCACATGCCACCATGCCCAACTAATTTTATTTTGTATTTTGTAGATATGGGGGTCTCTCTATTTTACACAGGCTCATCTTGAAATCCTGGCCTCAAACAATCCTCCTGCCTCAGCCTCCCAAAGTGCTGGTACTACAGACATGAGCCACCGTGCCAGGCCTAAGTTTGTCCCTTAAGGAATAAACATTTTGCTTCTTTCTAGGTTTCAACGTCACCCTCCCACCTTTCATGTGTAATAAACAGGCCACAGACTTCCAGGGGAAAGATTCTGATAATGACCGTAACCGCAGGAATGAGGGTGAGTAGATGGGAAGGGACTGGAAAGGTCTCCTGAAGCCCAGTTGCTTTTCAGCTCAGCTACCTGGGAAAGATCCTCTGGCATTTGTTTCCTCATACACATCAGGGTTGAGTGAAAAAAAAATTGCATACAGAAAGTTAACTACAGAGGCCAGTCATAAAATTCTAAAACATGCAAAACAACAATATGTATTTTCATGGATAATAAGTAAATGGTAAATGCATAAAAACATAAATGCAAATAAAAAGGCATCAAAATGAGGAGACTGGCTGTAAATGGAGAAGGAGCGGGGGCAGGGATTGGTGAGTGCTGCACAGACAGCTTCAGTCATGACTTGTTGATAGTGTGTTTTGTTTTGTTTTGTTTTTGTTTTTGTTTTGAACTGGAGATTAGCTCTTGTCGCCCAGGCTGGATTGCAATGGCACAGTCTCAGCCCACTACAACCTCTGCCTCCCGGGTTCAAGCGATTCTCCTGCCTCAGCCTCCTGAGTAGCTGGGATTACAGGCACCCACCACCATGCCCACCTAATTTTTGCATTTTTAGTAGAGATGGGGTTTCACCGTGTTGGCCAGGCTGATCTCAAACTCCTGACCTCAGGTGATCCACCCGCCTCAGCCTCCAAAGTGCTGGGATTACAGGTGTGAGCTACTGCACCCAGGCCGTTCCTAGTGTTTCTAACATTCTGAATAAATAAATCAGATCTAACATAGTCATGGGGTAATGTTGAGATGCGGCTGAACTCAATATTATTCCCCATACTTTTCTGTGTGTTTGAAATATTTCTTTTTTAAAGGACATGTTGTTCTTGCTAAACACTGTTAATGAATCAAAGGACAGTTAAGACAATTTTAAAAGTGAAAAAAAAGAAAATGTTAAAAGTGTAGAGCCGCCAAAAACTTCCAGAGATTGTTTCATTAACAGCATGTAGATATTGGATAAATAACTTAAGAGAGAGGGTGATGCACACATTATGTAATAAAGATTGCCGTGTCTCTGTACTTTATTAAAACCAAATAGTCTTCTCATTCCCAAACAACCCCAATTATCCGTGATGAGCTTGGAAGTGAGTTTGAAAGAGTGATCCCTCATCTAACACACTGAGAGCTTTCCCAATTGTCAGTGAGCAGAGATAACATAGGATGAAAAAAAGACAGGCTCTTGGGTAGAGATCTTTGTGCATTTCAGGAATATAAAGAGGACATATGTGTTTACTTGCTCTTCTGCTCTGACAATACAATCATAAGACAAGGTCAGAGTGTCTAAACTGTCTGCAATATACTTATTACTCCCCAACTAAACAGTCCAGAATCAACCATCTCCCACAATCACCATAAGAGATCTGAAAATCCAGTGCTTCAGTATCTGCCAAGTTTTGACATTAAAGGAGTGTCTTTATACTGAAAATATTTCAGAGCCACTGGACTAAATCATCCATGGTTCATCACACATTTAACAGCTTAATTCACATACCATAAGATTCACCCATTTGAAGTGTACAGTGATTTTTAGTTATTCACATCTTGAGTGGATACAGTTCAGATTCCCAACCAATCAGTTTAATTATTTGGGAAAAAGTAAAAGATATGTAATGGAATAAGATGAGACTGTGATGGGATTTAACCCCCATTTGAGAAACCATGAGATGTAAAATTCTGAATTGATGCCCCAGATAAATGAACCAGCCATGACTAAACATAATTCAGAAACAAATCTCAAATAACTCCTCAACAATGAGTGGACTCATAACCCTCTGCTGCAGAATGCCGTCATGCGACAGAAGTCTCTCTAGAGTTTGGAAATCTTTACCAACAAGAAAAATTCTGATGTATTCTCTTTCAGTTGAACGTCTTCAGATGACTTTTGGCAGGCTCCAGAGAATCATCCCGAAGGTGAGTATCTCTCAAATCTAAAGGACCAGAGAACCTTTTTCCCTTCACGGATGTGAACACTGGGAAGAGTAAGAGAATATCAAAAATGCCCTCATTGCCTCTTTCTCCCCATATCTATCACACCAACTTATGTAACATCGACGGCTTGATAATACTAACAGTTGTGATCCTTAATACTTCTTTTGTTTTCATAGTGATGCCAGATACTATTTTAAGCAGTTCACATGGATTAATTAATTTAATCCATGAGAAGACCTCTATGACGTTGTTTCTTTTATTATCTCCAAATAATAACGAGTCACACACTTTGGTTGTCATCCATGTAAAAGCCATGTGACTTGGCACAAATCTTCTAAGTTATCAGAGCTCCAGATTCCTAGTCCATGAAATGGAAGTAAAGAATAATGGTTCATGTTATAGACCATAATTATCAGCAAAATAATAATAAAATGAGGCTATCGGGGTACAGAGATGTTAAAGAATTTTCCTGGGGCGCAGTGGCAGTGGTAGTCTAATCCAGAGCTCCAAGCCATTTAAAGCTCATTCACGTTTGCATTTGTTTATGAAGTTCAGATGTTGCTCACTAGGGCTTTACCCCATAGGGCCTGCTGGTGCTTCCATTGAGACACCCACTCTTGCAACAGGAAGGACCAGCTGGCCTCTCTTCTGTTACCGGGGCCACTCCCATGGCTTAGGAATCGCTTTGACTGTTGGCCCCTCCTTGAGCTCCTTGAGGGCTTTGTCTGCCCCTGGGGCATCCGGGAAGCCCCAGTCCCAGCCCAGGGGATCCCTCAGAGGCCCCTGAATGAGTGATTCCGCAAGTGCAGATTCAGCTCTGGTTTAGAAGCTAAAGGGATCTGGGAGTTGGGTTGCCAGTATGGAGAACGAATTCAAAGAAGGATCCAGAAAGGTATTAATTGTTATTATTATTACATTTGAACAATGTTTACAAGCTCAGAGAGGATTTTCCCTTAGTCTATTTTACATGTATTATTCACTATTTCATAAGTGAGGAAGCTGAGTAAAAAGTAGCTTAAGGGCCGGATGCAGTGGCTCACGACTGTAATCCCAGCAGTTTAGGAGGTCGAGGCGGGCAGATTACAAGGTCAAGAGATCGAGACCGTCCTGGCCAACATGGTGAAACCTCGTCTCTGCTAAAAATATAAAACTTAGCAGGGCGTAGTAGCGCCTGCCTCTACTCCCAGCTACTCGGGAGGCTGAGGCAGGGGAATCGCTTGAACCGGGGAGGGGGAGATTGCAGTGAGCCAAGATCGCGCCACTGCACTCTAGCCTGGTGACGGAGCGAGACTTTGTCAAAAAAAAAAAGTAGCTTAAGATTATTGGTCACTGACACATCCCAATGTAACCAGAACTGGTATGGGCACCACCTCACTGAATTCCACATTCAATGTTGGTGCCTCGGTAGGGTGGTATGCCAGATCTGGTACTGCTTTCTTTGCTGCCTAGATTAATTTCAGCAAACCGTTTCTTTACCTCTGCCTTCCTTGTATTCATCTCCCCACACCATCTTGTTCAGCAGTGTTTTGTCCCCTCTCTATGTCTTTACATTTACTCTCCCAGCAGCTGTCTACAAGCTTATATGGGATCCCTTGTATTTTATAGAAGTTCTTCCTTTTGTAGACCTTGTGAATTCTTAGAATGCTATTTTTCTCCAAATCTTCTCTGTACCACACTCTGAATTACATGGAGATTTCTGCTGTTTGCACGAATGTCAGTCTTAAAAGAGTGTGAAGATAAGCATTCTAGCCCTGGAAACCCCATTCATTTAGGCCATTCCTTTTGCTTCTAATCTCCCAGGTTTCTCCTATTTAGGCAAGTGTAACTCTCCCAGTGTTGTTGAGAACACTGAATAAGCTAATGCATGTGAAGACCCTTTGTAAGGTCTAAAGCACTATAGAAATGTCACTCATACTGTTTATCTGTGACCTTCACATTATAAAGATCACCCCCGAGAAGCCAGCAGAGGAAGGAAATGATTCGAAGGGAGTGCCAGAAGCATCTGCCCCACAGAACCATGGGAAACAGCTGTGCCCCCCGGGAAATCCAAGTACCTCTGAGAAGATTCACGAGACATCTGGTAAGAGGAAGCAATTCAGGAAAAACCCCTCTGGCTTCCCTGGCTATGTTGAGGTGTGTGGACTGGGTGTGTGGCATTGATCCCAGACAAGCCCGGGTCCAGGCTGGGCTGAGGAGCTTGCCCAGCTCCAGATGAGATGTTAGACGTGACCTCCAGAGACACAGACTGGAGTTCTCATCCATAGAAAAACCACGTGACTTGGGACAAGTCTTCCAAATTTTCTCAGCTCCAGATTCCTGGTCCATAAGATGGAAATAAAGAATCATAGTTCACAGATTGTTTGGAGGCATTAAATTTAATCTAAAGGCCTCATGACATGAACGGTGCTCAGGCGATTCTATCTGTGATAACCTGGGATCATATCTTACTCAGCTCAATGCCTGATACCCAGTACAGGTGTACTTCAGAGATATTGCAGGTTCAGTTCCAAACCACTGCAATAAAGTGAGTCACACACATTGTTTTTCGTTTGTTTTGCAGTGCATACAAACATTATGTTTACACTATACTGCAGTCTACTAAAGAGTGCAATAGCATTATGTCTAAAAATGTACATACCTTAATTTTAAACTAATTCATTGTTAAAATGCTAACAATCTTCTGAGCCTTCAGTGAGTCACTCTTTTTGCTGGTGGAGACTCTTGCCTGGGTGGTGATGGCTGCTGGCTGATCAAGGTGGTGGCTGCTGAAGGCTGGAGTGGCTGTGGCAGTTTCTTAAAAGAACACAACAGTGAAATTTGCCACATGGATTAGCTCTCCCTTTCATGAAGGGTTTCTCTGTAGTATGTGATGCTATTGGACAGCATTTTACCCACAGGAGAACTTCTTTCAAAGTTGGAGTCAATCCTCTCTAGCTATGAAAGTCCTAGATGGCATCTGCTTCCAATAGAAGCCTAGTTTATCTATATTGAAAATCTCTTGTTTGGTGTAGCCACCTTCAACAGTGATCTTAGCTAGACCTTCCAGGTAATTTGCTGCAGCTTCTCCAACAGGGTTTGCTGCTACACCTTGCACTTTTATGTTACGAAGACGACTTCCTTCCTTAAACCTCATGAACCAACCTCTGCTAGCTTCACACATTTCTTCTGCAGGTTCTTCACCTCTCTCAGCTTTCATGGACTTGAAGAGAGTTCTGGTCTTGCTCTGAATTAGACTTTGGCTTAAGGGAATGTTGTGGCTGGTTTCATGTTCTATCTTGATCACTCAAACTTTCTCTATTGCAGCAGTAAGGCTGTTTTGCTTTCTTATTCATGTGTTCACTGGGTATTAGTATTATTCTTTCCTTCAAGAACTTCTTTGCATTCACAGCTTGGCTGTTTGGTGGAAGAGGCCGAGCTTTCATCCTGTCTTGGCTTTCAGCATGCCTTCCTCACTAAGCTTAGCCATTTCTAGATTCTGATGTAATGTGAGAGACATGCGACTCTTCCTTTCATTTGAACAGTTAGTGGCCATTTTAGGATTGTTAATTGTTCTAATTTCAGTATTGCTGTGTCTCAGGGAATAGGTAGGCCCAAGAAAAGGAAAAGAGAAGGGGAAGAGCTCATCGGTGGAGCGGTCAGAAAACACACAACATTGATCAATTATGTTAGTCATCTTCTCTGGGTGGAGTTTCTGTTGCCCCTAAAACATTTACACACAACAGGGTGACTATAGTCAATAATAACTTAATCATACATTTAAAAATAATTAAAAGAGTGTGATTGGATTGTTTGTAACACAAGGATAAATGCTTGACGGGATGGATGCCCTATTTTCCATGATGTGATTATTACGCATTGTATGTGTGTATCAAAATATCTCACGTACCCCATAAGTATATACACCTACTGTGTATCCACAAAAATAAAACAAATTATTTTAAAAGACTAAAAAACAACAAAAACAATTGCAATAATAACATCAAAGCTCACTGATCACAAATCACCATAACAGATATAATAATAACGGAAAAGTGTAAAATTGGTGAGAATTCCCCCCAAAAAATTACAGTGTCTGCAAAGCACTATAAAAATGAGGTGCCATAAAACAAGGTATGCCTGTGTGCCCTTAACAAATACGTGCAGAATGAAAGGAGGTATGGGTGAATGTTCCCAGAAGTGAAGAGGTTGGGAATCTAAACCTCACAACGGAAGGAGCCAGAAGCTAAAACTTTAATTGGTATTTGTTGTGTATTGGTGTGGGTCCAAGGCCTCAGCCTCTCTAAGCCAGAGAATGTGAAAAACTGGATAATGAAGTCCCATGGGCACTAGGGAGAGGGAAGGCATCTCCTTTTTTTGAGAAAACAGAGCCTAACACTCTCCAACCTACCCAACCCTCATCTTCCAACTCTTCTCCATCATAGGACCCAAAAGGGGGAAACATGCCTGGACCCACAGACTGCGTGAGAGAAAGCAGCTGGTGATTTATGAAGAGATCAGCGACCCTGAAGAAGATGACGAGTAACTCCGTGAGTGAACCTTGGGCTCACCCCCCACATCCCTGCAGATGTGCTATTCTGTTATGGTACTGGTATCCCATCTTGTCATTTGTTTCCCAAATGATTCCTTTACTCATAATTTTCTACTGTACAGCATTGGGGCTGAATGATGAGATTTCCCATGCTCTTTCTACGCCCTGCCCTGTATATCCAGGGATCCTCCCTACCCAGGATGCTGTGGGTTCCCAAACCCCAGGTCAGCCCTGATATGTGGCCACACCTTCCTCTAGCCTAGGAATGGATAAACCAGGCAAGGAAGTCACTGTGGCATGAGCAGATGGTTCACTTCGAGGAACCATGGAAGGCGTGTCCAGGTCCTGAGGCAGGGCAGAATCAGAGTGTGCAGGGTCTGCAGGTCAGGAGGAGTTGAGATTGAGTTATCAGGCAGTGGAAACTCGCTGTCACTTACTTTCCTTCTCTCTTCTCGCCTAGGCCTTGGGGATATGACACGTGCCCTTGATGAGAAGCAGAATGTGGTGACCTTTCATAAACATGGGCATGGCTGCGGACCCTCATCATCAGGTGTATAACAAGTGAAAGCAAGTGCTCACAACCGTGAAAAGTTGAGCGTCATTTTTCTTAGTGTGACAAGAGATCGATGTTAGTGTTTCCATTGTATTTTCTTACAGTGTGTCATTCCGTTAGATACTATCTTTATCATTGATGAGCAAGACATACTTAATGCATATTTTGGTTTGTGTATCTATGCACCTACGTCAGAAAACAAGTATTGTCAGGTATTCTCTGCATAGAACAGCACTATCTTCATCTCTCCCCAGATGTGACTACTGAGGGCAGTTCTGAGTGTTTAATTTCAGACTTTTTCCTCTGCATTTACACACTACACCACACACACACACACACACACACCAAGTACCAGTACAAGCATCTCCCATATGCTTTTCCCATTGCCATGTGTCCTAGTCAAGCCCCCCTCACTCTGTTTCCTGTTCAGCATGTACTCCCCTCATCCGATTCCCCTCTATCAGTCACTGACAGTTAATAAACCTTTGCAAACATTCCCCAGTTGTTTGTTCCTCTCATTATTGTGCATACAGCTCTGTGCACATGTGTGAATATTTCTTTAGATTCTTAGAAGTGGAATTGCTGTGTCAAAGGAGTCATTTATTCAACAAAACCCCAATGAGTGCGTCCTCGTGCTGAGCGCTGTTCTAGGTGCTGGAGAGACATCAGGGAACAAGACGGGGAGATGTTCCTGACCACCATTCTAGAGGAGGATGTTTCCAGTTGTTGGCTTTGTTTGTTTGTTTGTTTGTTTGTTTGTTTCTTCTGGAGATAGGGTCTTTCTCTGTCCAGGTGGGAGTGCAGTGGTACGATCATAGCTCAATGCAGCCTTGAACTCCTGGGCTCAAGCAATCCTCTCACCTTGGCCTCCTAAAGTACTAGGATTACAGGCACGAGCCACCGCACCTGGCCTCCAGTTTTTATTTTGATAGGGACTATACACTTCAGTCCTGGAGCAGGATTCTGCAGCAGGTGGATGGGCAACTTGGCCTTCTCTCTCTGAACCATTTTCGGGTTCTAGGGCTGGGACGGTCCATTTGGGAGTATGTAGGAGGAGACACAGATGAAATCATCATCTGGGGAACATGGAGGAATGAGGAAGACGCATGCACTGTAGACCATGTGATGCACAGGGAATAGAAGAGTCCATTTAGTCTCCATGCAGGGGAGCAACAGTGAGAAAGTCCCCTGGACAGAAGCATGAGACTGCCCATCAAGGGTCTCACCAACCAAGGGCCTGGGGGCTGGGGTGGGGACGATGATTTGGGAATGGGACAGTTCTTTCTCACATGTACCATTGCACAGTGTGGAGGGGAAACAGTTGTGGGGAAGGGAAGGGCAGAGGGGAGTCTATTTTAGAACAAAGCATTGTGTGTGAAAGGAGACATCAAAGCTCCATTCACACACCACGGACTTGAAACACCAGCCCCAGGTGGAGGCAGGATTGGAGCTGTTTTGACCATCCATAGCCCATCACCTTGGCCTCCTGGTTCTCCCCAGCCTTAGAAGGAGGACACTATCATCATTATGCCAATATAATAGATGAGAGACGGAGTCCCAGACAGATGGTAGGCATCTTGTCACAGGTCCTACAGCTGGCAGGTGCAGGAGGAGCTGCGTTTGGAGCTCACTGACTTCAGAAACATTAAGGAGGACAAGTGTGTGTGGTGGAGGGAGGGAGAATTGAACAAGCCCTGGCTTCTGTTCCCAGTTCCTAGGAAAAATCCCTTACCTGAAAAAGTTAGAAACTGACAGGAAAGATTTGAGATGGCGGCCTGCCTCATATACACTCCTTACTAAAACTAGATAGCAAATGCATCGCGGAGGAGGGGAGGGGTAGGATGAATGGAAAAAGAAAATCAGTGCATGCTTACTCTGATTTTGGAAGAATCGAAAGAGAAAATCAGACCATGCGTACTCTGAGTATGGAAGAATCGAAAGAGAAAGTCAGAGCATGCGTACTCTGAACTTAAAGTAGCCAATCCCTGGGGATGCTTTAGGCGGGAAAATCAGAGTCTCTGCCCCCAGTTTGAGAAGGTTCTGTCCCTGGAGGTGGACTGATAGACGCCACATCAGCTTCGCTTATCCCGCCTACTGTTCTGACTTCTGATTGGCCAGATGGAGTTCACTAACTGCCCTGATTGGTCTATCATCCTTGGGCAGTGACACTGCACAATATTGTCTCCTCCTCCAGCAACACTTTGTTGCCACTGCGACAGAGTCAGGAGATTTTGATCTCTCCAAAGACCTCCCCTGGATCTTGCGTTAAACATCTGGATTCTAGTCTGAAGAGTGAGAAGAAAAAAATAGTCGGATCTGTGATTTTTCTACTTGAAAGACACAATGTTTTCCAAACTAGCACATTTGCAGAGCTTTGCTGTACTTAGTCGTGGAGTTCATTCTTCAGTGGCTTCTATATCTGTTACAACTGAAAAAACAGTCCAAGGCCCTCCAACCTCTGATTACATTTTTGAAAGGGAATCTAAGTGTGGCGTGCACAATTACCATCCTTTACCTGTAGCCCTAGAGAGACGAAAATGTATTTACTTATGGGATGTGATTGTGGTATTGGTTACACCCACCTTGGCCAATCCTCCCGCCTCGGTCTCAGGACTACAGGTGCGAACCACCCCACCCCCTGTCATATTTTTTGGTTTTTGATTTTTTAATAGAGACAGTTTCGCTATGTTGGTCAGGCTGGTCTCAACGTCCTGGGCTCAAGGGATCCTCCCGCTGCAGCCTTGGGACTACAGGCATGCACCACCCTGCCCACGATTTTTTTTTTTTTTTTTAGTAGAAACCATGTTTCGCTATGTTAACCAGGCTGGCCTTAACCTCCTGGGCCCAAGGGATCCTTCCGCCACAGCCTCAGGACTACAGGTATGTGCCACCTGGCCATGCTTTATTTATTTATTTATTATTTATTTATTTATTTATTTATTTATTTATTTATTTCATTTTTAGTAGAAACCGGATTTTGCTATGTTGCCCAGGCTGGTCTCAATCTCCTGGACTCAAGTGATGTTTTTACCTCGGCCTCAGGACTACAGGCATGTGCCATTCTGCCCTGCTCATTTTTATTTTATTTATTTATTTTTTTAATTTTCACTTTTTTTAGGAGAGGCAGGCTTTCGCTATGTTGGCCAGGCTGGTATCGACCTCCTGGGCTCAAGCAATCCTCCCACTTTGGCCTGGGACCTACAGGGGTGAGCCACCCCGCCCATGCTATTTTTTTGCTGTTCTTGTTAGTAGAAATGGGGTTTCACTATGTTGGCCAGGCTGGCCTCGACCTCCTGGACTCAAGCAATCCTCCCCCCTCGGCCTCAGGACTACAGGCTCATACCACCCCGCCCCCACTAATATTTTTAATTTTTCTAGTAGAGACGGTTTTGCTATGTTGTCCTGGCTGTTCTCTACCTCCTGGGCTCAAGCGATCCTCCCGCCTCGGCCTTGGAACTACAGGCGTGCACCACCCTGCCTTTTGCTGTATTTCTCAGGCTGGTCCTGACCTCCTGGGCTCACTCAATGATTCGAACCCAGGAATCGGAGGTTGCATTGAGCTGAGATCACACCACTGCACTCCAGCTTGGGCGACAGAGCAAGACTGTCAAATAAATAAATAAATACAGGAAAGAAAGGAAAGGAAAAAGGAAAGGAAGAAGGAACGGAAGAAAGAAAGGAAAAAGGAAAGGAAAGAGGAAAGGAAAGGAAAGGACGACCAGCTGAATCTCCGTAAGAACAGTAAGCTTTGTGGTATTTTAACTTATCCTCGTCCCATCTCATGCTCCCAGCTTGGTTCTGTTCATTGCTGATGAAATACAGATAGGATTGGCCAGAACTGGCTGGCTATTGATCATGAAAATGTCAGACCTGACACAGACCTCCTTGGAAAGGCCCTTTCTGGGGGCTGACACTCTTGTGTCTGCGGTGCTGCGGGACGATGACATAATGCTGACCATTAAGCCAGGGGAACATGGGTCCACATATGGTGGCAATCCACTAGGCTGCTGAGTGGCCACTGCAGCCCTTGAGGTTTTAGAAGAAGAAAACCTTGCTGAAAATGCAAGGTTTTTATCTCAAGGGTATTATGTTGAGAAATGAACCCATGAAGCTACCTTCTGATGCTGTGACTGCTGTAAGAGGAAAATGATTACTTTATTTATTCATTTATTTATTTTTTTGAGTCAGAGGTTCACTCTGGTTGCCCAGGCTGCAGTGCAATGCCACCATCTTGGCTCACTGCAACCTCCACCTCCTCGGTTCAAGCCATTCTTCTGCCTCAGCCTCCTGAGTAGCTGGGATTACAGGCACGTGCCCCTATTCCCAGCTAATTTTTTAATTTTTAGTAGAGATGGGGTTTCACCATGTTGGTCAGGCTGGTCTCGAACTCCAGAACTCAGGTGATGCACCTGCCTCGGCCTCCCAAAATGTTGGGATTACAGGGGTGATCCACCGTTCCCAGGAGGAAAAGAATTATTAAATGCTATTGTTATTAAAGAAACCAAAGATTGTGATGCTTGGAAGGTGTGTCTATGACTTCAAGATTATGGGCTTCTGGCCAAGCCAACCCGTGGTGACATCATCAGGTCTCACCTCTGCTGGTGGTCAAGGGGGATGAGATTCGAGAGTCCAGTGAAATCAATAACAAGACCATCTTGTCATTCTGAGGGTAGCAGCTGTTTTCAGTGGTCCCTGGGAGCCGGCTGGAGACAGGTGGTCCTGTAAAAGCTCTGCTCTTAATGCAGGCACATTCCACTTCCATGTGTCTTCAAAACCTTTTTCTGGAATATATGTGTTTTTCAGTTGATACAAAAATCTATGTTTTTTTCAGTTGATACATAATTGAATAGTGTTTATGAAGCTGACTTTTGCTTTGTAACATAAGGAAGAAAATGTAAAGGCATCTATATTCAGTGAAAGTGTTTCGATGTGCAGAACATGGCCGGGTGCAGTGGTTCATGCCTGTAATCCCAGCATTTTGGGAGGGTGAGGTGGCCAGATCACTTGAGGTCAGGAGTTTGAGACCAGCCTGGCCAACATGGAGAAACCCTGTCTCTACTAAAAGTACAAAAATTAGCTAGGTGAGTTGGTGGATGCCTGTAGTCCTAGCTACATGGGAGGCCGAGACAGGAGAATCACTTAAACCTGGGAAGCGGATGTTGCAGTAAGCCGAGATCGTGCCACTGCACTCCAGCCTAGGTGACAGAGTGAGAATCCCTCTTGGGGAAAAAAAAAAAAATAACGAGGTACAGAACATTTCCATCACCACAATGCTATCCCTTGTGCTTCTCATTTTTAGTAATACTCACTCTCCTCCCATCCACCATCCCTAACCCCTGGCAACCACTAATCTGTTTTTCATTTCCACAATTTTGTCTTTTCTAGAATGCTGTACAAATGAAGTCTTATAGTATATCACGTTTTAGGGGCTTATTTCACTGAGCATAATTCCATGGAGATTCCTCCAAGATATTAATATTTGTGTATCAATAGTTCATTGTTGTTGTTGATGTTGTTGTTGTTGTTATTGTTGTTGTTGAGACAGAGTCTCGCTCTGCCGCCCAGGCTGCAATCCAGTGGCATGATCTTGGCTCACTGCAACCTCTGCCTCCTGGGTTCAAGTGATTTTCCTGCCTCAGCCTCCCAAGTTCAAGTGATTTTCCTGCCTCAGCCTCCCAAGTAGCTGTGACTACAGGCATGCGCCACCACACCCTGGTAATTTTTGTTTTAGTCATAGAGACGGGGTTTCAACATATTGGCAAGTCTGGTCTCAAACTCCTGATGTCGTGATCCGCCCGCCTCGGCCTCCCAAAGTGCTGGGATTACCTACGGGAGCCACTGGGCCCAGTAAATAGTTCATTTTTATTACTGAGTAGTATTCCATGGTATGGATATACCACAGTTCTGCCATTCGCTTATTGTAGGACATATTGATTATTTCCAGCTATTGGCTATTACAAGTAAAGCTGCTATGAACAATTATGTACAAGTTTCTGGATGGGCATACATTTTAACTTCTCCAAAGTGTGATTGTTGAATTGTATGGTCATTGCATGTTTAGTTTTATAAGAAAATACCAAACTGCTTTCCAGAGTGGCTGTAAGATTTTACCTTCCCAGCAGCTCTAAATGAATTGTCCAGTTTCTCGGCATCCTTGTCACCATTTGGTGTTGTCACTATGTCTTTGATTTTAGCTATTGTAATAAGTGTGTAGTGATACCTCATTGTGGTCTTAATTTGCATCCAATGAAGCAAATGAGTGTTGAATGTCTTTTCATGTGCTTATTGGCTTATTTCCTCTTCAGTGAAATGTATGTTCACATCTTTTCATGATTTTCTAATTGGATTATTTGTTTATATTTTTTACCATTGAGTATTATTATTATTATTATTATTATTATTATTATTATTATTGAGAAAGAGTCTCACTCTGTTACCCAGGCTGGGGTGCAGTGGAATGATCTTGGCTCACTACAACCTCCACCTCCCTGGTTCAAGTGATTCTCATGCCTCAGCCTCCCGAGTAGCTGGGATTACAGGCAGGCATCATCATGCCTGTCTAATTTTTGTATTTTCAGTAGAGATGGGTTTTTTTGCCATGTTGCCCAGGCTGGTCTCCAACTCCTGGCCTCAAGGGATCTGCCCTCCATCCACCTCGACCTTTCAGTGTGCTGGGATTACAAGCCTGAGCCACCATGCTCAGCCTACCAGTGAGTTTTCAGAGTACTGTACATATCCATTATATATTCTAGATGTAAGTCCTTTCTTAGATATGTGGTTTGCAAACATTTCCCCCAGGTCATACCCTTTTTTTCATCACTTTAACAAGATTTCTTGTAGAGCAAAAGTTTTAAATGGGATGAAATCCAATTTATTTGTTTTCCTCATGGATTATGCTTTTTGGACCGTTCACTATGCCCTAGATCTCAGATGTTTCTCCTATGCTTTCTTGTAAAAGTCTTTTTTTAGTTTTATATTTTAGATTTAAGTCTATGATCCACTTGAGTATTTTTTTTTGTATAAAGGTATGAAGATTAGGCCTTTTTTTTTTTTTTTTTTTTTTTGCCTATGGATATGAAACTTCTCCAGCACCATTTGTTAAGCAGACAGTCCTTCCTTATTTTGTCTCTTTGTAAAAAAAATCAGTGTGGGGCTATTTCTAGGTTCTCTATTTTGTTCCAGTGATCTGTGTGTCTATTCTTCTCCCAATACTACACTGTCTTGATTCCTGTAGCTATATAAGAAGTATTGAAATATGGTAGAGCCATTCCTCCCACCTTATTCTTCTTTTCCAAAAATTGTCTTAGCTACATATATATATTGTGAGATGCAGTCTGACTTGTGTTGCCCAAGCTGGAGCGCAGTGGGGTGATCTCGGCTCACTGCAACCTCTGCCTCCTGGGTTCAAGTGATTCTCCTGTCTCAGCCTCCCCAGTAGCTGGGATTTTAGCTGCGTGCCACCACACCTGGCTAATTTTTGTATTTTTGGTAGAGGGGGGGTTTCACCATGTTGGCCAGGCTGGTCTTGAACTCCTGACCTCAAGCAATCCACGCGTATCGGCTTCCCAAAGTGCTGGGATTACAGGCATGAGCAACCGCGCTCAACGTTGTCTAAGCTATTGAAAATTTGTTAAAGCAGCAATCAAAAATGAATACACACAGAAACATTTAATAGTGAAACAAAATAGAAAGTCAAGAAACAGACTAATCTATATGCAAACTTCAGCATGCATTTCCAAACAGTGGGCAAAAGATGATGGGTTGTATAATACATGACTGCTTGACAAGCATCTATCCATTTGAAAAAATAAAGATTAAATCCTTACTTTGAACCACATAAAATAATAAATTCTAAAAATTCAGTGACTTAAATATGAAATCATGAAATCATAAAGAACTAGATGAAAATTTAGGAAAATATTACAGTGTAAGACATCTTGAGTTGGCATAGGCACTTCCTGACATTACACCAAGGCTATAAACAATGAATCTGACATAAAGATGTAAAAATTAAAGTATCATCTAATTCAAAAGACACCGTAAACAACTGTTTAAAAAGGCAAATGTTGGGGAAATTGGTGAAGCATCCCCAATAAATTAAGAGTAACCATCTCTAATATACAACAAAGCTTTTGCCTATCTATAAGAGAAACTGGAACAACCCAATGAAAAAATGTGTTCAGGCATGGCACTACTTCACCATATATCAGAAAAGGATTACGCAATAGAAAGTACGAAAGAAAAATAATAAAGGAAATGGAGAATAGATCCCAGAAGTTTCAACGTTCATCCAATAGAAGCTCCAGAGATAAGCCAGGCGCAGTGGCTCGCGCCTGTAATCCCAGTACTTTGGGAGGCCCAGGTGGGCGGATCACCTGAGGTCACGAGTTTGAGGCCAGCCTGGCCAATATGGTAAAACCCCGTCTCTACTAAAAATACAAAAATTAGCCGGGCATGGTGGCACATGCCTGTAATCCCAGCTACTAGCGGTGCTGAGGCAGGAGAATCACTTGGACCTGGGAGGCGGAGGTTCAATCTACCCAACCTGGACAGAGTAAATTTGTCTCAAAAAAAAAAAAAAAAAAAAAAAAAAAAAAAGAAAATTGAAAAAAGAAAGCACTTTGGGAGGCCAAGGCAGGCGGATCCCCTGAGGTCAGGAGTTTGAGACCAGCCTGGCCAACATGGCGAAACCCCATCTCTACTAAAAATAAAAAATTAACTGTGCGTCGTGGTGCATGCCTGTAACCCCAGCTACTCAGGAGGTTGGGGCAGGAGAATCACTTGAACCTGGGAGGCAGAGGTTGCAGTGAGGTGAGATCACACCATTGCACTTCAGCCTGGGCAACAAGTGGCTCACGCCTGTAATCCCAGCATTTTGAGAGGCTGAGGCAGGCGGATCACCTGAGGTCAGGAGTTTGAGACCAGCCTGGCCAACAGGATGAAACCCTGTCTCTATTAGGGGTTGGTGGTGGGTGCCCGAAATCTCATCTATTTGGGAGTTCAGAACAGTTCCCAGTAACAAAACCCTTGATGGTTTGGCCCCACTGGAGGATGAGATGTCTTTGAGTGGGAAAAGGTCAGAGGCCACAGATGGAGGATCAGCCCTGGTGGAACTTTCTAAGTTGCATCCTTTTTTTCTCCTTGTTTTCTGGAAGGCTTTTTACCTGTTCTGTAAACATATAGAGCAGAGACTTGGCAGGGCTGACTCAGTGCTAGCCCAAAGTGAGGTGATAACATTAAGGAATAGGGGGCTTGGAAAGCTCCTAAAAAAAGTGCAGACTCATGAAAGCTGGCCAGTAATTGAGCATTCTTTTCCTACCTCTCCATCTGCCCTCTGAGCTACGCAATTATAGCCAGTATCACTCACCCGTAGACTCCCTTCACACTGTAAGGCAGAAATTCTATAAGCTTCTGTAGAGGCTACTAGGCTAGGGACTGGAAAGAAGAATTGGCTCAGCTCAGCTCTAGAGGCTCCGTATCCTATGACTTATCAATCCAGAAACCCTGAAACTCATGTGGAGTGTCTGGGCTGACACATCTTCACAGGAACAAAGAGTTATATAGAAAAACTATCGCATAGGCCAGGCGCCATGGCTCACGCCTGTAATCCCAGCACTTTGGAAGACCAAGGCGGGAGGATCCCCTGAGGTCAGGAGTTTGAGACCAGCCTGGCCAACATGGCGAAACCCCATCTCTACTAAAAATAAAAAATTAGCTGTGCATCGTGGCGCATGCCTGTAACCCCAGCTACTCAGGAGGTTGGGGCAGGAGAATCACTTGAACCTGGGAGGCAGAGGTTGCAGTGAGGTGAGATCACACCATTGCACTTCAGCCTGGGCAACAACAGTGAAATTGTCTAAAAATAAATAAATAAATCAATAAAAATAAAAGGCTGAGCATTGTGGCTCACACCTGTAATCCCAGCACCTTGGGAGGCTGAGGCAGGCGGCTCGCCTGTGATCAGGAGTTGGAGACCAGCCTGGCCAACATGGTGAAACCCCGTCTCTACTAAAAATACAAAAATTAGCCTGGCATAGTGTCACACGCCTGTGGTCCCAGCTACTCAAGGGGCTGAGGCAGGAAAATTGCTTGGACTCAGGAGGAGGCAGAGGTTCAGTGAGTCAAGATCGAGTCACTGCACTCCAGCCTGGGCGACAGAGCAAGACTCTGTCTCAATTAAAAAAAAAAAGAGTAAATGTCGAAACACATCTAATAGTAGCCTTATGAGGAGAATATAGTCATTAAAAAGGAGAGTGTACTTAAACAAGTAATGAGTGAGAATTTCTCAGATTTAGACAAAGGGATCTTCGTACACACACACAGATACACACACAGGAACAGGGAAATGAAAAATTGTGAAAGACAAAGAAAAAATATTTTTAAAATGATCTGAGAGAAATAGCAGGTTACTTACAAAGGAAAAATATTTAAACCTTCATCGGGTCTCTCAAACACCACACTGGAGGCAAGGATACAATAGTGTAGTAACTCCAAAGTGTTGAACGAAAGGAATTTGTTTTCTTTTTTTTTGAGACAGAGTCTCACTTTGTCACCCAGGCTGGAGCGCAGTGGCGTGATCTCGGCTCACTGTAACCTCTGCCTCCCAGTTTCAAGCGATTCTCCTCAGCCTCCTGAGTAGCTGGGGCTATAGGCACACACCACCACACCAGGCTAATTTTTGTACTTTTAGTTCAAAATTAGTAGAGATGGGGTTTCGCCATGTTGGCCAGGCTGATCTCGAACTCCTGACCTGAGGTGATCTGCCCGCCTTGGCCTCCCAATGTGCTGGGATTATAGGGCTAAGCCACTGCACCCAGCAAAAGAACGGAATTTTTATATTTTTGGTGGAGTAAGGCATGTCAGGCATATAACACTTCAGGAGATTGAAGACACAGGGAAATATTAAAGTAAACAAGTATTTATTGCACTTATTAAAGACTGTAAGGAAGGGCCAGCTGCAGTGGCTCATGCCTGTAATCCCAGCACTTTGGGAGTCTGAGGCAAGAGGATTGGTTGGGCCCAGGAATTCAAGACCAGCCTGGACAACATGGCGAAACCCCGTCTCTACAAAAAATACAAAAATTAGGCACATCAAGTTCCTGGGTCTGTAGAGAATTTTTTTTAAAAATAGCTGGATTTGGTAGTGTGTACCTGTAGTCCCAGCTACTCAGGAGGCTGGGGCAGGAAGATTGCTTGGGACCTGGAGTTTGAGGCTGCAGTGAGCTAGGATTGGGTCACTGCACTCCAGCCTGAGTGACAGAGTGAGACTTTGTCTCTGAAAAAAAAAAAAAAGATCGTAAGGATGACTTTACCCAGAGGGGGGACTACTGTGATAGACACAGGGACCACTGCAATGGGGTCTTGTGGTGGGAGAGTGATATTAGGATCGACTTCAACTCCACCAAGGACAAGTGGGGATTTGTAGTCAGGGAGTAGGAGCGGGGGGTCAGAAGATGGGAAATTACTTGGAGGAAATCTCAGGTGCAGGGGGATTCTGGCTAAACTGACTTGACAGGATTTTTGCTGAAACAGGCTAAATGGGCAGAGTTCCTGGATGAAGGACAGAGCCCGAGGTTGGGACCTAGTCAGAAACAGGACTCAGAGGAGCCCCACTCAAGTTTGGTCAAAGGAGAGTGTCTCTGTCTGAAAGCAAAAGCAAGAAAGTCAACAGCAGTAAAATGAATGGATCACGAAGGAGAATTTTTGTGCATTGCTAAGCAGGACTCTGCTTTAACCATTGTGAAAGCTGATTATGTGAAGTGAGTTGTTCTTAGTTGTTTTTTTTTTTTTTTTTTTTTCCATAATTTTTTTTATTATACTTTAGGGTTTTAGGGTACATGTGCACAATGTGCAGGTTTGTTACATATGTATCCATGTGCCATGTTGATTTCCTGCACCCATTAACTCATCATTTAGCATTAGGTGTATCTCCTAATGCTGTCCCTCCCCCCTCCACCAACCCCACAACAGTCCCCGGAGTGTGATGTTCCCCTTCCTGTGTCCATGAGTTCTCATTGTTCAATTCCCACCTATGAGTGAGAACATGCGGTGTTTGGTTTTTTGTCCTTGCGATAGTTGTTTTTTAAGTTCTTATTTGCAGAGGAAGCCTTCAGGTACTATGCTTCAGAGAGAATAGTTTGTAACTTTTTTTTGTTTGTTTGGTGTTTTTTGAGGTGGAGTCACTATGTTGCCAGGCTAGAGCGCAGTGGCTCCTTCCTTCTCCGCTCACTGCAGCCTCCGGCTCCCGGGTTCAAGTGATTCTCCTGCCTGAGCCTCCCGAGTAGCTGAGACTACAGGCCCATGCCAGCATGCCCGGCTAATTTTTTGTATTTTTAGTAGAGACCGGATTTCACTGTGTTAGCCAGGATGGTGTGGATCTCCTGACCTCGTCATCTGCAAGTCCTGGTGATCCAACAAGACTGTGTTGATGTTGATGCCAGAGAGGTATAATGAGGCATGCCTGACCCCCACTTCCTGTCGTGGCCTGAAACCATCTCTCAGGTTAAATTTTAAAAGAGCCCTGGCTTAGGAGGACGTCCATTCAGATGGTGGGGGGCAGGGGGCTTAGGCTTTTATTTTTGATTTATAAGTCCTATAAGATAAAAGTGCATAAATTTTAAGGAACAAGTCTTGTGCCTGATGTATGGACCACACAAAAAGTTCACCAAACTGTCCAATTGAGAGGTGACAGCATGCTGGCAGTCCTCACAGCCCTCGCTCGCTCTCGGCACCTCCTCTGCCTGGGCTCCCACTTCGGCGGCACTTGAGGAGCCCTTCAGCCCACCGCTGTGCTGTGGGAGCCCCTTTCTGGGCTGGCCAAGGCAGGAGCTGGCTCCCTCAGCTTGCGGGGAGGTGTGGAGGGAGAGGCGCCAGCGGGAGCCGGGGCTGCGCGCGGCGCTTGCGGGCCAGCTGGAGTTCCGGGTGGGCGTGGGCTTGGCGGGCCCCGCACTCGGAGCAGTCGGCCGGCCCTGCCGGCCCCGGGCAATGAGGGGCTTGGCACCTGGGCCAGCGGCTTCGGAGGGTGTACTGGGTCCCCCAGCAGTGCCAGCCCACCGGTGCTGCGCTCGATTTCTCACCGGGCCTTAGCTGCCTTCCCGCGGGGCAGGGCTCCGGACCTGCAGCCCGCCATGCCTGAGCCTCCCACTCCCTCTATGGGCTCCTGTGAGGCCCGAGCCTCCCCGACGAGCGCCACCCCCTGCTCCACAGCGCCCAGTCCCATCCACCACCCAAGGGCTGAGGAGTGCGAGCGCACGGCACGGGACTGGCAGGCAGCTCCACCTGCAGCCCCCATGCAGGATCCACTGGGTGAAGCCAGCTGGGCTCCTGAGTCTGGTGGAGATGTGGAGAACCTTTATGTCTAGCTCAGGGATTGTAAACACACCAATCAGCACCCTGTGTCTAGCTCGAGGTTTGTGGATGCACCAATCGACCCTCTGTGTCTGGCTGCTCTGGTGGGGCCTTGGAGAACCTTTTTGTCCATACTGTGTATCTAACTGATCTGATGGGGACGTGGAGAACTTTTATGTCTAGCTCAGGGATGGTAAATGCACCAATCAGCGCCCTGTCAAAACAGACCACTCGGCTCTACCAATCAGCAGGACGTGGGTGGGGCCAGATAAGAGAATAAAAGCAGGCTGCCTGAGTCAGCAGTGGCAACCCGCTTGGGTCCCCTTCCATGCTGTGGAAGCTTTGTTCTTTCACTCTTTGCAATAAATTTGCTACTGCTCACTCTTTGGGTCCACACTGCTTTTATGAGCTGTAACACTCAACGCGAAGGTCTGCAGCTTCACTCCTGAAGCCAGCGAGACCACGAGCCCACCGGGAGGAACGAACAACTCCAGACGTGCCGCCTTAAGAGCTGTAACACTCAATGGGAGGGTCTGCAGCTTCACTCCTGAGCCAGCGAGACCACGAACCCACCAGAAGGAAGAAACTCCAAACACATCTGAACATCAGAAGGAACAAACTCCGGACACGCTGCATTTAGAACTGTAACACTCACCGCGAGGGTCCGCGGCTTCATTCTTTAAGTCAGTGAGACCAAGAACCCACCAATTCAGGACACACAATGCCATAACCAGAGACATTCGAAAGACAAATCAGGGTGAGGAGATGGTATTTCGACACTGTAGACAGATTTTCCGAAGACATCAGAATAAGTCTTCATATAATAATGAGACTCTTACTCGCTTAATATCTACATTTTTCCCTTGACAGAACCTAACCCACAAATCCTTTCCTTAACCTAGTGGTCCCTTTTATAGAGTTGGCACTCTGCTTTAATTCAACCCAGTCCTAAAATGCTCCTCAAAGACTACAAGAGGTCTCATTCACTTCCCCCACAGTCTTTTGATTTGTTTAGCTGGCGGCCCCTAGGCTCGGGATCTTGGTTCAAAACCATTGTACAAACTAAATTTATTATACTATTGCTAATTATAGTTGGGTGCTATAATCCCAGCACTTTGGGATGCCAAGGAGGGCAGATCACTTGAGGTCAGGAGTGCGAGACCAGCCTGGCCAACATGGTGAAACCCTGTCTCTACTGAAAATACAAAAATTAACCAGGCATGGTTGTGAGCAAATGTAATCCCAGCTACTCGGGAGGCTGAGGCAGGAGAATCTCTTGAACTCGGGAGATGGAGGTTGCATTGAGCCGGGATCACGCCACTGCACTTCAGCCTGGGAGACAAAGCAACAATCCATCGAAATAAAATAAAATAAAACAATTGTTACTTATTTTGATATTATGATCTTTGAGCTCCATTCTTGTTGCCTGTCTAATATTTGTTAAGCCAGTTCTCCTAACAGGATAATGTTAGCCCAGTGCCTCAGGATGATTGCTAATACAGATGGGACTAATAACATGGAACTTGGTGCTGAACTCCAGGCAAACCTGGGGTGGAGTGACAATGAAGCCTCACTTTAAGATGGCTGATCAGTGAGGTTTTGAAAGAAAGATGTTGATCAAAAGAGGGAATGTGAAAGCTGACTGTGCGAATGAACCAGCTTCTCCAGGGCCAATGCGACTCATTTCAAAACAATATGTAACACTTTTCTTTCTAATAAAACTTCCAACTTCTCTTTGTTCGTTGGACATACTGAAGATGACCCCAGTCCTCGTATATGCCCTGGATTGCAATTTTGTGATTCCCAAATACAGCATTTGATTTAGGATTTGTCTCTATAATTTATTTTGACTTTGACACAATTAACCAGTATGATGTGTTTAAAGGTCGCTCCACCCCCTGACAAGGTGAGTATTATACTGAATTTAAAAATTCATTCTAGACATGGCATGGTGGCTCATGTCTGTAATCCTAACACTTTGGGAGGCCGAGGTGGGTGGATCACCTGGGGTGAGGAGTTCAAGACCAGCCTGGCTAAAATGGTGAAACCCCATCTCTACAAAAAATACAAAATTAGCTGGGCCTGGTGGCGCATGCCTGTAATCTCAGCTACTCAGGAGGCTGAGGAGGAGAATCGCTTGAACTCAGGAGACAGAGGTTGCAGTGAGCCGACATCGAGCCATTGTACTCTATCCTGGGCAACAAGAGAGAAACTCTGTCCTGAAAAAAAAAAGCATTCTATTATAATCTTGATAATTGCTTTGCTTTGCATTTTACTATGGACTTGTTGGATATTTAGGTGGCTGTAAACTAAGCAGAGAAAGTTAGAAACGGCAGTGGAGATAATTAGAAAATTGTACTGTTACTATAAAAGAATAAGAAAAGGGGGAAATTATAAGGGCAACGAAACATAAAATTGAATTTTTCCTGTTGCCCAAAGGGAAGAAGAGACCTTTCTCCATTTCACCTTCCTTAGAGCATTTCCTTGAGAAAATTTGTATTGGTAAGTTCTTCCTTTGATATATAAGCCTCTGTCCACCCTATAACCCAGGAATGTCTTGAACTTGAACTCCAGGCCTCAAGTGATCCTCCAGCCTCAGCCTCCCAAAGTGTTGGGATTACAGGCATGAGCCACCAAGCACCGCCACCAGGAATGTCTTTCTTCAGGGCCTTGGAGCCATCTCTTGAAAGGTGAACGTTGAGGAAGATGATGTCCTTGTCTCCCTGTCACCAGGGGAGTTTAACCTAGGTGCCTTGCTCCAAGCCGTAAGCACCTGCTTGTCATAGAGATATGAGTTTTATTTTTCCTTCAGATAAAGGCAATTAACTAACACAGATGGGTACTCCAGTTACTCGGTGAACTTAGGACTTGCCTAGCAGCATTTAGTGTTCACCCTTGGCTGCTGCTGTACAACAAGACCAATTACCTACATATCTGGACTTTCTGATTTCTGCTACCACTTTTTATTTTTTGTTTTGCTTTTTTTTGTTTGTTTTTGAGGTGGAATCGCCCTCTGTTGCCCAGGCTGGAGTGCAATGGTGCAATCTCAGCTCATTGCAACCTCTGCCGCCCAGGGTCCAGCGATTCTCCTTCCTCAGCCTCCCGAGTAGCTGGGATTACAGGCGTGCACCATCATGCCCAACTAATTTCTGTATTTTTAGTAGAGACGGGGTTTCACCATGCTGGCCAGGATGGTCTCCAACTCCTGACCTCGTGATCCGCCTGCCTTGGCCTCCCACAGTGCTGGGATTACAGGCGTGAGCCACCACGCCTGGCCTCTGCTAACACTTTTGGATTGTATGAAACATTACACTTCAAAGTGTGGGATCTGGCTTCCTAGACAGCTGTCAAAGGGGCAGTTGATGCAATCTAGAAGTGTAGGGGAGTTTGCACCTGTGGAGTAAATTTTGACCAATAAGAAAAGGAACCAGGGGTGAGAGTCAGGTATGTGATTCCCTCTCCTCTCCTCTCCCCATGCACCATTCCAGGCATTGTTTCTCAGTATAGTCTGTCTAGAGGTGTCCTGTATGGCCCAAAGCCTGTTTCCTTGGGAACCTGAGCTAAAGCAATGGGCATTCAAACACTCGAAGACAGTATTAACTGTTATGGAGGACCCAGATCTGGGCAGAGGAAAATTATCCCAATAAGAAAATTGACAATTTGAGGATGTGGAACAGAGGGAAGGACTAGAAGAACCAGTAGTAGTATAGCTTAGGGTACTATTTTTGGAGAAAAAGGCAGTTCTGGTGATTGTTCCAGAGAATTGCTCAGCTCTGTTTTATATATATATATATATATATCCTTTCTGTCCATCATTCTCCCCTATGAAATCATCCATAAAGTATCCTTTTATAACTATCTATAGCCTGTGAAGTGAATTTTCTTTTTTTCTTTACCTTTTTTATTTAGAGATAGAGTCTCTGTCACCCGGGCTGGAGGGCAGTGGCGCAATCTCGGCTCACTGCAATCTCCGACTCCCGAGTTCAAATGATCCTCCCACCTCAGCTGCCCTAGTAGCTAGGACTACAGGTGCACATCACCAATGCCCGGCTAATTTTTTTATATTATTGTATTTTTAGTACAGAAGGGGGTTCACCATCTTGGCCAGGCTGGTCTCGAACTCAGTTGATCCACCCGCCTCAGTCTCCCAAAGTGCTGGGATTACTGGCGTGAGCCACCGTGCCCAGCCTTTCATTTTCCTTTTGGAGAATAAAACAGATTGAGTCTTGTGCCAAAATGCAGGGGAAGCTGCACCCAGACAGGTAACAAAATATTATATATAATCATAGATAGGTTTTCTACATACCAGTAATAACCATTTAGAAAACCAAATTGAAAAAAATTACACGTATATCGTGAGAAAAGTACATAAAATATCTAAAACCAGATGATCGGAGCAAGATGGCAGATAGATCCCATGCCCCACTCAACATTCCATTGAATTGGGAAGAAAATGTTTTCAAGGGTCAATTCTCAAGAGTAGAGGAAAATAAGAAAACGTGTCAGTGGTCCACCAGAAATATTGAGGCATTCCTGGGAGATAGAGTAGATGGGATCAGACTGACAGAGAAACCCAAGGAGACAAGACCACAGCTCAAATCACTGTAGGCGAGATATGCTGCTTGCTTTTTGAGACAGACTTACTCTGTCGCCCAGGCTGGAGTGCAGTGGCGTGATCTCGGCTCACTGCACCCTCCGTCTCCCAGGTTCAAGGGATTCTCCCGCCTCACTGCCCGCAGTAACTGGAATTCACAGAGGCCAGCCACCACTACCGGCTAATTTTTGTATTTTTAGTAGAGACGGGGGTTTCACCCTACTGGCCAGGCTGGTCTCAAACTCCTGACCTCAAGTGATCTGCCTGCCTAAACTAGAGGCTTATTTTTATAATGTTTGTGTTCCTGGGATTACACGCATGTACCACCATGCCTGGCAAATTTTTGTATTTTTAGTAGAGACGAGGGTTTCACCCTGTTGGCCAGGCTGGTCTCAAACTCCTGACCTCAAGTGATTTGCCTGCCTCGACCTCCCAAAGTGCTGATATCACAGAGTGGGTCACCGTGCCCGCCCAGGAGATTCTCTTTGTAACAAAGCCTCTGAAAATCTCCAAACCCTGAATCAAAAAAAAAACACAGAGCTGGAAAGGGCCTTAGGATAATCATCATGTAGTTTAATTTAAAAGTTCATTAGAGGAACCAACTCAAATGTCCAACAGTGATAGACTGGATTAAGAAAATGTGGCACATATACACCATGGAATACTATGCAGCCATAAAAAATGATGAGTTCATGTCCTTTGTAGGGACATGGATGAAGCTGGAAACCATCATTCTCGGCAAACTATCCCAAGGACAAAAAAACAAACACTGCGTGTTCTCACTCATAGGTGGGAATTGAACAATGAGAACACATGGACACAGGAAGGGGAACACCACACACCGGGGCCTGTTGTGGGGTCGGGGGAGGGTGAAGGGATAGCATTAGGAGATATACCTCATGTTAAATGACGAGTTAATGGGTGCAGCACACCAACATGGGACATGTATACATATGTAACAAACCTGCACATTGTGCACATGTACCCTAAAACTTAAAGTATAATAAAAAAAAAAGTTCATTAGAAACATTTGAATCAGCCAGAGTCCCCTCCAACACCACAGACAGATTGGCTGGCAGTAGCCACTTTTGCCTCTAAGATGAAACTCTGATAATTGTTCGTTAAAGAAAGTGAAGGCCTGGCGGGGTGGCTCACACTTGCCATCACAGCACTTCGGGAGGCTGAGGCAGGAGGATTGCCTGAGGCCAGGGGATCCAGACCACCCTGGGCAACATAGTGGATGCGGTCTCTACAAAAAAATACAAAAACTAGCTGGGTGTGGTGGCGTGTGCCTGTAGTCCCAACTAGATCCGAAGCTGAAGTGGGAGAATCCCTTGAGCCTGGGAGATCGAGGCTGCAGTGAGCTGTACTTGCATCACTGCACTCCAGCCTGGTCGACAGAGTGTGATCATGTCAAACCCCCCCGCCCCACACACACACACACACACAAAGTAACGTATCAGAACTTGGTGTAACTCCAGCCCTTCACAAGGAGAGAAACACATTTGTGAGAGGGGACCATGTTCACTCTTTATCTATCCATGATAGACAGATAGTCCGGAGCTTTATATACCCGTGGAACCTAAGGAAAAATGTTGCCTGTCATAACTCACAATCTTCCAGCCACCCTTCCTTGTATCTGTCTTGTGGGTTTGGGGAACCAACTTATGGATCCCATCATCCCAGGGAGAAAGAAAAATCAAATCCTTCATTATCTCTTTTGGGGTATCCTCTCCTCTATTTGCATGGAGGATAAGGCTCTCGATATCTAGTAGCCGAATGTTACATTTGTGTAATACAGAACTATATTGGGATAAAATAGAATTTGTTTCCTCTGAGACACAGGTAGAGGTACGTCCACACTGACCTGGGTGGCAGCCACCTCTTCCTGCAGTGCCAGGCAGGGCATGCTCGCAGATCTGGGGAACCTCTACTGCTCCTGGAGCCCCACAACCTCCTTCCTGGCACCCTCTCCCTCTGGTGGCTGTGACAGCCCACACTTGGCCATGGGTCTCCCCTGCTTCTTTGCCTGCCCCTATTCTGCCCACCCTGCACATCTCTGTCTCCCACTGTCCATGCTGTGACCACGACTGCCTCTCCCTCCCTACACTCTCTCTCTCCTGGGGCTCCTTGTCTTCGGTAAATGAACCCACAGCCTTTACATTATGATTGGAAACAGAGCCCGGGACTTGTTCAATTCTCCCTCCCTCCACCACACGCACCTTTCCTCCTTAATGTTTCTGAAGTCAGTGAGCTCCAAACTCAGCTCCGCCTGCACCTGCCAGCTGTAGGACCTGTGACA
>NW_026652282.1:43145574-43156723 GCF_009828535.3 Hylobates moloch
GGTAACCTCTGTCTCCTGAGTTCAAGCGATTCTCCTGCCTCAGCCTCCCAAGTAGCTGGGATTACAGGCATGTGCCACCACGCCCAGCTAATTTTGTATTTTTTGTAGAGATAGGGTTCCACCATTTTAGCCAGGCTGGTCTTAAACTCCTTACCCCAGGTGATCAGCCCATCTCGGCCTCCCAAAGTGTTAGGATTACAAACGTGAGCCACCATGCCCTGCCTAGAAAGAATTCTTAAATTCAGTATAATACTCCCCTTGTTTGGGCGGGGGGACCTTTAAACACATCATACTGGTTAATTGTGTCAAAGTCAAAATAAATTATAGAGACAAATCCCTAAATCAAATGCTATATTTGGGAATCACAAAATTGCAATCCAGGGCATACACAAGGACTGGGGTGGTCTTCAGTATGTCCAACGAACAAACAGAAGTTGGAAGTTTTATTAGAAAGAAAAATGTTACATATTGTTTTGAAATGAGGCTCATTGGCCCTGGAGAAGCTGGTTCATTCACACAGTCAGCTTTCATATTCCCTCTTCTGATCAACATCTTTGTTTGAAAACCTCACTGATTAACCATATTAAAGTGAGGCTTCATTGTCACTCCATGCCAGGATGGACGTGGCCTGGTTGTCTTTGTCCCATGGCAAGGGAAATGTAAGGGAGTCTAGATCAGGGGCATGGGCCATATTTGAGCCACAAAGAGGCCAGAAGGAAAAAAAAATTCAGGCAGGTTTGTCTGGAGTTCAGCATCAAATTCCATCTTATTAGTCCCATCTATATTAGCATTCATCTTGAAGCACTAGGCCAACATTTTCCTGTTGGTAGAACTGGGTTAACAAATATTAGACAGGCAACAAGAATGGAGCTCAAAGATCATAATACAAAAGTAATTAGCAACCGTTTTATTTTATTTTATTTTATTTTATTGCAATGCAGTCTTGCTCTGTCACCCAGGCTAGAGTGCAGTGGCGTGATCCCGGCTCACTGCAACCTCCACCTCCTGGGTTCAAGCGAATCTCCTGCCTCAGCCTCTCGAGTAGCTTGGATTACAAGTGCTCACCACCACGCCTGGCTAATTTTTGCCTTTTCAGTAGAGACAGGGTTTCATCATGTTGGCCAGGCTGGTCTCGAACTCCTGACCTCAAGTGATCCGTCCTCCTTGGCATCCCAAAGTGTTGGGATTGTAGGCGCGAGCCACCGCACCCAGCTATAATTAGCAATAGTATAATAAATTTAGTTTGTACAATGATTTTGAACTAAGATCCCAAGCCTAAGGGCCACCAGCTAAACAAATCAAAAGACTCTGGGGGAATTGAATGAGACCTCTTATAGCCTTTGAGTAGCATTTTAGGACTGGGTTGAATTAAAGCAGAGTGCCAACTCTATAAAAGGGACCACTCTATAAAAAGGATTCACTAGGTGAATCAAAGGATTTGGGAGTCATGGTCTGTCAAGTGAAAAATGTAGACATTAAGGGGATAAGAATCTCATTATGATATGAAGACTTATTCTGATGTCTTGGGAAAAGCTGTCTACAGTGTGGAATCATCAACTTCTCATCCTGATTTGTCGTTCAAATGTCTCTGGTTACGGCATTCGACAGTTTGGTGAACTCTGTGTGGTCCATACATCAGACACGAGACTTGTTCCTTAAAATTTATGCAGTTTGGATGGGTGCAGTGGTTCATGCCTGTAATCCCAGCACTTTGGGAGGCCGAGGTGGGCAGATCACGAGGTCAGGAGATAGAGACCATCCTGGGTAACTCGGTGAAACCCCGCCTCTACTAAAAATACAAAAAATTAGCTGGGGATGTTGTCATGTGCCTGTAGTCCCAGCTACTCGAGAGGTTTGGGCAGGAGAATCGCTTGAACCCGGAAAGCGGAGGTTCCAGTGAGCCGAGATCTCACCACTGTACTCCAGCCTTGGCGACAGTGTGAGACTCCGTCTCAAAAAAAAAAAAAAAAAATTATGCAGTTTTTATCTTGGAGTATTTGTAAACCAAAAATAGCATCATAAGCACCCCCACCCTTAATCATCTGAATGGACATCCTCCTCAGCCAGGGCTCTTTTAAAATTAACCTGGGGGACTGTTTTAGGCCATGACAGGACGTGTGGGTCAGACATGCCTCATTATACCTCTCTGGCATCAGTATCAACACAGACTTAAATCTCATAAGAAACATGTTACAACGTAGTCTCTCTGAAGCCTAGTACCTGAAGGCTTCCTCTGCAAATAAGAACTTGGGTCACCACAATCCTTTATCTTAACCCAGGCATTCCTTTCTGTTGATCCTAGGCATTTTTGTTTGTTTGTTTTTGTTCCGAGACAGAGTCTAGACCTGTTGACCAGGCTGGAGTGCAATGGTGCATTCTCTGCCAACTGTAACCTCTGCCACCCCGATTCAAGCAATTCTGTCTCAGTCTACACAGTAGTTGGGGTTACAGGCACCCGCCATCACATGCAGCTAATTTTTTTGTATTTTTAGTAGAGACGGGGTTTCACCATGTTGGCCAGGCTGGTCTCGATCTCCTGACCTCAGGTGATTCATCTGCCTCAGCCTTCCAAAGTGCTGGGACTATAGGCATGAGCCACCAGGCCCGGCCGATCCTAGGTTTTTAGAAAACCCAACCAATTGTCAACTAGAAAAATTTTTAATCTACCTATAAGCTGGAAGCCCCTGCTTCGAGTTGTCCTGCCTTTCTGGACCAAACCAATGTATTTCTTAAATGTATTTGATTGAGTCTCCATAAAATCTATAAAACCAAGCTGCACCCCAACCTCCTTGGGCAACTCAGCACCTCTTGAGGCTGTGTCATGGGCCATGGTCACTCCTATTTGGCTCAGAATAAGTCTCTTCAAGTGTTTTCCAGAGTTTGACTCTTCATCGGCAGACTTCAGGAACAGAGCAATTTCTGTTTTTAGTAATTTTATGGGAAAAAGTTGAATCTAGTCTAGTCTATATGTAGACAACAAGAACTTGGCCAGGCACAGTGGCTCAAACCTGTATTCCCACCACTTTGGGAGGCTGAGGCGGGTGGATCACGAGGTCAAGAGATGGAGACCATCCTGGCCAACGTGGTGAAACACTGTCTCTACTGAAAATACAAAAATTAGCTGGGTGTGGTGGCGTGCACCTGTAGTCCCAGCTACTTGGGAGGCTGAGGCAGGAGAATCGCTTGAATGTGGGAGGCGGAGGTTGCAGTGAGCCGAGATCCCGCCACTGCACTCCAGCCTGGTGACAGAGCGAGACTCTGTCTCAAAAACAACAACAACAACACACACACACACACACAAAAAAAAATAAGAACTCGAAAAAATGCAGAGAGCTACAATCTAATAACTGGTCTATTAGAGCTTTTCTTTAGCAGCATAATTTTTCTCTATACATTGATCACTTAGGAATCTCAGATTAAAAAACCTCTTGAGGATAGAAAGTCAAACCAAGGCCGACTTTAGATTTCACCTACCTTCTTAAGGTTCCTGGGCCTGACGGAAAGTGACCGTTTTTATTCACCCACTGTAAAGCCAAAAACACTTGAAGTCAGGCATTCCATGCATTTTGATGAAAGCCTTGGTAATGTAACCAATTTTTTTTTTCTTTTTGAGACAGAATCTTGCTCTGTCACCCAGACTGGTGAGCTCTCAGCTCACTGCAGCCTCCACCTCCTGGGTTCAAGCAATTCTCCTGCTTCAGTCTCCTGAGTAGCTAGGATTACACATGTACACCACCATGCTCTACTACATTTTTTCTTTATAATTTTTAGTAGAGATGCAGTTTCCCCATGTTGGCCAGGCTGGTCTCAAACTCCTGACCTCAGGTGATCCACCCACCTCAGCCTCCCAAAGTGCTGGGATTACAGTTGTGAGCCACCATGCCCGGCCCTATAACCAATGTTTTTAATTGTATCTGTCTATAAAGAGAGAGCAGATTTTGTGTGTGTGTGTTTAGAAAAAAGGTGGGTCAGGTGCAATGGCTCACACCTAAAATCCCAGAGCTTTGGGAGGCCACTTGAGCCCAGAAGTTCAAGATCAACCTGGCCAACATAAGTAGACCCCCACTGCTAAAAAAAAAAAAAAAAAGGAAAAAGGAAAAAGAAAGAAAGAAAGATAGAAAAGAGAAAAGAAGTATGGTTTTATAACTACCTGCAGGTACTGCCTGCATGAGGTGGTGGGCGTACTTGAGAGAAGAGAAGAGGAAAGGAGGAGAGGGGAGAGGAGGAAAGAGGGGGAGAAAGGCGAGGGGAGGAGGAGGAAGGGGACAGGGGAGGGGGAGCGGTGGAGCGGCACGGAGGAGGGAATGGTTTTATTACAACCTGCAGGCAGGGCCTGCATGAGGTGGTGGGTGTGCTGGGCCCAGGGTACATGTGGGCTATGAGGAGATGGTGATGGCGAGGCTGAAAGGAAAGGGGATTGCTTGAAAACCAGGCCCAAGAGATCCTCAGATCTGCTTCTTGGAATGGGCAGCCTTGAGAAAAGAGTCATGGTAAGCCACAGTCATGCCATCCATCAGATGCAGACATTCTTGGAAATCTAGCTGCCCATCACTAGTGAGGTCCAGTTTCTTCATCATGTGGTCAAACACACTGGGGCCCTCTGGTTCTTCATGAAGGCATCCAGTTCTGTATTCATGAAGCTTGGGAACTCCGTCTTGGAGTGAATGCTATCGTAACCATCCTTTCCAGCCTATTTCTGGAAAATAGCCATCAGGGACTCTCTATAGGGCTGGAGACTTTTGCCATGTTGGAGATGAATGAGGCACTAAGAGCAGGTTTTTACTGGACCTGTGTAAATAACCATACTGCCATAGGAATATTTACTAATAGTTTTCGAATTCTGGAGGAATTGAGTAGTAAGAAAAAGCAAACATTTCCATCTCAGTTTACAAAAGTATACTTCACAAAGTTATTATAAACTATAGATAGTTTAACAGAAAATTTTCTCTTTTTTTTTCATTTTTTTGAGAAAGGATTGTGCCCTGTTGCACAGGCTGGAGTGCAGTGGTGCAAACACGGCTCCCTGCAACCTCTGCGTCCCGACTCAAGTGATCCTCCCACCTCGGCCTCCCAAGTAGGTGGGGCCACAGGCGCATGCCACCATACCCAGCTAATCTTTTTATTTTTGTTTTTGTTTTTGTAGAGACAGGGTTTTGCCATGTTGCCCAATCTGGTCTTGAACTCCTGGGCTCAAGCGATCCTCCTGCCTTGGCTTCCAAAGTGAGCCACCACATCCCACCAGAAAATTTTCTTAAATGTGGAAAACAAAACATTTAGGTAAAAAACAAATAAAATTTTATTTTCTTAATTTCTTTCAGAAACTGGGTCTTCTATATTTCCCAGGTTGGTCTTGAACTCCTGCACTCAAGGGATCCTCCTGTTCCGGCCTCCAAAAGTGCTGGGATCAGAGGTGTGAGCCACTGCACCCAGCCCAAGAATAAAAAAAGTTTTAAATAAAGGTCATAAAAACATTATTGGTTATTTAGCCTCATATAATTAATGTTTGTTCTGCTTGATCTTGATAATCAGTTGCATGAACCCATCAGTTTTCGTTAGAGTTTTCAAAAATAATTTATTTAGTTCATTGATATGAAAGTTATTACAAATCTATATTCAACAGTACTTGTTAAAATATTTTTTATGAATCTGATTCTGGATGCCTTTAGAGAAGAATCAGCACTGTAGATGATAAAGCTTAGAATAGTAACAATTAAAATCTGATGAAAGTTCAATAATTGACAAGAAAATTCAGTTATTTCTATTATAGGGAGCATTTTAAGATAACAACCAGAATCATGACTAATAGCATCACAGCAGGACCATCAGACCTCTGTAAATTTTATAAGATCTTCCGAACATTAACATCAATAACATATCTATATAAATGTAAACACCAATTAGAATTTTTTATTATTTGACATTGCTTTTCATATAATCTAACATATCAAATAAGCCTAATGAGAGACACATTCTTTGAGGCTCTCCAGGGGCCTCACTGGTAAATCTCAAAGTCAAATTTAGGTTAAAAAGACTTAAATTAAAATTTGATTAGTTTGTTCAACAGCAATAGATAAAAAAGAATTGCATTTTGGGGAAGTTTGTCAAAGATGTTAAAAGACTCAAAACACTTGTTCAAAATAAGATCATGGGTCACTGTGGAAATAATAGTCACTCATTTAACCAGAGTGATAGTCCACAAACTTCAAAAGCAATACAGAAAGTTACATGGACTTAAAAACTTACCCTTTCAGAGCTCAGTTTTCCTAAGCAAGAAGAAACCTAATTAGTAGGCCGAGCGTGTTGGCTCATGCCTGGAATCCCAGCACTTTGGGAGGCCGAGGCAGACAGATCACTTGAGGTCAGGAGTTCAAGACCAGGCTGAGTGATATGGCAAAACCCCTTTTCTTTCTTTTTTTTTTTTTTTGAGACGGAGTCTCGCTCTGTCACCCAGGCTGGAGTGCAGTGGCGCAATCTCGGCTCACTGCAAGCTCTGCCTCCCGGGTTCACGCCATTCTCCTGCCTCAGCCTCTCCGAGTAGCTGGGACTACAGGCGCCCGCCACCACGCCCGGCTAATTTTTTTGTATTTTTAGTAGAGACGGGGTTTCACTGTGGTCTCGATCTCCTGACCTCGTGATCCGCCCGCCTCGGCCTCCCAAAGTGCTGGGATTACAAGCGTGAGCCACCGCGCCCGGCCACCCCTTTTCTACTAAAAGGACAAAATATTAGCTGGGCGTTGTGTCCCACGCCTGTGGTCCCAGCTACAGGAGGCAAAAGAATTGCTTGAACCCAGGAGACAAAGGTTGCAGTGAGCCAAGATCCCGCCCATTGCACTCCAGCCTGGGCGACAGAGAGAGACTCCATCTCAAAACAAAACCCTAGGATCAACAGAAAGGAATGCCTGGGTTAAGATAAAGGATTGTGGAAATCCAAGTTCTTATTTGCAGAGGAAGCCTTCAGGTACTAGGCTTCAGAGAGATTAGGTTGTAACATGTTTCTTATTAGACTGAAAGTCTGTGTTGATGTTGATGCCAGAGGAAGTATAATGAGGCATGCCTGACCCCCACTTCCTGTCATGGCCTGAAACCGTCTCTCAGGTTAAATTTTAAAAGAGCCCTGGCTGAGGAAGAAGTCCATTCAAATGATTGTGGGGTGGCGGGGGATAGGATTTTATTTTTGATCTACAAGTTCTATAAGATAAAAGTGCATAAATTTTAGGGAACAAGTCTGCTGCCTGATGTATGGACCACACAAAAAGTTCACCAAACTGTCCAATGCCATAACCGGAGACATTCGAATGACAAATCAGGATGAGAAGTTGACGTTTCCACACTATAGACAGCTTTTCCCAAGACGTCATAATAAGTCTTCATATCATAATGAGACTCTAATCCCCTTAATGTCTGCATTTTTCACTTGACAGACCATGACTCCCAAATCCTTTACTTCACCTAGTGGTCCCTTTAGAGTTGGCACTCTGCTTTAATTCAACCCAGTCCTAAAATGCTACTCAAAGACTACAAGAGGTCTCATTCAATTCCCCCATAGTTTTTTTATTTGTTTAGCTGGTGGCCCTTAGGCTTGGTATCTTGGTTGAAAACCATTATACAAACTAAATTTATTATACTATTGCTAATTATAGCTGGGTGTGGTGGCTCATGCCTGTAATCCCAGCACTTTGGGATGCCAAGGAGGGGGGATCATTTGAGGTCAGGAGTTAAGAGATCAGCCTGGCAACATGGTGAAACCCCCGTCTCTACTGAAAAGACAAAAATAAGCCAGTCATGTTGGTGGGCACCTGTAATCCCAGCTACTTGGGAGGCTGAGGCAGGAGAATCGTTTGAACCCGGGAGATGTAGGTTGCAGTGAGCCAGGATCACGCCACTGCACTTCAGCCTGGGCAACACAGCAAGAATCCATTGCAATGCAATAATCTAAAACTAAACTAAACTAAACAATAAAATAAAATAAACAATTGCTAATTATTTTGGAATTATGATCTTTGAGCTCCATACTTGTTGCCTAATAATTGTTCAGCCAGTTCTCCCAAGAAAATAATGCTAGCCCAGTGGGTCCAGATGATTGCTAATATAGATGGAACTAACAAGATGGAACTTGATGCTGAACTCCAGACAAACCTGCCTGAATTTTTTTTTCCTTCTGGCCTCTTTGTTGCTCAAATGTGGCCCATGTCCCTGATCTAGACTCCCTTACCTTTCCCATGCCATGGGACAAAGACAACCAGCACAGGTCCATCCTGGCATGGAGTGACAATGAAGCCTCACTTTAATATGGCTGATCAGTGAGGTTTTGAAAGACAGATGTTCATCAAAAGAGGGAACGTGAAAGCTGATTGTGCGAATGAACCAGCTTCTCCAGGGCCAATGAGCCTCATTTCAAAACAATATGTAACATTTTTCTTTCTAATAAAGTTTCCAACTTCTGTTTGTTCGTTGGACATACTGAAGACCACCCTAGTCTGTGTGTATGCCCTGAATTGCAATTTTGTGATTCCCAAATATAGCATTTGATTTAGGGATTTGTCTCTATAATTTATTTTGACTTTGACACAATTAACCAGTATGATGTGCTTAAAGGTTGCCCCACCCCCTGACAGGGTGAGTATTATACTGAATTTAAAAATTCTTTCTAGGCAGGGTATGGTGGCTCACATCTGTAATCCTAACTCTTTGGGAAGCTGAGGTGGGTGGATCACCTAGGGTGAGAAGTTGAAGACCAGTCTGGCTAAAATGGTGAAATCCCATCTCTAAAAAAATACAAAATTAGCTGGGCGTGGTGGCACATGCCTGTAATCCCAGCTACTTGGGAGGCTGAGGCAGGAGAATTGCTTGAACTTAGGAGACACAGGTTACAGTGAGCTGACATCACACCATTGCACTCCAGCCTGGGCAACAAGAGTGAAACTCCGTCCTGAAAAAAAAAAGCATTCTATTACAATGTTGATAATTGCTTTGCTTTGCATCTTACTATGGACTTGTTGGATATCTAGGTGGCTGTAAACTATGCAGAGAAAGATAGAAACAGCAGTGGAGATAATTAGAAAATTGTAGTGTTCCTATAAAACAATTAACAAAAGGGGGAAATTGTAAGGGTAAATAACATAAAATTTAATTTTTCCTGTTGCCAAGAGAGAAGGAGAAACCTGTCTCCATTTCACTTTCCTTAGAGCATTTCCTTTAGAAAATTTGTATTTGTAAATTCTTCCTTTGATCTGTAAGCTTCTGGCCATCCTAGAACTCAGGAATGTCTTGAACTTGAACTCCAGGCCTCAAGTGATCCTCCAGCCTGAGCCTCCCAAAGTGTTGGGATTACAGGCGAGAGCCACCATGCCCGTCCCTTAGGAATGTCTTTCTTCAGGTCCTTGGTGCCATCTCTTTGAAATGTGAACATTGAGGAAGATGATGTCCTTGTCTCCCTGTCACCAGGGGAGTTTAACCTAGATGCCTTGCTCTAAGCTGTAAGCACCTGGTTGTCATAGAGACATGAGTTTTATTTTTCCTTCAGATAAAGGCAATTAACTAACACAGATGGGTACTCCAGTTACTTGGTGAAGTCAGGACTCACCTGGGAGCATTTAGTGTTCATCCTTGGCTGCTGCCGTACAGCCAGGCCAATTACCTACATATCTGGACTTTCTGATTTCTGCTACCACTTTTTATTGTTTGTTTGTTTTGCTTTTTTTTTTGTTTTTTGTTTTTTGTTTTTTTGAGGCGGAGTCGCCCTCTGTTGCCCAGGCTGGAGTGCAGTGGTGTGATCTCAGCTCATTGAAACCTGTGCCTCCCAGATTCAAGCAATTCTCCTACCTCAGCCTCCCAAGTAGCTCAGATTACAGGCGTGTACCACCATGCCCAACTAATTTCTGTATTTTTATTTTTAGTAGAGACGGGGTTTCTCCATTCTGGCCAGGCTGATCTCCAACTCCTGACCTCATGATCTGCCTGCCTTGGCCTCCCAAAGTGCTGGGATTACAGGTGTGAGCCACCGCGCCTGGCCTCTGCTACCACTTTTGGATTGTACGAAACACTACACTTCCAAATGTGGGATCTGGCTTCCCAAATTGCTGCCAAAGGGGCTGGTGATACAATCTAGAAGTGTAGGGGAGTTCGTGCCTATGGGATATCTAATGCCTGTGAAATGAATTTTCTTTTTTTTCTTTTTGTTTTTTATTTAGAGACAGAGTCTATGTCCCCCGGGCTGGAGTGCAGTGGCCTGATCTCGGCTCACTGCAATCTATGCCTCCTGAGTTTACGTGATCCTCCCTCCTCAGCTGCCCTGGTAGCTGGCACTACAGGCATGCAGCACCAATGCCTGGCTAATTTTTTTATTTGTATGTTTAGTAGCGAAGGGGGTTCACCATCTTGACCAGGCTGGTCTCGAACTCCTGACCTCAGGTGTTCCACCCGCCTCAGTCTCCCAAAGTGCTAGGATTACAGGCGTGAGCCACCGCACCCAGCCTGTCACATTTATTTTGGAGAAAAAAACAGGTTGAGTCTTGTGCCAAAATGCAGGGGAAGCTACACCCAGACAGGTAACAAAATATTATATATAATCATAGATAGGTTTTCTACATACCAGTAATAACCATTTAGAAAACCAAATTGAAAAAAATTACACGTATATAGTGAGAAAAGTACATAAAATATCTAAAACCAGATGATTGGAGCAAGATGGCAGATAGATCCCATGCCCTACTCAACATTCCATTGAACTGGGAAGAAAATGTTTTCAAGGGTCAACTCTTAACAGTAGAGGAAAATAGGAAAGTGTGTCAGCGGTCCACCAGAAATATTGAAGCATTCCTGGGAGATAGAGTAGATGGGGTCAGACTGACAGAGAAACCCAAGGAGACAAGACCACAGCTCAAATCACTGTAGGCGAGATATGCTGCTTGCTTTTTGAGACAGACTTACTCTGTCGCCCAGGCTGGAGTGCAGTGGCGTGATCTCGGCTCACTGCACCCTCCGTCTCCCAGGTTCAAGGGATTCTCCCGCCTCACTGCCCGCAGTAACTGGAATTCACAGAGGCCAGCCACCACTACCGGCTAATTTTTGTATTTTTAGTAGAGACGGGGGTTTCACCCTACTGGCCAGGCTGGTCTCAAACTCCTGACATCAAGTGATCTGCCTGCCT